>NC_140234.1:38937283-38977283 GCF_949987555.1 Borostomias antarcticus | reverse complement strand
TAATGTAAATACATTATTTTCCCAAGTTGTTTTGTGGTACTATTTCTGGGGCCCATTATGAATAACGTACTGAGATATTTGGCAAATGACACATTTTTAGGGTAGTGGCTAGTTTCAGTGTAAACTGGAGTGAAGAAGCAAGATGCCTCCTTCCCTCCACTAGTCTGGGGGTCCACCTTGGGCAAGTGGTAGTAGCCTCTTAGCCCACCTACCTGGAGTTACAGGTAACAACCTCTGATAATGTAAAACAACTATAGAGGAAGAGAGACCCGGAGGAGGTCTCCCCTTGGAGCCAGGCAAACATCAGTTCAGAGAATTTGGCCTTCTTGCAGACCCTAAATGGAGTCCTATATGGGGCTCCTGTGGGGGACTCCACTGTCCTACTGGGGGACTTCAACACACACATGGGCAAAGATGGAGACACGTGGAGAGGCGTGATTGGGAGGCATGGCCACCACGATCTGAACCCGAGCAGTGTTTTGTTGTTGGACTTCTGTGCTAGTCATGGTTTATCCATAACAAGCACCATGTTCGAGCACAAGGATGCGCATAAGTATACCTGGCACCAGAACAACTTAGGCTGAAGGTCGATGATCGATTTTGTTATCGTTTCATCTGATCTGAGGCTGTGTCTTGGACACATGGGCGAAGAGAGGGGCAGAGCTGTCCACTGATTACCATCTGGTGGTGAGTTGGGTTAGATGGTGGGAGAAGCCTCTGGACAGACCAGGTAAACCCAAGCGTGTAGTAAGGGTGAACTGGGAACGTCTGAGGGAAGAGCCTGTCCGGAGAGAATTCAACTGCCAGCTCCAGCAGAGCTTCTCAGGCATCCTTGTGGAGGTTGGGTACATCAAGCAGGAATGGTTGGTGTTCAAAGCTTCCACAGCTGAAGTTGCAACTGGGAGCTGTGGCCTGAGGGCCACAGGTGGGGGGGAAGGGAAGCCGTCTGACTGAAGAAGAAGGCCTTCCGGGATATGTTAGCCCGGGAGACTCCAGAGGCAGTTGCAGGGTATCAACGGGCCTAGAGGGCTGCTGTGACAGAAAAAGCAGCGGGTATGAGAGAAGTTCAGAGAAACAATGGGGAAGGACTTTCGGTCAGCATCAGTGTTTCTGGAAAACCATCCAATACCTCCAGAAGGGGAAGCGGGGGACCATCCAAGCTGTGTACAGCAAAGTTGGGACTCTGCTGTCCTCAACTGAGGAGATTGTTGAGTGGTGGAAGGAGCACTTTGAGGAACTCCTGAACCTGACAAATACACCCTCTACGATCGAGGCAGAGTCGGAAGATGAAGGGGGCTCATCGTCAATTTCCCTGGAGGAGGTCACTGAGGTCGTCAAACAGCTCCATGATTGCAAAGCCCCAGGGACTGATGAGATCCGTCCAGAAATGCTGAAGGCGCTGGGTGTTGAGGGGCTGTCTTGGTTGACAGGTCTCTTTAACATTGCATGGAAGTCCGGGGCGGTGCCAAAGGAGTGGGAGACTAAGGTAGTGGTCCCAATATTCAATAAAAGGGGCCAGAGGGTGTGTGCCAACTACAGAGGCATCACATTACTCAGCCTGCCAGGGAAAGTATACTCCAAGGTGCTGGAAAGGAGAGTCCGGCCGATAGTCGAACCTCAGATTGAAGAGGAACAATCTGGATTCCATCCTGGTTGTGGAACCACTGACCAGCTCTTCACTCTCGCGAGGATCTTGGGAGTTTGTCCAGCCCGTCTACTGTACATGTGTTTTGTGGATTTGGAGAAGGCTTATGACTGGGTCCCTCGAGAGATATTGTGGGAGTATGGGGTCCCTGCTCAGGGCCATCCAATCTCTGTACACCCAGAGCAAGAGTTCTGCGTCCTCGGCATTAAGTCGGATTCTTTTCCAGTAGGGTTTGGCCTACATCAGGGCTGTGTCCCAATCTTGTCACCAATCTTGTTTGTGATTTTCATGGACAGGATATCGAGGCATAGCCGTGTAGGGGCGGGGTTGCAGTTCGCTGATCTGTTGATCGCGTCGCTGCATTTTGCAGATGATGTGGTCCTGATGGCATCATCGGCCTGTGACATCCAGCACTCTCTGGATCAGTTCACAGCTGAGTGTGAAGCAGCTGGGATAAAAATCAGCACCTCCAAATCATTCCCACTCCAAGTAGGGAATGAGTCCTTACCCCAAGTGAAGGAGTTCAAGTATTTGGGGGTCTTGTTCACAAGTGAGGGTTTACCGCACTGTTGTGATGACAAGAGAGCTGAGCCAAAAGGCAAAGCTCTCGATCTACCGGCCTATCTTCATTCCTACTCCCACCTATGGTCATGAAGGATGGGTCATGACCGAAAGAACGAGATAAAGGATGCAAGCGGCTGAGATGAGTTTTCTCAGGAGGGTGGCTGGTGTCTCCCTTAGAGACCAGGTGAGAAGTTCAGTCATCCGTTAGAGACTCGGAGTAGAGCCGCTGCTCCTGTGCGTCGAAAGGAGCCAGCTGAGGTGGTTCAGGCATCTAGTGAGGATGCCTCCTGGGCGCCTCCCTAGGGAGGTGTTCCAGGCATGTCCAGCTGGGAGGAGGCCACAGGGTAGACCCAGGACTTCACTGGCCTAAAGATCCCCCAGGCAGAGCTGGTTGACGTTGCTAGGGAAAGGGATGTCTAGGGGCCCCTGCTGGAACTGCTGCCTCTGCGACCCGAAATAACTGGAAGTGAATAAGCCATAGTTAGCCGTAAGCTGCATTCACTTCCATGTATTTCCAAACGCAAAAACAACGGCAGTAATGATGAGTTTGTAACCCTGATAGTGTATTCAGCCTGTTATTTTGACTATTTTGGTTCTTGAAGTGGTGTTTTTATAGTGAACGTTTAACATTGGAGTCAACAGGCACTTCCGCATCCCACTAATTACGTCAAGCAATCAATAAATCAAACTTTTTTTGTATAGCACATTTCATACACAGAGGCAACACAATGCACTTTACAGAGAGCAATGGGAGGGTGGGCATAGGTCCCACCCCTACATATTCCAGAGGGAAGCAAAAAAACAGTTTCACCCGGGGGCCAGAAAAGTAAGCTGTAAAAATTCTTCCCTGACCTCTCTCAATGAGACGACCAAGCAAGCTCCTGGAAAATGTTTGTCTATTGGCTAAGAACATATACAGAGCAGTAAACATGGGCTAGATACTTCATAAGAGAGACATAACTAACAGGAGAGTGCACAAATAGTTAGAGAGAAGTAGGCCATTATGTGTTACTGTAGCTATCCCTGTAGTCTCTAATATGATATTTGAGTGAATCATATATATATATATATATATATATATATATATAACATATATCACAGTAAGCACTTAGCAGAACAGGCTCATAGAGAATGCTGCAAGGCAGAGGTGGGGAAACAGAAAGCAGAGAGCCAAAGGTAAAAAAAAAAAAAATGGGTAGGGTTGGCTGGGTAGGGACAGCTGACGACACAGAGTGGGAAGGAGCTAGTCATGGGGAGGTAGGGGGCCTTTCCAGGAGCCATAGGGTGGACTTTTGGCCGAGGACAAGGGGATGGTGAGTTCTCCCCCTCACGTCAGACTTGACCAATATAGCAGCTACGTGAATAAAGTTAATTGAGCTAATGGTAGTTAGCTAGCTCGTAAATTACTCAAACTGAATAAATATAACACAGATAAGAACAAAGCTACCTATAGTTAACTTAATCTTGATATAACTAAGACATCTGCTAAAAAAAAAAAAAAAATCCACTGACAGATTTAGCTACAATGTCCACAAGCATTGAAGCTAGGTTGGCGAATTGCTGTTGCCCCAACTTCCACCAATTTTGTTGACAAATTATTGAATGGAAACTGTACGGTGACGTGCCACGACGTTTTGCTGCTAATACGAGTCTGAGTTTGTCTCCGTTCCTGCCCGAGAAACAGCAACAAAATAGCTACAGGAATCATCGTTGGAACGTTTGCAACTGCTTTTCAGCCACCGACAGCTATGTTAATATTATTTCACAGCTTGCTATTAGCAGGCAGCACTAAAGTTGACAAAACCACACTTGCACATCATTAGAATTTCAGCCATTTATTTCATTTAATTTCAAACCTTTATTTGTACTTGTGAAGCACTGAGGTTTCCCTCATTTAAAGTGATGACGAGTTTACACAGAGACACAAATCAACAAAACAAATGCAATGTACAATAATGATGACTAGAAAGTACATTTCCTGGAAAAAATGTGAGGGGGGCTAGCTGCTGCAGCTGTATGTAACAGCTACTGCTAGTACTACTATGGACCGGGCAATCTCCATGCACCCACCGGCGAAGACCGTGTGTCTCTAGCCCACTCAGGGGCTGAATTGAGGGGTCCGTGGCGTGGACAGTGGCGTGGTGGTGAGACTCCGCCCCCTCAGGTCAAAGCCAGTTGGGTACAGTGTACCCCTCTCCGGGCCACCTACCCGCCCCCACCGGTGAAGACCGTGTGTCTCTAGCCCACTCAGGGGCTGAGTTGTGGGGCCCGTGGCGTGGATAGTGGTGTGGTGATGAGACTTTGCCCCCTCAGGTCAGAGCCGGTCGGGGGCAGTGCAATGACCTCCGGGCAATCTCCATGCACCCACCAGCGAAGACCGTGTTTCTCTAGCCCACTCAGGGGATTAGTTGTGGGTTCCATGGCGTGGATAGTGGCGTGGTGGTGAGACTCCACCCCCTCCATTCAGAGCAGCTCGGGAGCAGTGCACTGACCTCTGGGCAATCTCCATTCACTCACCGGCAAAGACCGTGCGTCTGTAGCCCACACAGGGGCGTAGTTGTGGGTTCCGTGGCGTGGATAGTGGCATGGTGATGAGACTCCACCCGCATAGATCATAGCCAGTCGGGGACGGTGTACCCCTCTCCGGGCTACCCACCAGTGAAGACCGTGTGTCTCTAGCCCAATCAGGGGCTGAGTTGTGGGGCCCGTGGCGTGGATAGTAGCGTGGTGGCGAGACTCTGCCCCCTCAGGTCAGAGCCAGTCGGGGACAGTATAGGCTACCCACCTGGCCCCACTGGTGAAGACTGTGTCTCTAGCCCACTCAGGGACTGAGTTGTGGGGCCGTGGTGTGGATAGTGGCGTGGTGGTGAGACTCCGCCCCCTCGGATAACAGTGGGTCGAGAGCAGTGTAGTGACCTCCGGGCAATCTCCATGAGCCCACCAGCGAAGACATTGTGTGTCTAGCTCACTCAGAGGCTGAGTTGATTGGTCCGTGGTGTGGTTAGTGGCGTGATGGCGAGACTCCGCCCCCTCATGTCATAGCAGGTCGGGGACAGTGTAGCCCTCACTGGGCCACCTACCTGCCCTCATCAGTGGGGCTGAGTTGTGTGGTCTGTGGTGTGATGCGACCACTGTAGTCATAAGTGTGCCTGTACCTTTAAGAGAGCCAGCTTCTGTCCTGAAATTCAAATCCCAACTGACACTCTAAACATCCCATCATTCACTTTAATGGTAATGCATGCTGGCTTCAGACAGCTCTCTCTCAAAAAGTATAAATGTTACAGCTTAGATATCGACACCGTAAGAATCCTGGGAACATGCTGAACATTTTAAGAATGAATTGAGAATGAATGGAGAATTAGCAGCACACAAGTTAGAGTGGAGAGCCATTCATTTGAATGGAGAACATAGTTGTCGAACAAATCGTCATACTTCAGAAACTATAAGTCACCCAGCTTAGATTTATATTGTACGAATCAGCACGATCGTGTGAACATTTTGATGTATAATATGTGTATAAGCTGTTAAGACTGTAGGAGTGCCAGCAGTTTACAAAATGTGTCAATATTTTCAAAGCAACAGCTGCCACCAATCTAAAAACCTCACGTTACTGAACATTCCACCAGCAATTTCTATGGTACAAAAATTACTATTAAAAGTTTAATTACTACAAAACTATAAAAAATATCAAAAATCTGAATAAGTCCGGGAAACAGCTAAACATCATGAACATTTTAAAGTTTGAATGAAGTTTCTAGCACAAAGTATGAAGAAGTAGTTAAGGGCCAAAAAACTGGGGAGAACTATAAGTAAGAAAGAAAGAAATAGTGGGAATCTTCTACAAGCTAGCCCACCTATTTAAACAGGTTTTTAAATTAAAACAGTTACAGGTTGAAGCACACATTTGGGATTTAAAGGTATACATAGCAATTTTCACTTTTTGTATTTCACTAGTTTGTACGTGCTATTTGCACAAGATGACGTTGAAGAAACACAATAAAACTGGAGAAACTGGAAGCTTAGAATTTTCAGTCCAATTTCACTCTGGTTGAAAATGCAACGTTTGTGACGTTTTTCCCTTTCTTGACGTCACACTTAAGTGTGAAAAACATTTCACACTTTTTCCAACGTGATAGCCTACCAGAACTGTTGTGAATGTGCTGTGCTGTATAGGGCAATAGGCAACATTACGAAGTCAACGTTGGTTAGAAGTCAGTTTGTCTCCCCAAGAATCTCCAGATTGTTATCTCTCGCTCAAACTACATTCAATATGCTGTAGACTTACTGATAAATGTCCTATTGTTGTAATTTATGCGGTTTTGTATATGTAAAATAACTGCTATTACTAATTACTTTTAAAATGTGTCCCCTTTTCTTGTAGACCAATCACTAACTACATTTCCAATACTGGGACTCGGGAGGTGTTTACACTTTCTGTTATCCTTTGGATTCTTGTTGTGTCTTAATCCATCAATACATTAATTCATTCATTCATTGAATTGTCTGTCTCTCTGTTGTCTGTCTCTGATGGCTGAGTTGTCTGTCTCTCTGTTGTCTGTCTCTGGCTGAGCTGTCTGTCTTTCTGTTGTCTGTCTCTGGCTGAGCTGTCTGTCTTTCTGTTGTCTGTCTCTGGCTGAATTGTCTTTCTGTTGGCTGTCATCATTGACCTGCCCTTTCCCTGAAATAAATGACAGATACTAATTAGCTTTAAAAACTGAATTAGACAAACACCTTCACACATGACTGACATTTCCAGTGTCTGTGTGTGAGAGAGCGAGAGAGAGAGAGAAGGTATATGAATAGAGAGAAAATAATATATAGAAATGAAATTAGTGTGAATAATATAATACAATCAATCTCTTATTCATGTGCTCACCCAATGAGCTGGGTACGCCTGTTTTCTTGAAACCAGTTGGTCAAACCGAGGAGGAAAGGAGGAGAGAGAAACAGTGTGTTCTCTGAAGCCATCTCACCTCAGCCATTTCACTGCCATCTCATTAAGTTGTGGGTATTCTCTGCAGGCCAGCCAGAATTCTGAAAGCGGAATCTTATTGAAATGAGCGCCCCGTCACATGACAACTCCAACAATTTATCCTCAAAAGAACGGTGATAATGTGCTGTCGGTCTCGGCATTGGTGAACGGATCACACATCCATTGTTTCCCAGTGCGTGGGTCAGATCGTGATGGGAAGTATTCCTCATATCAAACTTGAGTCTGGCTCATGTGTTCTCTCATAAGTTTGCGCATGGGACCCAGTCCCACTGCAGCCCATGACCCGCTATGGATTCATCGAGAACTCAAAATATTTCTCCAGCCGTTGTGTTCTGGGGCAGCGATTTATAACAAAGAAAAACCCTCATGAAAACGTCCATCATGTATGTAGCAAATATGCACATGAAGCATAGCTGTGTTTGAAATGTCAGTTGCCTCATCCAGTTGGATAGCAAACCAATCTGATGCATGGGCCCTAACACTTGAGACTCGATATCAGCGGCCATATCTTGGATCCTGCGTGAGACTGTATCATTAGACAGAGGGATTTCACTGACCTTCGTAGCAGCAGCTGGGCCTCAAACCTGATGGCAAGCATCCACAACTGAGGGCATAACTAGCTTCTCAGCCTTAGTGAAGGGAGCATGACACTTGGAATTGTGATGGGAGAGAAGGTAAGACGCCTTCAGTAGGCTTTCGTTGTCTGTCAGATTGCTTTGTAGCAATTTGGTCTGGTTGGCCATTTCATCTTCTTTCTTTTAAAAAAAATCTTCAGATTTATGCTTGAGATGTGAGTGCTTTGTCTCCAAAAGTCTGCATATATATAGTAGGCAGTGGCAATTGCTCCTACAAGCCTGGCTTACCCATACAAATACAAATAAAACTTGATTTTTGTGCCTTCTTTCAGTGAAAGAAGGCATGAAAATCAACTTTTAGACTGTTTTTGAATTAAATGCGTCTTTTATTCTGCTATATATCGCTTAATTTTCATCCGTGTTTAGCATTTTGGTAGTGCTCCGTCACCCTCTACAGTCCTCATCAAAATACAGTCCACGTTACGGTCCGTTGACAGCAGTCTTACTAGCTCGTCATTCACTTAACATTGTAGGCCAGGCAAAAGGATTCTGGCTTACGGAAGTCAAGACCAAATGAAAAATCAACCAATCAAATTAGCCCACACATACAAAACCGCGAACAATGTCGTCATCAGTCGAAATGTAACCTAATCTGTGATTTGTCAAAATGCTTCAAAGTGGGCGTAGGGTAAGCAAGTTCTCAAAGTGCTTACATTGGAATTCCCATTGACATTTTAACATTGGGACGGTTTATCCAATCAAAACTTCGTCATGAGAGTTCCGTCATTCACATCACCTGTCAATCACATTACCCACTTTAGCTATCTAGCTACATGGCAGCATCAACGAACATGGAAAACAGAGATCTTGAGTATTTGTTGAAAGTTGATTCCAAAATGAAGTGGATTAAACGAGTTTGGGTTACGATATAAGGTTGGTCTTTTGTAATTAATTACCAGTTGTTATGGCTGTGCGTTTTGCTTTGCCTAGTTTAATCAGCACTCGAGAGCGTGAACTTTGCTTCCTAGTAAGCCTAGTAGCCCAGTAAACTAGTAGCCTAAACACTGATTAGTGAAGTAGGGGAGTAGGCTATTGAGTGCTGTTCCCTAAAGCCGCCTTTACACTATTGCAGAAAAATGACTGGGTTACGGTTCTGAAAAGACCGGAAGTCATTTGTTTCCTATGAGAGTCCGCAGACCGCATGCGACAGGGCTCCGAGGGATGCGGTGCGGACAAAATTCCGCTCTGGTGGACGTCCGTATGCGTTCCAAAAATTGAACTCATCCAGCAAATCCCAGTCCGGCAGTACGACCGGAAAATAGCGTTGCTATGGTTTTGGTAAACAATGGTGTGTCTAAACAATGATAGATCGCTTTCTTGTCACTTTACTTGAATAATTGAATGTTATAAACTATATCGTTTTCCAAACAGAACAAGCCCATGTGATCTAGTGAAGCACGTTGTAAATATAACTAATATAACCAGACAATCTAACCAGCATAGAGCCGGCTTCGGCTATGGCTAGTTAGCTAACGTTAGCTATAAGCTTCGTAGATTTGTCAAACTTAATAAATACGACACACACACAACCCAAAGCTGTCAAAATAGTTCAATATTGGTGTAACTAAGATAGCTGGGTAATAAAATATTTTTTCCACAGACACCATTTGCTACAAAGTTGGTAACCTTTTAATATAGTTTGTCAAATTTGTACCGTTTCAATGTCCGCCATGATTGTTGACAGATTTACTGACTGCTCGGTGACGTCGACACCCGACATATCGTCCGGCAGTTTCAGTTCTCCACATCTGAAAGTTTTTGGGATGGTGTACGGTGGTACGGGGTGTCCAACAGGGTGCGGATTGTGGAAACCGGAGTCATTTTTTCTCAATAGTGTAAAGGCGGCTTAAGGGGGAGTATTTTATCGTCCTGTCATTCCTCTTCGTGGTGCTTGGCCATTGTTGTCATATAATGGCTCTGTAGTTTATTTAGTGTGTCCCTAAAAGCTTGGTTGTTTCGGGCTAAATATTGGCCTCTTATTTGCTTGCTCTCAAATTATTGGCCTTTGTTGATGTGTTAAAAAAAAAGCATCAGTAGCCTAGGCTACTGTAGTTGTCCTGTATGTTTTTACATAAAAATGCCACTGCTTAGCGCCCTTCTGGTGCTGTGAAACCTCCCATCAGGGCATGCTTTGAAAGCGCACCCCCAAAAAAATTGAGCGTGATAGTAGGTCCACTGTACATTTTCAAAACATAGTAATAGTTGACATTGTCCAGGGAAATTCTCAAATGTCTTCTACTGAATCTTACTGAACATGTAAATACTGTTTTGGCTGAATGATCTTATCTATTTTCAGTCTTAACACACTCACACACTTGTATGTTGTCATAGGCATGGCAGAAACCAGTGCTTCATTGTCTTGTGATACTGAAATCACACTCTCCCCCTCTGACTGGCCCACATTTACATACAGTATAGGTCAACCTGTTGGGGATCCATGTACAGATCTTGCTCCCCACACAAGTGCTTTACACAATCTTGGTCCTTTCGTAGATTATCATGTTGTTTACAAGCTGTTGGACTGTATCTGTGATGTTATTTTATCATACATACAGTATCAACCAATCCACTGTAGCAAACATGTCTAAAACTGTATAACTGATCTGATCTGAGACCTAGTCCTGTACAGCTGATTTTGTGTAATAATATAGTACTAGTAGTAGAAACACATGGTTAATCTGTATTTTTTTTTTGTCTGTATTTACCCTACATGTTAGTATATGCCATGTTGTATGATCATGGTCCATTCAGATGAGTGGGGAGCTTTCACAAATGTTTACAAAATTATACACATACTGTCTGTTGTTTTTAGTTCAACTCTCAACTTTATTTCAATAAAGAATTCTGAATCACCAGAAGGATGTGTCCTCTTAAAGATAATAGGTCATCCAGCACCATTTTGTCCCAGAGTAGCTAACTTTAACAATAAATCTAAGGCAGTGGCTATTCTTATGGTGTATTGCTATATATATAGTATGGCATATTGGGTTAGTGTTAGTTAGGTTTAGAAATCAGAATTTCCCAAAACAAGATGTAGCGCCACTGTGATTGTGAAGCTGCAGGGCGCCGTGAGAATAGCAAAACTCACCTCTTCAAGAGTAGCCGGACCCTTCGCCTTAAGCCCCTATTGTATTTACTTTGCTGCTCGCACTTTCGCTTAAGCGCTAAATTATGCTCTTAGACACTTGCAATGCAATTATTAAAGGAGTAGTAAAGGGAAATCAAAACGTTGACAAAACTAGCACTTTTGAGAAAGTCTGATAATTGCTCTATTACCGTTTTGGTCATACAATGGATGTGGGTGGGCACTGTGAAAAATCCTTCAAAAAACATGTTAAACTCTCAATTTCAAAGACAAGAAACTCACCGAGGTGTTAGTTGGCGTTCTGACATATAATTCGCCATAAAGTAAGATTCTAGTTCATCTGGAAAGGCTTTTTTAAATATTTAGCATAGAACTATTTAGTCGCAGCACATACGTGTGTAAACGTCCGCAAACTAGGTAGCCTAGCAACATAAACAATAACAATAGCTACCGTAAGTAGTTCCGCTTCCTGAATCCCCTCTGCAGATTGATCTACACATCTACAACAGTCGCTTCAATAGAAGTCAATGGATTTCATAAAATGATCAATAAAACCCTACAGGATTCATACTTTGCGGCGAATTTGATGTCAGAACACCAATGGACACCAATTACCCCCTCTGTGAGCTTCTTGTCTTTGAAATCAAGAGTTTAACATGTTTTTGAAAAAAATCTCAAGGTGCCCACCCACATCCATTGTATGACCAAAACGGTGTTAGAGCAATTATCAAACTTTCTCAAAAGTGCTAGTTTTGTCAACGTTTTGATCTGAACAATTGTGTATGATCATGAGTAACCTTAAAACAGGGCTAAACATGCATTTTCCCTTTACTACTCCTTTAAGTCGCTTCGGATAAAAGCGTCTGCTAAATGACTAATTTAATTAATGTAGGCCCGCTGACATACAACTTATGGTAGCGAGCCAGCGTTGCTTACGTTAGCTAACTGCATTTCCAATCGACAAGTGATAAACATTATCTAACTAAAGCTGGCTCCATGAAATACCATTTGTAAATTGAAGAGAGATTTGCGAATGTGTTAAAATGTCAAAAAAAAATGCTGTAATTCCATCAATTTACTAGTGAATTTGCCCCAGAAACACTGAAAACGACCAGGCTTCCACTCTGGAACTATAGAGCATGACCAGGCTTCCACTCTGGAACTATAGAGCATGACCAGGCTTCCACTCTGGAACTATAGAGCATGACCAGGCTTCCACTCTGGAACTATAGAGCATGAACAGGCTGGCTTCCACTCTGGAACTATAGAGCATGACCAGGCTTCCACTCTAGAACTATAGAGCATCACCAGGCTTCCACTCTGGAACTATAGAGCATGAACAGGCTGGCTTCCACTCTGGAACTATAGAGCATGACCAGGCTTCCACTCTGGAACGATAGAGCATCACCAGGCTTCCACTCTGGAACTATAGAGCATGAACAGGCTGGCTTCCACTCTGGAACTATAGAGCATGACCAGGCTTCCACTCTGGAACTATAGAGTAGTGTTTTGGAACTTCAGTTCACCCCACGACACGCGTTCAGAAGTCTATGAAAGTGTCTCAACTCTCTCTCTCAACGGTTCTGGATGTAACAAGCTAGTCAGTCAGAAGAGTGACAGTTGATTATTGTTATTGACAACGGGATTTGTTTAGCCTACTGCAGTCTTCTGGGCATTGGAGTCTTTTGTAAGCTACAGCTAAAATGGACCAACGCCACTGAATTGAATACAGCAATTTTCATTGAATATACAATTCTTTTATTTTGGGATGTGTGTCGCAGCCCTGCAGGGGTTCCTCTGTGGCCCGGTGCAGGTTCCTGGCCCGTAATTTGAGAAAGGCTGGTTTACATGATACTGGGCGCGTCTGCTTGCTTGCGTCCATGAATATCCGACGCAATGACATTCCATGTAGTGTCTGAACGCCGTTTAACCATTCCCTATATGAGTAACACTACATAGGGAGTAGGGAGTGAGTGAACTAGTGAACCATTTCGAACACAGCTCTAGTTAGCTCCGTTAGCTAGCCTACTCATCCAAGGCTACAGCAATGGGTCAATGAGTAGTATTACTACTCCCTCTATGGGCATGCGAGTGGTATTGCGGAATGACGCAGGCGGTGCGTTGAGATAATATTACTACCCCCGAGGGCTCCCCACTGTATCACTTGTCCTCTGCATAAAGAAACACACAGTCACACACACGCACACACACATTCACTCTCTCTCAAACACACACACACACACACACACACATGCACACAAACACACAGGCAATGTGTTTTAAAGACCAGCTGGAGACCATTGTAGTGTATGAGCATTCTCTATTCAGTAGCTCTGGTGTAGAGGAATCACTGAGCCATTCTCTATCCAGTAGCTCTGGTGTAGAGGAATCACTGAGCCATTCTCTATTCAGTAGCTGTGGTGTAGAGGAATCACTGAGCCATTCTCTATTCAGTAGCTCTGGTGTAGAGGAATCACTGAGCCATTCTCTATTCAGTAGCTCTGGTGTAGAGGAATCACTGAGCCATTCTCTATTCAGTAGCTCTGGTGTAGAGGAATCACTGAGCCGTTCTCTATTCAGTAGCTCTGGTGTAGAGGAATCACTGAGCTCTCTTTCCCCCTGCCTCTGTCTCTTCATCTCTCTTTTTCTTTCTCCCGTTCCTCCTTTCTCTCTCTCTCCCACCCTCTGTGTGCCTTTTTCTTGCTCTCTGTGTCTCTCCCTCTGTCTTTCTCTCTCTCCCTCCCTCTCTCTCTCTCTCTCTCTCTCAGTAGTCTCAGATGGATTATTCCACTGAAAACACTGCAGCCCAGCGAATCCTGGATTATTTATAGAAACCTCTCCTTGCTCTGCATAATGCATACAACCTACATCTACCGAGAGCTAACACACCCACATACACGCACATACACACACACACACAACCTACCTCTATCGAGAGCTAACACACCACACACAGTCACACACACACACACACAACCTACATCTACCAAGAGCTAACACACATTGTGAGCAATTTGGGGTTCACTGTCTTGGGACACAGCGATATGTACACAGGAGGAGACAGGATTTGACCTCTGACCCTGCGATCATTGGATGACCCGCTCTACCTCCTGAGCCACAGCCGCCTCCTAACACACAAACACACACACACAGACACACACACACATATCCTTCATCTACCGAGAGCTAACACACATTAACACACACATAACCTACATCTACCGAGAGCTAACACACACACACACACACACACACACACACATAACCTACATCTACCGAGAGCTAACACACACACACACACACATACAAATGCACACACACACACACATACACATAAAAAACAAACACACACACACAAACACATACATAAAAACAAACACACAAACTACAACCTATAGAGGCACACCCACCCATCAGTAGAACACATGCAAAAATCTACAGAGACATAATACACACACACTCTTCTGCAAAACACACACGCACAGCATCAGTGAGAGTAATGTGATGGGATGATGTGACTCAGATATACACACATGCATACACGCCCACACACACAGTGTACCTACAAACACACACACACACACAGTGTACGTACGAACACACACACACACAGTGTACGTACGAACACACACACACAGTGTGTGCAGCGGTAGGAGGATGTGAGCAGCTGTTTTCTGCGTCTCGCCAATCGGGCGCGGTGACACAGCTGACACACTAAGAGGAATCACCATGGAGACGTACCTACATTAGCACACACACACAGAACACTGGGACGCCTCGGGAATACTGCCCTAGCCTTCTTATGGTCACACACACACATGCACACACACACACACACATATATATATAATCATACATACATGAGCACACCCACACACACACACACACACACACACACACACACACACACATATATATAATCATACATACATGAGCACACACACACACACATATATATAATCATACATACATGAGCACACACACACACACACACATATATAATCATACATACATGAGCACACACACACACACACACACACACACACACACACACACATAAACAAACCCACCCAAACAGAAGAAGCCTGGAGGCTGTTTTGCTGCCCTAGTTGTGTGTCTCCTTGCTTTAACTCAGCACACTCCTGCTCCCATGTATGCAGAGACATACAGTAGGAAAGAAGGAGGCAGAGAGAGGGGGAGAGAGAGAGGGAGAGAAAGGGAGGGACCTACAGTAGTGAGCCCTTGAGGGTAGTAATCTGACCAGTAGTAAGCCCCTGGGGGTAGTAAGGGCTAGGATTAGGGTAGTAATCTTACCCGCGGGATCCAAACGCACCGTCTGCAGCATTCCGCACCACCGCTCGCATGCCCATAGAGGGAGAAGTAATACTACTCATTGACCCATTGCTGTAGCTCATCTCGCACATTAGATGAACCTACCTTGTTCTCAAACTCCATGTTCTCCGTCTGGTTGTAATTAATTTATTACGAACATAGCCTATCTATCTACAGCATCTATATCTATATATTATCTACAGTATCTATTTCTATATCGAACAAGGTATCAGAACAGGTTGAGGTTTAACACAGTAGACTAGCTAACGGAGCTAACTGGCTAGCTAGCAGAGTGTTCTCAAATGGAACGAGGCATCAGGACAAGTAAGCTAGCTAACGGAGCTGACAAGAGATGTTTGAAATGGTTCACTCACTCCCTATTCCCTATGTACAGTAGTGTTACCCATATGGTAGTCTTGCATAGCCAGACCTATCTCCACACTTCGTTTACGCTGTGCCAGCGCCGGAGACAGGTCTGGCTGGACATCTGCAATAAGGGGGGGGGGGGGACGCAGTATTTCTTTAAACCAATCAGTCATCTTGGGCGGAGCCAGCCCCGGACGCAGCGACGGTACTCTTGCAAAATAGTCTGGATCGAATCTGATTGGTGCCAAGATAATCTGAACGATTTTTGGACACTACATGGAACGTCATTGCGTCGAATATTCATGGACACAAGCAAGCAGACGCACCCAGTATGCACATGATGCATTACATCTTAAATGGTGTTGAGAGACTCGTGTTGAAGTATCTGATTAGCGGGAGAACATTTACACTGAGTTATTAACTATGGCAAATTTTAAACTTTAAAACATGTAAATAAAACATGTAAATAATGTAATGTAATGCATCATCCCCAACATGGGCGGGAGCAGTGAGTAGGCTAAACAAAGCAGAGAGCGCCAAATCGCCTGTAGAAGAAGACAGTCGATGCGCTGTGGATATTAGCCATTTAAGTGTACAAATTTGCATTTTATTTGAAAGGTGGGGGACTACAAACTGTAGCGACCTCGGAGAAAAGACTTTCATCTTTTCAACGATGTGTTTACTTTGGTGAGTAACGAAACGGTTTTGTCTGTAGACTTGGACGAGCGGGCCGAGGAAGCGCATTCATAGGTAAATTGCATTGAGAGTAACAGGGCGTTATCTGTAGGATATCGCCCTGGACCAGGTCTAATTTAGGCCTATCATCAGATCTGTATAATCATTGAACAACAAATTGGTTTGTTCGAGTCAATGATCAAATATGATGATTTTCTAAATCAATTTTCCTTAATTCCTATTCAAAAGAATGTAGCGAGTAGAGTGCAGCCTACTACAGTCACTTTGGATGAAGCAGCAGTCCTGCTGGGAACTAGCTGGCTAGCGTAATTTCAAGCATAACAAGGGGAATGCGCACCAGCCATGTAACGCACGGAGATGTAAATGTATTTGTTGGTTACAGTAGGCTATATAGACCGCTGCGCTCATTGGAGAGCGTGTTGTGCGCAATGTGCTCAGCACAAAGTTGGATGAATGGATGGACTTAATTTGGAATCCTGGAAAATGTTGATTACGCTCTAAAAACATGAAAACATAAATGAGATGGTGGTTTAAATTAATGACAACCTATAAAGGGAAGTCCTCTCTTGAAAGCATAATCAAATAAATTGAGGCTGGTTATAAGTGCTGATAATCTACCTGGCTGAGTTCATGATTACAACCATTCATCTCTTACACATAGGCCTACACAATACTTGTACAATACTTTGCAACATTAAATCCACCCATCTATCAATCAAACTAGCGAATTCAGCCGAACACCTGCGGCAGACCGGCAAAAAATGTAAACGGCATGGAGCGGTCATGGCCACAACAGCACAGTAGAATCCCGCTAACGTTAGAAGCACCCCCCTCCCCCACAATAGCACAGTAGAATCCCGCTAACGTTAGAAGCACCCCCCTCCCCCACAATAGCACAGTAGAATCCTGCTAACGTTAGAAGCACCCCCCTCCCCCACAATAGCCCACTGAAGACTGGTGGGGCTAGAAACACATCCATCCAGTTTATTTGAATATAATTGAATTTGTAGCAGGGGAGGGGTGTTGCAATAGTCTAGTCCAGGTTTGTTGCTGGCGAGTGGCGAGCTAGTGTAGCAAGTCAAGCCATGGATAAGTCTAGCTACACAATATAGGCTATAAATCAAACTCTCTCTGACAACCTAGGCAGTCAATCAGAAGCTAGAATCCTAACCTAGAGAGCCAATCAATAATTCACTACTGTCAAAATAACCCTGCAATGTTGGAGACAAATGTAATTCCAAAATAAGTAATTTATTTGTTTCGAAGCATATTTTGCTTATTGAAATAAGTAGTACTATTTCTAAAGTCAAAAATCAGTCCAATCAGAAAAATATAGGCCCTATGTTTTCACAATGAAAGTCATTCAGCCAACAGACACAAGTCAAAGATAAGTGTCTGGCAAGAAATACTAGGACTAGTCTGGCAAGAAATAGAGTAGTAGCCTACAAATGTATTCAAGTGTCTGGCAAGAAATGGAAACAAACTTGAACTTTAATAAATGGAAGTACAGGTCCAGGGCAGGCTTACAGTAGTGCGCTAAAACAGAATAAAATACAAAGGCTATTCAAGCTAAAATAAAAGTAAGGATAAAATATTTTTACTAGCTGTTAAAATATATTAAAATGTATAGAAACCGGTTTGAATTTGGATCATGAAAATGTTAGTTATGGAATAGTCTCACAACATTTGGAGACTGACTTGTGAGTCTAGTTATGACATTTTCAGAAATATTGCACTTTCTTATAGTTAGTAGTACTTGAAGTTGACATTGAAGTGGCCCTCCTATGAATTGACGATACCAGCAGTGGCCCCAAGCCAATTTGAGTTTGAGACCCCTGTTCTAGATAGTACAATACTAATACTAATATATACCTACTACTGTAAATACAACACTAACCATAGAAGTGATAGCAAAAGAAGGAAGTGATTTGTGCTACCTGGATCCTGTCGGATCCAGACTACAGTATGTCAATGTACACAATATACAATACGATGTACAATATACACAATATAATACAAATAATATACTATTTTAAATTATAGGCAGTTATAG
The DNA here is from genome assembly GCF_949987555.1 of Borostomias antarcticus. Classification (NCBI taxonomy): domain Eukaryota; kingdom Metazoa; phylum Chordata; class Actinopteri; order Stomiiformes; family Stomiidae; genus Borostomias; species Borostomias antarcticus. The sequence continues at coordinate 38,958,914 of NC_140234.1, read as the reverse complement.
CCTAGAATACAGCTAAAGCCTAGAGATAGATAGCCTACTGTAGATAGATATGCTCATAATAATTAAATTACATACAGATGGAGAAAAAAGATGTGTTAGTTAATGGCCGGATATAATTAGTAATAATAATAATGAGTGATCTTTACTCATGGTGTCGTGGAATTTTACAACTAGTCTCAAGACTATTCAGATTCTTTTCTTTTCTTTTAAACCTATTCATCCAGTCCCCTGCCTTTTGCTATTGTAAACACCTTAACCCTTTGTCTCTCTTTCTTTTGTAATTCCAAACACCTCATCTACCTCGCTCTTCCTCATCTCTTTGTTTAAGTCAGACCCCTGTCTCACCAGGACAGGAAGGGCCCAAACCTTCGTCCTTCCCGTCCTGGCTCAGACCTTTTGTTCCTTTGTTTATATTCAAAGTGTACCGCGCTTTTCTTTTCATCCCTCGACCACTGTTTGATATCCGTCACCTTACGATGACGTATAGACGAATCAGCCAACCAAATGTCGGCTGCACCACATCCTTGTTTTGAGCACATATAAGGGGGTACTCGGCGAGCTTAGGTTTACTTCTGTTCCGATGAACCACTCTGTGTTTTATCTTGAGGTCCTTTTGCAATCGTATTGTTTTCTTAATAAATCTGACTGAACCTTTTTGAGCGAACCTGGGCAAATACTTCATTTTTCGAAACTTCTACTACAATGGCGACTATGCCAATTTTGTATGGATCCACACCTCCGATCAAACATATTTTTTCTTCGTATCGTGATGAAGCCATACTGCGCTCAGCTTAACTATCTGTTGCCCCGTCTTCAAAGCTACTTCCGGGGTTTACGAATAAGGTCTGATGCTGCGTTCCATTTGGAGAAAGATGAAGGTTTGTGAGAGAGAGAGAAAGAGAGAGGTGAAGGGAAGACACGGAGAAAGATAGTGGTGTGAGCGAGAGAAGGGGAGAGGAAGGATGGAGGACAGTGATAAGGAAGGACAGACTGACAGCAGGGATGAAGGGAGAGAGAGGAGAAGAGAGAGAAGGAGAAAGAGAAGGACAGGTTGTTACATTCTGCCAGTTCTGACCAGACTGGCATGCAAATAGACTCTCATTTGCATGTCCACCAAGCACAGTCAATGACTCTCTCTCTCTCTCTCCCTCCCTATCTATCTCAGTGATGCTCTACCTCTGCACCTGCGCCCTCCTCCTGTTCATCACAAGCGTGTAGAGGAATGAAGCCGTTCCTCAGCAGTAGAGGGACGCTAACATCATCTCCACATACAAAGGCAAAGGGGACAAGTCCCTTTGTGGCAACATCCATGGTGTTTTACTACTCGCTGTTGCTGGCCAAAGTCATGCTACACAGGCAGGTGAAAAACATCACAGAGGAGCTGTTGCCTGAGTCACAGTGTGGGTTCAGGAGGAACAGGAGTAAACTGAGGACATTCACAGCACAGCAGCTCCAGGAGAAGTGTAGGGAGCAACATCGGGACCTCTTCATAGCCCTCATCAACCTGTCAAAGGCTTCTGACACAAGTCAACAGGGAGCTTCTGTGGAACATGGGCAGCTCCTGACGTTTGGCTGCCCATGATGGTTTGTCAATATCCTTCATCAATTCCATGGGGGGATGATGGCATGTGTGAAAAAGCACTACAAAGACTAACTGAAGACCATCATGAAAAAGTGCAGCCTGAACCCAATATAAACCCCATAATGGACTAAATGGACAATTACTGACTGCTCCAATGGGTAAGAGCTCAGAGGCGGCACGTGACCTGGGAAGTAGTGCGGCCGGCGGGGAGGGCAAGGTCCCCGGTTTAATCCCAGCTCCCGGCATTGGGCCAAAGTTCACTGAACTCCAAAATCGCTCCCGTGTGGCACGGTGGCGCAGCAACTAGTACTTCTCACAGCACTTCTGTCCTGTCCCTGACCCAGACCTGGACTGAGCACTTGGACTTGGTCCCCGGGCTCCATGAACGATGGCTGCCCACTGCTCCTGGCTGCCCCTGGAGGACGGCTTGGATGGGAGAAATGCAGGGAAAGATTTCCACTGGCGAGCACTGAAGATGTGTATGTTTTTAGGCCTTCTTACTCTGAAAATGTAATGTAATGTAATTTATTGCTTTATAAATGTTCTTAGCCATTAGACAAACATACTCCAGGAGCTTGCTCGATCGCCTTGTTGAGAGGGGTCAGGGAAGAATTTTTACAGCTCACTTTTCTGGCCCGTTTTTTTTCTTCTTCCCTCTGGAATATGTAGGGGTGGGACGTGTGCCCACCTCCCTTGTTCTCTGTAAAGCACATTGTGTTGCGTCTGTGTATGAAATGCGCTATACAAATAAAGCTTTGATTGATTGATTGATTGATTGTGTGTGATCAATAAAGACCATTGGCTAATAAAGAGCCTTGAGGTCCAGAATTATATGTTTATTTGAATGAGAGAGAAAAATAACTTACTTGCTTTTGCAATGTAAACATTAGGTTTCTCTGCCAATGAAGCCGTTTGAATTGACCTGAGAAAAAGGAGCAGGTTTTGTGTCTGCTTCCCTGACACCTCTTTTTCTCTCGTCTTCAAACAGGCCTTACATGACAAGGCTGTTTGTGTGTGTGTGTGTGTGTGTGTGTGTGTGTGTGTGTGTGTGTGTGTGTGTGTGTGCGTGCGTGCGTGTTTGTGTGGACACATTTAGCACTAACTTTGTTCCACTATTAAATGAGTATTGTTTTGAAGAACAAAAAGAGGGGAAGCTTTGAAAGTCACTTCTCTCTCTCCCTCCCTCCGTCTTCCTCCCCCCCCCCCCTCTCTCGCTCTGTATCTCTCTCTTTCATTACCTCCCCCTGGAGGAAGTCGACACCGTGTATTGAGTACGTAAGTTAGTTAGTTAGTTCATTTGTTAGTCAGCAGATTACGCAAAAACTGACTGACTGATTCCCATGAAACTCGGTGGAGGGGTATAGCATGGGCATGAATGTATTAATAGAGCATGGATGTATTAATAGAGCATGGATGTATTAATAGAGCATGGATGTATTAATAGAGCATGGATGTATTAATAGAGCATGGATGTATTAATAGAGCAAGGATGTATTAATAGAGCATGGATGTATTAATAGAGCAAGGATGTATTAATAGAGCAAGGATGTATTAATAGAGCACAGGGGACAACTAGAACACATTACATTTTAGAGCGGATCCAAATCACAGGAGGGGTCTACAAATGATTTGTCATTTTGGTTAACATTGCTAGATAGACCAGGCCAGCACACACAGATACTAGATAGACCAGGCCAGCACACACATATACTAGATAGACCTGGGCCGCGTTTCCCAGAGGCATCGTTAAGGCATCGTAGCGCTACGTGCTTCTTAAGAACGTCGTTAGCTCCACCTCTAGGTGGCGATGCGTTTCCCAGAACCTTCTTAAGCCAAGGTATACCTTGGCTACGAAGGCTCTGGGAAACAGCTCCACCCAAGGTACATCGTAAATCGCCCTTACGATGTACCTTCCGAAGATACATCGTTAGTCTACCTTGGAGCCGAAGCGCTGTTTCCCAGAGCCTTCTTAGCCAAGGTATACCTTAGCCAAGGGATACGTTACGAAGGGCGGTCGGACCCCATCGTTAGTGTACCTTGGCGATGCGCTCCGTTCATCCCGTCATAGTATTAGCGCGATTCGAGCTAAATGACACTTTTAAAAAGGAGAGTTGCAATACAGCGCACATCTATCTATCCTACCTGCGCGATTCACATAGTGTACACAAAATACAATTAACTTGAATGATGAAAATAATGTCAGCCTACAGAACACATCATGGGAATGTTGTTTTTAAAACTTTTATTGAGCCAAGCAACATATAGGCTACGGACTATCCATAGCCTAATATAATCCACTTTGTGAACAACAACAACATTTTCTTATGTAAAGGGATAATTTGATGACATGACTTTTCTGTCTGTCTTTATATATTGTCAGACAGATATCCTGACGAATTGATTAATCCAATGAGGCCATCTAGATGAATAGTCAAATATCCTCACACACGCTCCAGAATATTGTAGAAAGCCTTCCCAGAACAGTGGAGGCTGTTATAGCTGCACAGGGGGGACCAACTCCATATGATGCCTATTCATTTAGAATGGGATGTCATGAAAGTTGTAATGTGTAGGTGGCCCAATACTGTTGTCCTTATAGTGAACTTTGCTAACAGATTCACAGTATTTAGTGATCTTACAAATGCTGTTTGTTATATTGTGTGCCTTCTCCAAAACCTCTACTGTTGTAATGTGGCAAGAAACAACAAATATACAGGATAAAGGGAACTTGTTTAATATTGGTTGGGAAAAAACATGGGCAGGTTTGTTCTTCAGACCTTTGTCCTGTAACAGGCTGTCTTTTTCAGGGGTGGGGTTGTTAGACCCATGCCCAACCCCCAACCTGGAGGGCCAGTTGTTGCTTTTTGTCTGGCCTCTACCCTGAACCTGCCCGGCATGGTTGAACCTGCTGGGGGGTGACCCCCCACCAATATAGCCTTCATGGTCATGGAGGCACACAAGCCTTCCCACCACGACAAGGTAGCAACACGTAGGAAGGATGAGTGGTGTGGTGAGTGTATGTAGTGTGTGTGCGCAGTGTACTGTAGTGGGTGGGCAGTGTGTGGTAAGTGTATGTAGTGTGTGTGGTGAGTGTGTGCAGTGTGTGTGGTAAGTGTATGTAGTGTGTGTGGTGAGTGTGTGTAGTGTGTGTGGTAAGTGTATGTAGTGTGTGCAGTGTGTGTGTTAAGTGTATGTAGTGTGTGTGGTGAGTGTGTGTGTGTGTGTGTGTAGGAACTACAGCGTGGTGAACGTGTTGTGTGTGTGTGTGTGTGTGTGTGTAGGAACTACAGCGTGGTGAACGTGTTGTGTGTGTGTGTGTGTGTGTGTGTGTGTGTAGGAACTACAGCGTGGTGAACGTGTTGTGTGTGTGTGTGTGTGTACGCATACAGCCTTCTTCAATGGGCTATATGCACAACTCCAGTAGGCTACTTCCTGAAATTAGACATGCTTCTTTATTTCCTGTCTTACACTATTGGATGAAATGATTATTCAGGAATTCCTGAATAATCATTTCATCCAAAGTGTAGGACAGGAAATAGAGAAGCATGTCTAATTTCAGGAAGTAGCCTACTGGAGTTGTGCATAGGCCCTACTGGTAGCCGCCAAACAGGACGGCCTTCGGCTGCTCCACCTCGTCCAGCATGATCACTAGTTATTCTTTGGTGAACGCTATCACACGCTTCCTCTTCATATCTGCCATGTCGCTCAATATGTGCAGTTACCCTTGTTTTTTTTATAGGCCACATGCGCCAACACCGGTGCCTGATAGATTAAATTAGTCATCGTATCCACGTGAATTCTAATGTGGGAATGCTACTGCCACAGAGGCAATTTATATGGGCATTATACCTTTGTTTGTATGATAACTAAATCAGTGGTCATTTTGCTATCATCATTGCCTATCATCATTAAAGTATTTTTTCCTGGCCTTTCAAGACATCCTCGACGGGGCGTATATGTCCCAATCCGATTCATGCTCTTTCTTGGATATTTTATTTGATGTAATGTAATTTAATGTATGAATTGGGACTATCACGAGGTCTCGCTTTGACTCTTAAATACATTAGCAGATGAGCTTTCGGTGGATTAGCTTCCTTTTTGGTAATATTTAGACTGAAATCAAATAATTAAGACAGCACGTATTATATTGGCACGTCATTTCTGTGACTTTACGAATGGCCATCGATGTGTGCGGCATCGATTAATTCTTTTTTCAGCACCGCGCCCAGGGACAGCTCCTCTAACGATGTATCTTGGGATGGACCTAACGATGTATCTTCACGCGCACGCTAAGGGATAGTCTGGGAAACACTCGTAGGAAACTCTGTCATTTCGCCAAGGTATACCTTGGGAAGCGTGGTAGTGCGGAGAAATTCGGCAAATCTGGGAAACGCGGCCCAGGCCAGTACTGATACTAGATAGTCCAGGCCAGCACTGATACTAGATAGACCAGGCCAGCACTGATACTAGATAGTCCAGGCCAGCACTGATACTAGATAGTCCAGGCCAGCACTGATACTAGATAGACCAGGCCAGCACTGATACTAGATAGACCAGGCCAGCACATACAGATACTTAGCCATGTTTAATACATCCATGGCTAGTAGCTTCTAGCTATAATGTAATCGATAACATGCTAGGAAGAACTGATTCGGCTAGCTAGCTCCCGAGCTATTTTGCGGGTGTTAGGACCGAAATAATCTAATCATGGCATGATGGCGAAGTGCTTTGAATTAGGCATTTATGCTTGTAGTTAGCTATTTTAGGCCTAATTACTTTAAAATGTCATGAAATTGTACATATGCTATTTGGAGTGTGTGTGTGCGTACGTGTGTGTATGTAGGGGGATTAAGAGAGAGGGTAAGGATGGAGGAATGGAGTGATAAAGAAAGGTGCTGGTGAGATGAGGGTGGTCCTGACAGCATGTCAATAAGATGTGTCCCTCATGTGCAGATGGGTGTGTAGACACAGCAGGACGCCCGTCAACAGGGAGAGAGAGAGAGAAGGAAGGATGTCCTTTGACCTTTCCAGTGGGTTTGTGCTCTTACCCCAGGGGGAATTTGGAGTGGTCAGATGGTGGTCACTGACACACACAGACACACACACACAGAGGTGTATGGCCTCTTTACGCTGGCTGGTCACCTCCACTCCTCCACTCCTGCCCTTTTGGCTGAAAATGCCAACATCCGCCTTTTTTTCTGTTTAAAGATTTCTCATAACTCAAATAACTGGTCTCTTACTAAGCATTGGATCTACTGAAACCACACTCTCTCACTCTGTCTCTCTCTGTCTCTCTCTCTCTCTCTCTCTCTCTCTGTCTCTCTCTCTCTCACACACACACACACACACAAACACACAGAGTCAGATATGCAGTGCTTGCCTTCAGTATTTACACGTCAGATGCCAAGAGCAGAAAACTGCACCAAATTCCTCACTAATGCGTGTGTGCCCGCGCACACGTGTTTGTGTGTGTGTGTGGTTCCTGTCGCTCAGACAGCTGACCTGCACTACGCCATACACTATTGTCTGACTCGATAGACAGACAGATAGATAGACAGACAGACAGACAGACAGACAGACAGATGTGTGTGTGTGTATGTGTACAGTATGTTCCTGTGCATATTTCTGTAAGCAGGTCTATGTTTGAGTGTGCGCACGCCAGTGAACACAATAGTGAGTGGTCATTTCAACCTCCCTTCCAGATGGGGGTATGTAAACATAAGATGCTGTATTTCATAATCATCTGTCCAGCTTAGCACAGTCAGTCTGGACAGGACCATTCATCAACAGCCCCAGCGCTCGCTTAGCAACGCCAAGAAGCCTCCAATCACAGCTCTCCATGTCCACTCCAGGAAGACTCACACAAGCCACTTGCTATGACAACCTGGCCTAGTTCCTGGAGGACTAAGGAGTAAGAATGGCTTTGGTCTTATTGGTGTGAACAGTGTTATAGTATCTCCTTCCAAGAAGCAGCTAGTCCTCTGGCAGAAGAACAAACCACAGAATACAAGAGGACACATCATGACAAAGATAGGGAAGAGAACACAGTAAAGGAACCACAGGAGGATTCCAGAACCACGGGAGGATTCCAGAACCACGGGAGGATTCCAGAACCACAGGAGGATTCCAGAACCACGGGAGGATTCCAGGAAGCGGCTTTGAATAATTCTAGTTTGAACCTCGAAGTCTGAGTTTAATTAACCAGATCATTGATCTCAGGCTTTTCCGGCTCCACAACAGCTGATGCAGGTTTCAGCTATCAAGTTAGCGCAAGTCCCGTTAGTCATATCACTACGCATGCACAATCATATTCCTTTTAAAAAGACTGATATCGAACCTCGAGTACTTGATTCAAGTGCCAATTGTGGAGCAAGAAAGAGTGTTTTTTCCCCTTACAATCGTATGTAGATGATGAGCACAGTTTTACACACACAAAAGAACATCCCACACATGATGAGGTATGGCAAAACAAAAAAGGTGATAGTCAAAACATAGGTTTGATTAAGTTTACATTTGTGAAAGGAGTAGCCCAAAGCTAGGTAGGTAGTCTAAGCCCTAGTTTCTCTGATATCATATGATTATGATTTACCAGTCTGAATGATATTCTCCTGAGACCTGCTAGATTGCAAGTGATCAGAATAATGTCAGAAAAGCCCTAATGAGGTTAGTCTCTTAAAGGAACAGGCCAAGTATCTGGGAAATTAGTTATTTGCCATCTTACTTCGTCAGTCAGACAAGAAGATACATACCCTTCTCGTGTCTGTGCATGCAATAGGAATCATTGAGCCTATCTTAGCTGTAATCACTGGAAGTGGCTTTGAACCATTAGTCCATTAGTGATGAAATCCACCTTCCAGCAACTTCAGATGTCGTATTTACATGTTTACAGACCTGGGGCCTCATTTATCATTGAGGTACGTCTTCTTTTACACGGTCTTTTCCGCGATTTCAGGCGTACGCCATTTTCCCCCCCCACAGCGCGATCTATCAAGCCAAAAGGGCGAAAATGTAGTCGCCTTTCTACGCGCTTTTGTAGGACACCTCTCAAGTTGTCGTACCGATTTACACGGTTTTCTACACCCTTTTTGAACACAGGGGGAACTGGCGACGCAGGTGGTGCGTCGGTGAATTACAATGTTTGATGGAGAGAATAAGAGCGAAAGTTTATGAACGCACAATCATGTAGGCTAATAGCCCAATTCAGCACAAACATATATCGCAATGCAAGATCGTGTCCTCTAACCGGCTCATTAATGGTCCGATATAGATTTGTTCCCCAAACTTAACCTATGCGCACACCTAATGCAGGCACTCCATCAAACGGCAATAATTGAACAATTAGATTGTCAGTAATATGTGATCATGTGGACCTGTTTGCTGTTTGGTAAGCATATAAATGACAGTCCTCCTGTGCGTAATGCGAGCCTAAATGAATCCGGCGCTACTCGGCCTACTGGCCGAGATAGAACTCCAAAGAGGTGACGGCGATGGCGACTGCACCCACATAAGGGCACCATCATTGAATGAATACGTCTATGTGAATCGCAAAAATGTGCACACTATAAATACCCAAATCATATGTGACGCCGACATGCTCATCACAAGTGTAGTGGCACGGTGGCCTGGCTCCACGCATGACTCATCCATCCTGGCGCACAGCAGGGTAGGGGCTAGACTGGAGGCAGGCGCTGCGCGTGACGGCTGGCTTGTTGGTGTGTGCATAGCCAAGATATCCGAAAAGCGTGTAAATATTCTCGTCGTACGCGACATTTCGCCTTTTCCTCGTTTTCGTCGTACGCCCTCTTTTACACCTGAATTTACACGCTCTTTGATAAATGAGGCCCCTGTCGTATTTACATGTTTACAGACCAGTCGTATTTTCATGTTTACAGACCTGTCGTGTTGACATGTTTACAGACCAGCCGTATGTACATGTTTACAGACCTGTCGTGTTGACATGTTTACAGACCTGTCGTATTGACATGTTTACAGACCTGCTGTATTGACATGTTTACAGACCTGTCGTATTTACATGTTTATGTCATGGAAATTGTAGTTTCACTAACTCCCTCAACCTTTCACATAGCTGTGCTAAACTCATTTTATAACAGAATGAGCTCTCCAGGAGGTCAACACACCTAGACGTTGTCTGCCCAGAATAACCATCCTTTGTTCTATTGTCCCTGCAGGATTTGCCGCCCTTTCTCATATCACGTGTCTCTACTCTTGACCACTGTTGATGATGTCCGCCACTCTCAAATCCCTGGAAGCGTCATAATATGTATTGCTTGAATATAAGACCCTGCAACACCGTTCGGGGGCACTTCTGCTGGATGCCACTCACGTGCGTTATCCTGAAGGGAAGTCCCTGCGCTCGTATGTTTTCTCAATAAATCAGACCTGACCTGTTTGAGCGAACCTTGGCAAATCTTTTTTCTTTCGATCAGATTTAATTCTATTACATTTACAGACCTGTCGTATTGACATGTTTACAGACCTGTCGTATTTACATGTTTATGTCATGGAAATTGGAGTTTCACTAACTCCCTCAACCTTTCACATAGCTGTGCTAAACTCATTTTATAACAGAATGAGCTCTCCAGGAGGTCAACACACCTAGACGTTGTCTGCCCTGAATAACCATCCTTTGTTCTATTGTCCCTGTAGGATTTGCCGCCCTTTCTCATATCACATGTCTCTACTCTTGACCACTGTTGATGATGTCCGCCACTCTCAAATCCCTGGAAGCGTCATAATTTTCATCAGATTTAATTCTATTACATTTACAGACCTGTCGTATTGACATGTTTACAGACCTGGGGCCTCATTTATCATTGAGGTACGCCATATTTTACACGGTCTTTTTCGCGATTTCAGGCGTACGCCATTTTCCCCCCCCACATTGCAATTTATCAAGCCGAAAGGGCGAAAATTTAGTCGCCTTTCTCCGCGCTTTTGTAGGACACCTCTCAACTTGTCCTACCGATTTACACGGTGTTCTACGCCCTTTTTGAACACAGGGGGAACTGGCGACGCAGGTGGTGCGTCGGTGAATTACTATGTTTGACGGAGAGAAGCGACAGTTTCTGAACGCACAATCATGTAGGCTAATAGCCCAATTCAGCACAAACATATATCGCAATGCAAGATTAGACATGTCCTCTAACCGGCTCATTCATGGTCCGATATGGATTTGTTCCCCAAACTGAACCTATGCGCTGTCCCAAACCTTTCCGCGCTATATGTCACACACCTAATGCAGGCACTCCATCAAACGGCAATAATTGACCATTTAGATTGTCAGTAATATGTGATCATGTGGACCTGTTTGCTGTTTGGTAAGCATATAAATGACAGTCCTCCTGTGCGTAATGCGAGCCTAAATGAATCCGGCGCTACTCGGCCTACTGGCCGAGATAGAACTCCAAAGAGGTGACGGCGATGGCGACTGCACCCACAAAAGGGCACCATCAGTGAATGAATAGCTCTATGTGAATCGCTAAAATGTGCACACTATAAATACCCAAATCATATGTGACATGCTCATCACAAGTGTAGTGGCACGGTGGCCTGGCTCCACGCATGACTCATTCATCCTGGCGCACAGCAGGGTAGGGGCTAGACTGGAGGCAGGCGCTGCGTGTGACGGCTGGCTTGTTGGTGTGTGCATAGCCAAGATACATATTCTTTGTCTTATTTACTTGAATCTTTATTAGCATTTTCCATCCATACAACGACAATACAATAAAACATAAAAACTTACAATAACAGCTTATGGGTACTTCCATCCATGCAGCTTTTTTTTCTTACTCAAATATGACAATTTTTATATTAGTGGTATCATCACACTTCCTTCTATAATCCATCCATTTTTCCCATCTCCCTTCAAACTTTCCTTCCTGCATCCTCAATGCATAAATACATCTCATAAATCTCCTCCACAACACCCACCACTGCTCCTTGGTTGGGGGTTCCACCTTATACCAAGCCCTCATTATTGTCTTTTTACTAGCAACCAATAGTACTTTCACTAGGTATCTGTCCCCTCCTTGTACATCATTCTGTTATGTTTGCCAAGATGTATATTCAAAGCTGATAAGAATGAGAACCAGTCAAGACCCCACCACAAAATGAGGACCCAAGCCCTCAGCCCCCTCCCCGTCATGAGGTTTACCAGCGGGGCCAAAGGGCCCACACTGAGGTCATGCGCCAGCTATGAAGACACAAACAAGTAAGGTTCACATTTCTACCATTTTATTGTCTGTTGGTGGGTGACTGTGTGAGGTGTGTGAGTGCGTTTGTGAGTGAATGTGTGAGGTCCGTGAGTGTGGTAGTGAGTGACTGTGTGAGGTCCTTGAGTGTGGTAGTGAGTGACAGTGTGAGGTCCGTGACAGCATGTGTGAGGGAATGAAGTGCAGTGAGGATGTCCTGTTGGCTCTGGTGGTGTAGTGTGGTGACCTCCACCAACTGCTGAACAACTGCCCCACAACTGCCCCAATCCCTTCTACCATTTCCCTCTGGGCCTCTAGGGTCATGAGCCTCTAGCACAGCGTCTGATAGGAAGCCCAGCCCTCAGGGACCCTTGAGGCAGGGACGTTGGCAGCCGGAGGTGGAGGCGTGGGCGGTGGAGACGGCACTGGAGGTGGAGGCCGGTGCGCTGGAGGTGGAGGCACTGGAGGTCGTGGCACTGGATGTAGAGGCTGCAACCGGCGGGGGCACGACCGTCAGGTCAAGGACCACTGCAGACTCCCCCTCCTCTGAGTCCCACCCCACGTCAGAGTCTGGAGAAACAATTTCAGTCATTTTCTTTGAGTTTGTCTGTTAACTTGATTATGCATTAAACATTTTATTGTGTAGCCATATTCAATTGATATGTTTTTCTGTTGGCAGCCAAATAAATGCTTAAGTGTGATTTACCGGGTGATTTAGATGAGAGTCTTAATTTCCCAGAGGGGAAAATGTTTAATATGGTCTAACATTATGAAGTGGTCATCTGTGTTATCGTTCCCTGTTTTTGGTCCTGAATCAATCATAGCCTACCACAGAATGTGTGGAATGTTTGCTTTCCTCACAGCCACATAATACAGCATGTCCGTGTAGCCTACGCCACATACAGGATGCACGAAACGTACAGTAGGCTACCTAAACTGTAGGAGCAATCAGACAAATGTAGGCTCGTACAAATAGCTTACCTTCCGAAGATGATTTTCTTTCCTCGCGTGGACCTCACCAACAAGCACATGCACCTCCGTCTCCGAAAAGTTTCTCTTCTTTCCGCGTTTTTCCATAAACGTCTTTGTCTGTCCTAATGCTCCACGCTATATTATGTCGGTTCCTTCCGGGGTATCCACGTTGTGCGCTGTCATAGTTTTGACCATATATGGTTGAATTTGGGCGTGGAGAGGGCGGAACACGGGGCGCGTGCGCGTACGCTCTCTCCTCCACCAGTCTCGGATTTCTCGTGCAGGAAAGGGCGTACAACATTTTTGATAGATCCGAAAAGCGTGTAAATATTCTCGTCGTACGCTACATTTCGCATTTTCCGCGTTTTCGTCGTACGCCCTCTTTTACACCAGAATTTACACGCTCTTTGATAAATGAGGCCCCTGGGGCCTCATTTATCATTGAGGTACGCCATATTTTACACGGTCTTTTTCGCGATTTCAGGCGTACGCCATTTCCCCCCCCCACATTGCGATTTATCAAGCCGAAAGGGCGAAAATTTAGTCGCCTTTCTCCGCGCTTTTGTAGGACACCTCTCAACTTGTCCTACCGATTTACACGGTGTTCTACGCCCTTTTTGAACACAGGGGGAACTGGCGACGCAGGTGGTGCTTCGGTGAATTACTATGTTTGACGGAGAGAATAAGAGCGACAGTTCATGAACGCACAATCATGTAGGCTAATAGCCCAATTCAGCACAAACATATATCGCAATGCAAGATTAGACGTGTCCTCTAACCGGCTCATTCATGGTCCGATATGGATTTGTTCCCCAAACTGAACCTATGCGCTGTCCCAAACCTTTCCGCGCTATATGTCACACACCTAATGCCATCAAACGGCAATAATTGACTAATTAGATTGTCAGTAATATGTGATCATGTGGACCTGTTTGCTGTTTGGTAAGCATATAAATGACAGTCCTCCTGTGCGAAATGCGAGCCTAAATGAATCCGGCGCTACTCGGCCTACTGGCCGAGATAGAACTCCAAAGAGGTGACGGCGATGGCGACTGCACCCACATAAGGGCACCATCAGTGAATGAATACGTCTATGTGAATCGCTAAAATGTGCACACTATAAATACCCAAATCATATGTGACATGCTCATCACAAGTGTAGTGGCACGGTGGTCTGGCTCCACGCATGACTCATTCATCCTGGCGCACAGCAGGGTAGGGGCTAGACTGGAGGCAGGCGCTGCGCGTGACGGCTGGCTTGTTGGTGTGTGCATAGCCAAGATACATATTCTTTGTCTTATTTACTTTAATCTTTATTAGCATTTTCCATCCATACAACGACAATACAATAAAACATAAAAACTTACAATAACAGCTTATGGGTACTTCCATCCATGCAGCTTTTTTTTCTTACTCAAATATGACAATTTTAATATTAGTGGTATCATCACACTTCCTTCTATAATCCATCCATTTTCCCATCTCCCTTCAAACTTTCCTTCCTGCATCCTCAATGCATAAATAAATCTCATAAATCTCCTCCACAACACCCACCACTGCTCCTTGGTTGGGGGTTCCACCTTATACCAAGCCCTCATTATTGTCTTTTTACTAGCAACCAATAGTACTTTCACTAGGTATCTGTCCCCTCCTTGTACATCATTCTGTTATGTTTGCCAAGATGTATATTCAAAGCTGATAAGAATGAGAACCAGTCAAGACCCCACCACAAAATGAGGACCCAAGCCCTCAGCCCCCTCCCCGTCATGAGGTTTACCAGCGGGGCCAAAGGGCCCACACTGAGGTCATGCGCCAGCTATGAAGACACAAACAAGTAAGGTTCACATTTCTACCATTTTATTGTCTGTTGGTGGGTGACTGTGTGAGGTGTGTGAGTGCGTTTGTGAGTGAATGTGTGAGGTCCGTGAGTGTGGTAGTGAGTGACTGTGTGAGGTCCTTGAGTGTGGTAGTGAGTGACTGTGTGAGGTCCGTGAGTGTGGTAGTGAGTGACAGTGTGAGGTCCGTGACAGCATGTGTGAGGGAATGAAGTGCAGTGAGGATGTCCTGTTGGCTCTGGTGGTGTAGTGTGGTGACCTCCACCAACTGCTGAACAACTGCCCCACAACTGCCCCAATCCCTTCTGCCATTTCCCTCTGGGCCTCTAGGGTCATGAGCCTCCAGCACAGCGTCTGATAGGAAGCCCAGCCCTCAGGGACCCTTGAGGCAGGGACGCTGGCAGCCGGAGGTGGAGGCGTGGGCGGTGGAGACGGAGGCGCTGGAGATGGCACTGGAGGTGGAGGCCGGTGCGCTGGAGGTGGAGGCACTGGATGTAGAGGCTGCAACCGGCGGGGGCACGACCGTCAGGTCAAGGACCACTGCAGACTCCCCCTCCTCTGAGTCCCACCCCATGTCAGAGTCTGGAGAAACAATTTCAGTCATTTTCTTTGAGTTTGTCTGTTAACTTGATTATGCATTAAACATTTTATTGTGTAGCCATATTCAATTGATATGTTTTTCTGTTGGCAGCCAAATAAATGCTTAAGTGTGATTTACCGGGTGATTTAGATGAGAGTCTTAATAATGTGGTCTTACATTATGAAGTGGTCATCTGTGTTATCGTTCCCTGTTTTTGGTCCTGAATCAATCATAGCCTACCACAGAATGTGTGGAATGTTTGCTTTCCTCACAGCCACATAATACAGCATGTCCGTGTAGCCTACGCCACATACAGGATGCACGAAACGTACAGTAGGCTACCTAAACTGTAGGAGCAATCAGACAAATGTAGGCTCGTACAAATAGCTTACCTTCCGAAGATGATTTTCTTTCCTCGCGTGGACCTCACCAACAAGCACATGCACCTCCGTCTCCGAAAAGTTTCTCTTCTTTCCGCGTTTTTCCATAAACGTCTTTGTCTGTCCTAATGCTCCACGCTATATTATGTCGGTTCCTTCCGGGGTATCCACGTTGTGCGCTGTCATAGTTTTGACCATATATGGTTGAATTTGGGCGTGGAGAGGGCGGAACACGGGGCGCGTGCGCGTACGCTCTCTTCTCCGCCAGTCTCGGATTTCTCGTGCAGGAAAGGGCGTACGACATTTTTGATAGATCCGAAAAGCGTGTAAATATTCTCGTCGTACGCTACATTTCGCATTTTCCGCGTTTTCGTCGTACGCCCTCTTTTACACCAGAATTTACACGCTCTTTGATAAATGAGGCCCCTGTCGTATTGACATGTTTACAGACCTGTCGTATTGACATGTTTACAGACCTGTCATATTGACATGTTAACAGATCTGTTGTATTGACATGTTTACAGATCTGTCATATTGACATGTTTACTGACTTGTGGTATTTACATGGTGTGACTTGTGTATTTACCATATGTAGAAACAAACAGTTTTTGTTGTGTTGTGAGCTGGACTCACATGTTGCCATCTCTTGCACATGCGTGTGCACACACATGCACACACACACACACACACACACACACACACACACACACACACACACATACACACACACACACACACACATCCCTGTGTACCTATACTGATGTTTCATTCTGTTTCATGCAGGCACGCACACATACACACATACACTTAATTTCAAAGTGATCCTCTCCCTCTCCTGGTCTCCACCCCTGCGTGCTGCTGTACCTTCTCCTTGGTGCCGGGCTGGCCGCCATCGGGCCTGGTGCGGATGGTGAAGGGGGAGGCCAGCCGCAGCACGATGCCCTGGAACGAGGCCTCGATCCTGGGGGACACGATCTCGAAGCAGTCCCCGAAGGAGAGGTTCCGGTGGGGCTCGATGCGGGCCTGCCGCCGGAGGCCCTCACCCAGCTGGAGCAGCTCCATGCGGGGCCCCAGGACCAGGTGGAAGGGGAAGGCCCGGCAGAACGTGGCCAGGCCAATGCGCAGGTCAGTGGGCGACAGGGAGAGGGGGAGGGGGGTCTGCCCAGGACCCCCAGAGGGCGGAGGGCTGAGGACAACTGGGGGAGGGCAGGGGGGGGTCTCTCTGATGAGGAAGGACAGGCAGACTGGGAGAGAGTCGGCGGGGGAGGGGGGCGAAGTAGACGAGGTGAAGGAGGGGGTGGGTGAAGGCGCCGGGGTGGGGGCGGAGTCCACGCCAGGCGAGGAGGGCGCCAGGGGCGGGGCCTCCTCCACCTCCACGCGTGAGTGGAAGATCCTGCGGGCGGCGGCTCGGATCAGACCTGGCATGACCAGTCCCACGATGGGGGCGGGGTTCAGACAGCGGAGCAGTAAGACCTTTCCTTCCTTTCTGCTCCCTCCCCCTCCTCCGCCCCGCCCCCTCTCCTCCTCTCCGGGGTCAGTGCACTGGAAGGAGGGGCTCTCGGACGAGGCGCGCCGCCCTGTGGACGTGCGGATGTGCTCCAGGATGGCGTCGAAGCCATTGAAGAAGTCATGGAGGTCGCCGCCCACTGCCCGCAAGCCGCGCTCGTTCTCTTCGAAGCACAGGCCGAAGAACTCCTCCCCAAAGCGCTCGCGCAGCTCGTGGACCCGCACGCCTGGAACACACAACCGGCACAGCGCCGCGGGTCAGGGAGCGAGCACGGACACACACACACACACACACACACACACACATACAGCTGGTCCGCCATGGCTGGACTGACAAGAGCTATTTGATGTGAAGGAGAGGAAAAGAGCAGGAGAGGCTGAACACTCGACAGAAAGGGAGAGAGAGGGAGAGAGATACAGAGAGAGAGAGAGGGGTGGTTGAGGGAGAGAGAGGGAGAGAGATACAGAGAGAGAGAGAGAGAGAGGTGGTTGAGGTAGAGAGAGGGAGAGAGATACAGAGAGAGAGAGGGGGGTGGTTGAGGTAGAGAGAGGGAGAGAGATACAGAGAGAGAGAGAGGGGTGGTTGAGGTAGAGAGAGGGAGAGAGATACAGAGAGAGAGAGGTAGAGAGAGGAACAGGTAGTGTTCAAATGTAATGATCCTTCAACAACAGAGGGATGAGGGGGAGAGAAGGAAGGAGGAAATAAGGAAGGAGGAACAGAGGTGTGCTTTGACTTGCTCACAGTTCCATTGCATGTGTGTGTGTGTGTGAGGTGAGGTCTATTTCTTAGTGCTACACCGTGATATCTCTCCTTGTCGTTTGGGCACTGTGTGTGTGTGTGTGTGTGTGTGTGTGTGTGTGTGTGTGGGCGGATAGAATAGCTCAAATAGCATTCTACCGAGTAAGCATTATTTATCACCTCCCTATACATGCGTGTGAACTGGAGAGATACGTGATTGAAGCAACATGGATCAAACATATCTTCTCTCTCTCTCACACACACACACACACACACACACACACACACACACACACACACACACACACACACACACACACACACCCCTAGGTCCACTCCGGTCAGGCTAGGGTGAGACTCAGGCATGATTAATCAAACTCCGGTCAGGCTACGGTGAGACTCAGGCATGGTTAATCAAACTCCGGTCAGGCTAGGGTGAGACTCAGGCATGGTTAATCAAACTCCGGTCAGGCTAGGGTGAGACTCAGGCATGGTTAATCAAACTCCGGCCAACGACGCTGAGCACCATCCATCAGTCCAAGATTACCGTGACAACAGGGACGTCCGTGGTCACGTCTGCTAGACCAGAGACGGGTGACATGAGCCTAAAGCCTGATCCTCCTAACCCTAACCCTAACCCTTAACCTTCTTGTTATTTTTCCCTTTCCCCTCCTTTTTGTCTTCTTGTTTGTAGTTCTTTCTATATGATCCCCTCTTTGTTTCGTCCATTTCAGTCATTCTATAAACCACAGTCTATCTGTGTGGGAAGTTTTAAGACTTAGGTCTCTACTCTATAGTCCACGGTCTATCCGTGTGGGAAGTTTTATAGCTCAAAGTTTTTAGATTTGCTGTTGAATTTGGTTGATCTTTCCAATCTTAGAAATGAAGCCTAAAAGTAGGAGGGGTCCTAGAGTGGACCAGCGGAGAGCACGCCAACCTCTCAATGCTGAGGTGGGAGACACTAATAGAACTCGATCAGATACCAATCCACCAGAGGGAACTAGATTGGAAAAACGCTATTTCAAATTACTTCAGGCGATCCATCATGCCGAAGTGATTGAAAGGTCACAGCAATCTGGGGTGTTTCCTATAGGAATGATGAAACAAGTAAATAAACTTACATTGTTCATCAAACCATCATCACCAAATCCTGAAACAGCAGGGAGGGTGAAGGCCAACACTGGTCAGTGGATGAGACAAAATCTCTCCATTCTGAAACATCACTATGACTCAGTGCTGGCCTTGGGGCTGGGGGGCCTCCCTCCTTTCGAGCAGGTGGCGTTGGAGAAGGCCATTGCCTATGGGAGAGCTAGGTACAGGAATACGCTCACTGACTCAATTGCCACCTTAACAACACTCGTGGGTGAGAGTACCCAGCCCCTGTGCCATGAGCCAGGACCGGTGACTAATCCAGACGAGTGGCCTGAACTCCATCTCAGACCACTCCTGGCCTCGCTCATGGCCCCCCTTGGTTTGGACACTCCAGACGCTCTGTTGGGCCCAGTTTGGATCTTAGGCCCTCCCGGACCCCACTACAAGACCTGGAGGTTGATCCTTCCCTTCCCTCTGGTTCTCACTCCCATCCTGAGTTGGTGCGAGAACTGGGCCGTGGTCTTCACTCATTACCCCACCCAAACCCTAACCATTACCCAAACCCCAACCCTTATCCTAATCACCTACCTAACCCTGACTCTAACCCTGACCCCATCCTAACTCCCACCCAAATCCTGTCCCTAACCCAAACCCCAACCCTTACCCTAATCCTGGCCCTAACCCCAAACCCAATCCTAACTCCAACCCCTACTCCAGCCCAAATCCCAACCCCCAACCTAATCTAAGCCCTAACCCCAACCACCAACCTATTCCCAGCCCTAATCCCAGCCCAAATCCCAATCCCCAATCTAACCTAAATCCTAACCCCAACCACCAACCTATTCCCAGCCCTAATCCTAGCCCAAATCCCAACCCCCCACCTAACCTAAGTCCTAACCCCAACCACCCACCTATTCCCAGCCCTGATCCCAACCCCAATCTCTACCTTAACCCCAACCCCAACCCTTATCCCCAACCCAACACTGACCCCAGTCCCAATGTGGATCTGAACCATCTTGATCTCACTAAGGCCACTGGCTCTGCTCTGGGACCCTCTACAGGGAATAGGATTCATGTGGTCTCAGCCCAGGTTCTGAGGGGGGAGGGGAGTGGAGACTTCTACTCTCAGTTCTATGCTGATCTCCCTTACACTATCTCTGACCCTAACTTTAGCCTCCAATTTAGTTCTGAGGAGGAGGATTCGGTACAGGGAGACCAGGTTCAGGCCCCTATGACACTCAGATCCCATGTAGCGGTTTCGATCTCAGGGTCCATCAATCCCTCTCCTCTACCTGATTCAGGGATTGAACAACTACCTGTAGATACAGGAATGAATCCAGGGAGTTAGGATTGAGGGCTCCGGTCCGCTATTGTTGGAGTCTGAGAGGGGGCTGTCACCTGTCCAGGTGGAGAGGGGCCTTCGGGGGACCATGGGAGAGGAACTGCTGGACAGTGGTGATGAGGAGACGGAGAATAACAACATTCAGTTTTCCCCACAGAGACCCACTCGCCACAAGCAGACCTTCCAGAAGGGGCCCAACTGGGCACTGACAGTGGGTAGACCTGTACTAGTGGTTGGGGACTCCAATCTTTCAAGGGTCCCCCAATACTACTTTCCACTGGTGCAGATCGACAGCTTTCCAGGAGCCCAAATACACCATCTCAAGGCTCTGCTGGATAAGCTGGACCCCTGTCAGCTGACACAAAAGATTGTTTTGTCAGTGGGCCTCGTGAACTGTCTCAGGCAGAACCGGTCTGAAACCATTCAGAAACAATTCCGTTCGCTGGTGGCAGCTGCGAAGAGGGTGTTTCCGAATGCAGAGATTTTTATCCCCCTTATTCAGACCGCTCCAACTCTCCCAGATCCTATACAAGCCTTAGTGCAGGAAACTAACCGGTTCTTGGTAACCACCTTCAGAGTACTAGAGGGTATTGCAGGTCAATCTTTTAGAGTGTCTCATGACCAGATTCATTGGACCCCAAATACAGCTTCCCACATCCTTTCTAATTGGATGGAACAACTAAACTAGAGGCGGGGAAACCGAAAGAATTCACCCCTGACGCTTCCAACATTTTAAATTTAGCACATAGTTTCACTTTGTCCACTGCTGAGAAAACCCTCCTGGAGAGAGGCCTACTGTTTATCCCGACCCCTGGGGGGGCTAACAGAGAGGACCTTAGAAGAGACCTCCATTTTTATCATCGAAGGCTTAAGTTGCTTGACTATTTTGAGTACTCCTCGAAATCCTCCCGAGAGCCCTTTACATTGCCCTCGACCTGGGAGCCTAAGGAGGAACTAATATCTGACCCAATTAGAGCTCTCATTCGGGGTGATGTGGAGGGCTTTGGGAGGGTGTCTGGTCAAAGGAGTCGTCTTAGCAATTTATCCAAGGAGGAGAGAAAGGCCTTACAAAAATTAAAACAAAATAAAGATATAATTATTAAACCGGCCGATAAGGGGTCTAAGATCGTAATTCAGGACAAAACATCTTATCTGATTGAGGCGAATAGACAATTAGAGAATAGAAAGCATTATTTGCCCCTAGAGAACTCCATTCAACTAGAGACACAGAAAGAAATTCGAGCCATCCTGGATCACCTGTGTGAAACGAAAGAAATTTCAGCTAAACAAAGAAATCTTTATGGTGTAGACCCTCCATGCCCACGTAAATTTTATTTACTTCCAAAAATTCATAAGAACTCAGAGACGTGGACAGTCCCCCATCAGGTGCCG
>NC_140234.1:38907283-38929783 GCF_949987555.1 Borostomias antarcticus | reverse complement strand
TCAGTTACAGTAGCCTTCGCACGCCATGGCCAATCAGACAGGGTCTCAGACCTGACTCTGCCTCCCCCTTCCAGAGAGAGAGAGAGAGAGAGAGAGAGAGAGGGAGAGAGGGAGAGAGGGAGAGAGAGAGAGAGAGGCTGGCGCGGAATATTCCCAGTCCGTTTCACTATTGCTTTGTCATATAACGCTTTGGCTCAAGTGGTCTATTGGCATATGGCCGCATTCAAACCGCACTGTCCAACAGGAACGTCTCCTGTGCTGCATACACACGCACCAACTCCGCCACGGAACCGCTAATTGTGCATCAGTCTGTCGAATATTAGGGCCATTAAAAAGTGTGGGATTCATGTCCAACACAAACCACATCCGTGCCCTTGACCTCTACTGCACTGGTGCCAATACCTCCATCAACTAAAACATAACGACACAATCTGATATACTAGCCAATTAGGACCCACACATTATTTCAGTCACCTTAAGTTATGACAAATTCCAGGGATGATGCTGGGGGCAGCCCCAATATACAAAACAGTCAAAGGTTACATTCACTCAGGTGCCTCAAGACACTGTGTGTGTGTGTGTGTGTCACACACACACACACCTTCCCATCCACTGACCTAGATGTGGTTGACAGCAGGCTAGTATTGTCTTTATTGGCGAAACTAGCCTACCAGAGTAGATGTGTGTGTGTCTGTCTACTGAATCCATAATAAATCAGATTCCAGAGTCCGATGATTGTGTCTGAGTGTTACTGAAGGAGATTGTATAGGACTGTGTGGAGTGAGTGAGAGATAGATAGAGGCCCGTCAAGTACGGTCATAAATCTCCCATAAGTGGCCATAACCACAGATCATTCAGTCTCACTACATCTGTGTTACTGGTGATTGGACCGTTTCTCTACAGTTTGACCAAGACGGTCACTGAATAAGTAACAGATTGTGTGTGTGTGTGTGGGGGGGTGGACAGGGGGGGGCGGCAGTAGGAAGCAGCATGAAGGCCAGTGAAAATATTATGGTTACTTCTTTGATTTGCAATACCTGTGATCAATGGTATTGTAGGATTATGATAAATGGTCCATATAGTTTATTGCATTTTAATGAACTTTTTATAACCTACAATTTCATGTTTTTTTTTGCATGATACTGGAGACCAGCAGACCAAGACAGAGAGACAGAGAGGTGTGTAGGTGTGTGTATGAGCAGTGATATCAGTCTCTAGGTAATGAAAGAGAGGTGTGTAGGTGTGTGTATGAGCAGTGATATCTGTCTCTAGGTAATGAAAGAGAGGTGTGTAGGTGTGTGTATGAGCAGTGATATCAGTCTCTAGGTAATGAAAGGCCTAGTAGTGTAGCGGAGCGTCTGGGCCAATCTGGATGTTGAATGAGGTCACATTTAGGGTCAGAGTGGCTGATTGTGCACGAGTGTCTCACACTTGTTTGTGTGTATATGTGCGTGTTTGAGGTCTCAGGTGTGTGTGTTTGAGATCTCAGGTGTGTGTGTGTTTGAGGTCTCAGGTGTGTTTGAGATCTCAGGTGTGTGTTTGAGGTCTCAGGTGTGTGTTTGAGGTCTCAGGTGTGTTTGAGGTCTCAGGTGTGTGTGTTTGAGGTCTCAGGTGTGTGTGTGTGACATACTGCACAGTGATGCAGAGGATCATCTCAGTTAAAGTGGCAGCTCCATGGAGGGAGGAAGTCCTGTGAGTTGTGTAAATTGTGTAAGTCCTGAGAGCCTTACTAGCAGGGTACTAGCACATTAGACCATACTAGCACACTACCCCCACTAGACTATACTAGGACACCACCCACACTAGACCATACTAGCACACTACCCCCACTAGATCATACAAGCACACTACCCACACTAGACTATACTAGGACACTACCCACACTAGCACACTACCCACACTAGACCATACTAGGACACTACCCACACTAGCACACTACCCACTAGGGGTGTGCCGGGAGCCCACTATTTGTATTTGACAGCTAATTATTCGTATTCGTATTCGGAAGTGGGCGGGGCTTAAACCGGAAGTCGGTTCAAAACGGTTTAAACTGAGGGGAAATGTAATTTCTTTAGCCTAATATTAATTGGCATTGCAATTGCTGTGCTTTCAACACATCATAATTCTACATTTAGTTAGAAACTGAAAAACATTTTTCTTAATCAAAATATAAGTCCTCATAGCAACTTTGCTAGAACAGCTAGTAGCCCTATTTCTCCCGTGTCATAATTATCTGCAACCATGTGACACAGGCGTGGTGTAATGGTTTTCACAAACCCAGCAATAAACATGTATTACTATAAACATAATTGAAAAGATAAACATTTTACACTCAAACCAATAAACTAAACTCTAAACTAACACATGCCTATGTTGTAGGGTTTGTGTTAGTTTGAACCGGTTGCATTTTAGCTGCGGAACGTGAGGACGCGCTCGGTCAAATTGATTAAAGGACAATGCTCGTTTTTGACAACCTGGACCTTATTTACGACATATTATAAGACGTTTGACTCACCGAGATCACTTTGGTGTAGTTCGGAGGCCTGTAGAAGAAATGTAAAATCCAGCGCGAGCCAGTATATCCATGTAATGGCGGTGATCGGGGCAACGGGAATGCAGCTTCTAAAAATCTATTTTCTGCCGCGAAACGGTTGTTTTCATCAATCTGTCTGGATGAATCGCTAGTTGTGGTTACATAGAGAGCAAAGGCCTGTTGTGGTATTTCCCATGCCTCTGTAATATGATCTTTAGAAACGTCTTTCGAAACGAAATAGCTTCCTCACTTGCTCCAGCACTTATGCGCACAGCGCGCAATCGTTGCTCCCGCACGCTGTGCGCATGCGTGCTGGAGCAAGTAAGGAAGCTATTTCGTGTCAAACGACGCTTCTAAAGATCATATTACAGAGGCATGGGAAATACCACAACAGGCCTAGATGCTCTCTATGTAACCACAACTAGCGATTCATCCAGACAGATTGATGAAAACAACCGTTTCGCGGCAGAAAATAGATTTTTAGAAGCTGCATTCTCGTTGCACCGATCACCGCCATTACATGGATATACTGGCTCGCGCTGGATTTTACATTTCTTCTACAGGCCTCCGAACTACACCAAAGTGATCTCGGTGAGTCAAACGTCTTATAATATGTCGTAAATAAGGTCCAGGTTGTCAAAAACGAGCATTGTCCTTTAACTTATTGAGTGGAAAAGTGGTTAAAAAGCCTTTAATCCATAGGCTAAAGTGACTAGGCCTAATTGTAGGCCTATAGCCTACTCAAGTTTCAACAGTGCTTAAACCATGGGTATTGTAGTGAAATTATTCTTATTCTTATTTAAATCTGTTTAAATAGTTTGTTGTTTATATCAGAGATAAGGACTTTGATTATAGCCTAGGCCTACACTAGACTACTCTGTTGTGCTGATAACTTAACGGCATGGATCAAACATTTGATCAGTTGTGTTTCAGTTGTTAAAATATACTTTCATAATTATTTCATATTTCAAAATCGCCAGACATTGTATAGGCTGAGCATGCGTAGCTGAGATAGCTAGCGTTAGTTAGATATACTACACTGAGCTGACAAGCTAGCTCCTCCTCTGCTCAAACAAACGCTACAGTTCACATAGGCTGTTGCAGCAGGCTACGACAAGAAAACAAAATCCAATAACTGTCTCAATAAACCAGTTAAGGACAAAAGCCCCCGGTGCTGCTTACGTTCGTTGCCTGCCTAGTGCCTACTATCAGCGCGCTCTAAACTTTCTCTCCCTCCGCGTCTAGACGTCTAGACAGACAGCAGGTGCGAGATGGCAAGCGCGTGCGCCTCTCCCTCGTCGTGATCAACAAGCAGAGAGAACGTGCGCGTATCGCTCGCTCATACAGTATTTGACTGTTCTCCCCCCTCCCGAATATTTTTTTACAATATTCGTACGAATTTACTATTCGGGAAAAAGCTATTTGTACTCATCCGAATACCGTATTCGGGCACACCCCTACTACCCACACTAGACTATACTAGGACACTACCCACACTAGACCATACTAGGACACTACCCAGAGTAATGGCTTACATTCTGAGTACAAGTGAGAAGTCAGGCACGCTATAAACACAATACAACACAACACAATACAACATGCTCTTTATACTTGTTTTATTCTTCACCCCAGTAAAACATTCTTATTAAAAACTTTAAAATGACAGGAAGAGATTATCACAATTTCTGGCAGCAATACAGCACTGAAAATGTATATTCTCACTGTGTGTGTGTGTGTGTTTGTGTGTGTGTCCGTGTATCTAATTGTTCGTCTTGGTGCAGTCGAATGGTTTCCACCACTGAGCGAACTGCAGGACTTTCTTCCTCTGGTCGTCAAAGTTCTCTCTGATTGGTTTCCTCCATCGTCGCGGCTCCAGGTCCATCATACCGCCCAAAATCTCCTGGAGGGGCGGAGTCACAGCGCAGCGCATCACACACGGGTTACAGGGACTAGTAGATAAACACCACACCAAATCAAACATACCCTTTCCTTACATCTCTCTCTCTCTCATCGGACACACACACACAAACACAGGCAGGCACGCACGCACGCACGCACACACACACACACGCACTAGGGGTGGGAGAAATTTCATATTTTCCTTTCCGGCATAACAGCCATATTTCTTCCGGTTAACCGGTTACCCGTTGAGAAATTTGCGTTAATTAATGAGACTAAAATAGGCCTAACGTTACCTGGGTTTTGATACAGGCAACTTTGCAAAAAGCATGAGAGGTGCACTTATAGAAATTCCTAATATCAATGATAATAATGTGACAAAAACACCAAGATGAAGAGAGAAACAGAAATCACGGACACAAGTCTGATTCAATTTCTAAAATAAAACACTATAGGCCTGTAGGCCAACTCGGTCAAACAATCTGCACTTGATCCCGTCTCGCCTATCCTTACGCAAAAGACCTCTGTCAAAACCAACAACGAACTACTCTTGATATGACAAAACAATAAACATTTGTCAGGAATCAGGATCAGATGAATATATTCGGTTTAATGTAAGATGAAGCTGTACACTTCTTCACTCGTCCCTATTCCCTAGCGAGCCTTCCTATGAAACAAAAGACAAGACGGAATAAAACAGCATTATTATAACGAACGAAGAAGAACGGCTGAATGCGATCACATCGCCACTTGCATTACGTCCATAGAAACGGACTCGACAGATTAATTTAATTTAATAATTATAGAGGCTGGTTAGCGGTATTTTTTTTATTATACATGATTTAAATTGCAAAAAAAACAAAAAAACAATACAGGTTAGTGATTTTTAGTAACCGGCAAGGCATTTGAAGGCTCTCCAATCTGGTTAACCGGATTACCGGTTAACCCCTCCCACCACTAACGCGCGCGCACACACACACACACACACACACACACACACACACACACACACACACACACACACACACACACACACACACACACACACACACACACACACACACACACACACACACACACACACACGTGAGTGAACATGCACCTACACCTCCACAAATGTACCTTGCCAAAGTAGTGGGGGAATTTCTGTTCGTTCTCGATGACGTGAGCAAAGCCTCCCTGCAAACCGAAGTCTACTGAGAAATAAGGAAGCCCGCGTGGTACCTGGAAAAAAACACATGCGTACACACACACACAAGGTATTGTTCACAACAATCATAAAGTCAACACCAGCTAATTAGTTTAAATCCTCTGCCCCAGACACAGCGCAGAGCTGCACCAGCCAGGAGACAGAACAAACACACAGCATGAGGGGGAGGGAGAGAGGGAGGGGAAGGGGAGGAGGGAGAGAGGGAGGGAGAGAGGGAGGGGGAGAGAGGGAGGGGGAGAGAGGGAGGGGGAGAGAGAGAGGGAGGGGAGGAGGGAGAGAGGGAGGGGGAGGGGAGGAGGGAGAGAGGGAGGGGGGTTTGCGCATGGGAACAGACAGGGGAGGAAACGGAGATGTGACTCACAGCTTGGCGGATGTCTTTGGAAGAGAGGTCTACCACCTTCTTATTCATCGCCCACTCCTCGTCACACTCCATGATGGCTTTCTACAGGAACACACACACACACACACATACACATACACATGCACGCACATGTAAGCACACACACGAATGTGCCATTGTTAGCCTAGAGCTTCTAATCCGCAATAAAACAGTGGCGTGTGAGCACGCACGCACCTTAAAGTAGATGGGAGCCATGTCTCCCAGCTCTTTGGGCAGGGGGATACACTCCATCACCATGTGCTGTCGTCTCTTAGGGTTGATGTGCGTCTCCATGAACACACAGTCCTCATCCTGGGACAGGAACATCTGCACCAGCGCACGACGGAACGCCTGGCCAGGAATAGGTTAACAGCTCAGAACCGGCTTCCTCTCCACCGTACTCCAGCTTTGATCCAATACAGATGTGGTAACATAAGAATGTAACTTGACCCGCGGTATTCTAACAGGCGCTTTACGGCATTCCGCACCACCGCTCGCCTGCCCATAGGGGCGCAGTAATACCACTCATTGACCCATTGCTGTAGCTCATCTCGCACATTAGATGAGCCTACCGTTCTCAAACTCCTTGTTCTCTGTCTGGTTGTAATTTAATTATTACGAACAAAGCCTATCTATTTATAGTTTCTATCTCTGTAACTGTCGCCGGGTCTATATCTGTTAACTGTCGGGACAAGTAGAAGTTTAATACATTAGGCTAACTGAGTGTTCTCATATGGAACATGGCATCAGGACGAGTAAGATGGCTAACGGAGATGACCAGAGATGTGTTTGAAATGGTTCACTCACTCCCTATTCCCTATTACCATGGATGTATTGAGTGCGACTCATAGTGAACTACATGGGGAATTATTTAACAATTTTGGGACACTACATGGAATGTAACTGCGTAAGATATTCATGACTCAAACAAGCAGACGCGCCGATCACTGATGGCAGCAGGTTGAAATATCAGGTAGTATTCAGGTTCCATGTTTAGTTGAATGATAAATCCCATATAAATGGTTGGAATTCTAATGATGTGCAAGTGTGATTTTGTCAACTTTAGTGCTGTCTGCTAATAGCAGGCTGTGAAGCTGCACGATAAGACCGTGATAGCATGTTAGCTCACGACAGCAGCTTCCATAATATTAACGGTAGCTGTCGGTGGCTAAAAAGCAGATAGCTAACTTTACAACGATGATTCCTGTAGCTATTTTGATTTTGATGCTATTAGTTCAACTTCTGTTTCTCGGGCAGGAACGGAGACGAACTCGCATTAGCAGCAAAGCAGCTAGAGGAATGATCTTAACATTAGCTAACTGCTTTAGCTACTGCTAGCTACCGTCTTCTTCACTTCTCCTTCGGTAAAACATGACACCGTTGTGTTGTGGTATTGTGGAGTGCTTAGCAGAAGCAGGAAGAGAAACCACTTTTGCCCCATATAAGTAAAATAATGGCCTCATAAGCATTTTTCGATTGTAAAATTGTGTTCACTTGTTTTAGTTTGCAAACATTATGCAATTTTCTTAGCATTCCCAGCTTTGTATGTAGTTTTAATGTGAAAGATACATCTTGAAAGCAGTCAAGACAAATTTAATTGCCTCTTAACTTTTGTCAAACCCCCTGGTTCCAGTCAATTGGATTATAGGCTATAGGCTACTTTCGTTTACAATGACGTTATCTTATGAACACAAATAGCTTAACCTATAGGCCTACATAAAAACAATAGCCTAAAACCATGTTTATTTACAATGTATTTTCTTTCATTGATA
Organism: Borostomias antarcticus; assembly: GCF_949987555.1. Taxonomy (NCBI): domain Eukaryota; kingdom Metazoa; phylum Chordata; class Actinopteri; order Stomiiformes; family Stomiidae; genus Borostomias; species Borostomias antarcticus. The sequence goes on along the minus strand of NC_140234.1, from coordinate 38,921,990 downwards.
GCATGCCAATAGTTAGGGTGAGGAACGACGCGCGGCCTCTTTAGCCCTGAGACCATCAGGCAGGCAGCTCAGGAGGTCGTTGAAGGCTATATATATTATTATGATATTATCTCTAATAATACATTCGTTGAAAGTACACAGGCTGATCTACTATACGGAATTGGACCGAGGAGTGTTCTCATATGGAACTAGGCTGCACACGCCCGCCCGCGACAAGAGCTGAATTGTAGTCAGCTTTCCCCGCTGCGCGCAGGACGCGTGCGTCCCCCGCTGATCCGAGCGAGAACGCAGGCAGAATGTCGCTCCCATTCTGAAACGGCCTTGACTCCTGGAATCCCAAGGTCTTTCATATTGAAATTCTCTTGATGGTCTGGGAAGTTGGGAGACGTGTTAAGGGAGTGTATCAGTCGTGAGCCTTGACAGTAGGCTACCAGCCTGTGCTGCGCTCAGCACAAAGTTGGATGAATGGATGGACTTATTGGAATCCTGGAAAATGTTTATTGCGCTCTAAAATCATGAAAGCATAAATGTAAAAATGCAGCAACAGAAGTAGTCTAGATGAGATGGTGGTTTAAATGAATGGCAACACATAAATTGAGACATAAATTGAGACTGGTGATAATGCTGATAATCTACAGTAGGGCCTACCTCTGGCTGAGTTCATGGTTACAGCCATTCATCTCTTACACATGGGCCTATACAATACTTGCACAATCTACTTTGGAGGTTAAATCCATCCATCTATCAATCAAACTAACGAATTCAATGGCCGGTCATGGCAAAGCACCCGCTAACGCAGGCTACCCCCCTCCCCACGATCCAGGGCTAGGAAACCGGTCATCCAGTTTATTTTAATATAAAATAATTTGGGGGGGGTTACAATAGTCTAGTCCAGGTTCGCTGGCGAGTGACGAGCTAGTCAGATGGCGCATGCATGTGTGGACATTGTAGGCCGATTCTGTAAAACCTAAAGAATAAAAGTAGGCTGACAGGGAGGAAATCTATTCGTTTCATTGTTTGTGCTCTGTATGCACAAGATAGTTAATGTTCGGATATAAATGGCAGTATAGCGGGAAAAAACCCTATCAAAGGCCAAGATTAGAAGGGATTTGAAGATGTAATTGGTCATTTTAAATGGGCCTACTTTATCTTTTGATGCCTATTTGAACGGACTGCATCGATCAATGCAATGACTCTCCATGTTTTTCAGTTTTACCCTTTTCATCAATAAAACATCATTTTTACAACCATGTCTCATTGATTGGGAAGGCATTTAGAGCTGCCGGTCTATTAGCCTACTCGGACTCAGAGGATGACATAACTGTTTATTGAGAAACAATTGCAGGCTGGGCTATATAAAGAAATACCACAATGCATGTAGTCTAGATATATTACATTATGGTTAGGCTATAGCCTACACTACTTATGGTAGACTGCTCGCTAAGCAGGCTACATTGTGGCTGTTTTGTTCATCGCAGAAGCCTATGGCCTAGGCTACACATTAAAAAAATGTTTTTTTATATAGACCTAGAAGGAATCAGAATATGTGGAAATTTAATTTTAGCCTATTTTAATACAATTCAAATTCTGCTTAGAGGGAATTATTTTCAACGGACATTATGACCTGAGCATAATTAATAATTATCTAAGTTAATATAGGCCTATGAGAACGCAACGCTTTTTACGATAGGCTAGGCCTATGCGTCTTGTGATTGTACTGTAGCCTAGGCTACAACTTAAGGCTTATTTGGCCCTATTGAATTCATTTAAGCCTACTAGGCTACTCATTATTATCGAATTATCTAGTTGATATATGAATAAAACAATAAGCCGTTTAAATGGCTATGGGCTACTAGTTGTAGCTATACACGAGTTGATGTGCTCTGCTCTTAGGCACGGTTGAGGCGGCAGCTCAAATACACTTCGCACATATCCTCTGCTATAACCTCTCACAGCTGGCGGCCGGTATAAATAACTAAAAACATACACGATATTTTCTTATTTGAATGATCTTGAATATATATATATATTCAAGATCATTCAAATAACAAAATATTGTGTATATTGTGCATGTGAACGCACACTGTCAAACCTGCCGCTATCTATGCACAAGATAGTTAATGTCCGGATATGATTGGCAATGAGTGATCTTTACTCATGGCGACTATGTCAATTTTGTATGGATCCACAAGTCGATCAAGCTTATTTTTTCTTTGTATCGTGCTGAAGCCATATAGCCTACTGCGCTCAGACTTGGCTACATTATGCCCCGTCTTCAAATTTACTTCCGGGGTTTACGAGTAGCCTACCAGTTGAATGCGTTCCAGAAACAAAACGCAAAACCCCCACGTTCACCATATCTTTACTAACAAATATATTTACAATACTGTTATTTTGCGCATTTGACCAAACAGCCACCACGTCTTGACCCGACGTCAGTTACCGAGATAGATAGGCTACTGTAGGCCTAGATATAGGTGTTCGTAATAATTAAATTACATCCAGATGGAGAAAACATGTGTTTGAGAACAAGGTATAGCACCTTTCATACAGATAAATTCAGCTCAAAGTGCTTTACAACAGAGCATTTAAATTAAAGAATGTGAAACTTAATGATGCTTCATTCGTAGACTATAGGAGAAAAACACTGAGCCCAGCCTGCTAAATCTACTCAAAGACGCCACCTGGCGGTGGTGCATCACTAAAACGAAATAACACCCGTCTGAAATCCCACGAGGTGAAATGCTGCAGCATGTGACATTTCTAACTTCCCACATCTGTAGATTAATAATGGCACATTTTCTTTTGAAATTAGTTGTTCTGTGGAACAGACCAGCAGGGGGCAAGGGGGTGGGACTAACAGACGGGAGGGAAGGTCATTGGCTGACCTGCATCTCGGTCCACACGTCCTCGTCCAATCCTGTGGCGGAGCAGTGGTGTTGGAGCGGAGCGATGAGACAGTGGCCCTCGGTCAGGGACACGCTCCCGGGCAGGCTTAGATACACCTGGACAAAACACACACACACACACACTCTTAGGTGGATAAAGTGGGCCCAGATATACCAGCCTAGTTCACAACACACACACACACACATGCACACACACCCTAGCTCCTACTTAGCTTCCTATTTAGCTCCTACTTTGCTTCCTATGGCGATGAGCAGGTGCTTCTGCAGCTCAGGGTTGCTGAAGCAGAGTTGGCATCGGTCCATGGTGGCGGCCAGCCTCCTGTGTTCCTGGACAGCCCGGCTCCTCATCCGCTCCTCATCCCTGCCCTCGCCCTCCCTCTGCGCCACACTCGACACAAACATGTCATCCAGCGTGTAGTTATCACCATCTGTCCTCCCCATCATCTAGAGAGAGAGGGAGAGAGAGAGAGAGAGAGGGAGAGAGAGGGAGACAGAGAAAGAGAGAGACAGAGGGAGAGAGCGAGAGGGAGAGGGAGGGAGAGAGAGGGAGAGAGAGAAAGAGAGAGACAGAGGGAGAGAGAGAGAGGGAGAGAGAGATAGAGAGAGAGAGAGAGGGAGAGAGAGAGCGAGAAAGAGAGAGACAGAGGGAGACAGAGGGAGAGAGAGGGAGAGAGAGACAGAGGGAGACAGAGGGAGAGAGAGAGAGAGAGAGAGGGGAGGGAAGTAGGGAGGGGAGTAGGTGTAAATTGAGGGCTTTAACAGAGAGCATAGACGTCAACATCAGTTAGGTTAAGACGGAGGCCAGCTGTAGGTGGAGAGGCAGGGACAGACCAACCCTACCATTATCCCCCTCAGGAGGGGAGCTCTCCATGCCAGCACACTGCTGCCTCTGTCTAGATACAGGACCTAGTCAGAGTAATACACACACATACCTCTACAGTGGCGTGCACAGACATTTTGGAAGGCAGGTGCTCAGTGAATAATAAGGGCACCTTGTGTGGCGCTTATTATAGTAGTGTGAAATTTAAAAAACAACATCACAGGCACATGTTGTACGTAGTTGCATATTTATTTAAATGAGCTAAATCAATGTTCTGCTGTGCATGATAATTAAGGGTTAATATCCCAAAATACACCAACAGTATGGATAAGACTGCTTGGTGACATTACAACAAGCCAGATGGCTTATTTTTTCTGCAGGCAATTTGGAATTGCCTATTTGTCATTTGGCAAGTAGATTACTGCAAGTGTTAATTATGTAGCCTAATGTAAACCTAAGGCTACTACAAAATACTAAATATTCATCTTAAGTATGCTGATACTGTAGCTTCACATGCTGTACCAACAACATATTCTACCAACATTGGTCGTGTGGTGGTCATCATTACGTTAAATCCATAATTGATTATGACTAGCGTCTAGCTTGTTACGCAGGTGGGCAGTCGGCTAATTTAGGCTCAGAGACTTACTATGAGACCTATGCGACTTACTTCACAACAGAGACAAATAAATGCTAGTTATAGTTTGGCAACTGGCTTTGGGGGCAAACAATACACTGTTATGTTTATGTGTAATGTGGCAAAGGGCAGGTGCTCTAGCACCACCTAGTGTCTATCTGTGCACGTCCCTGCCACTATATAATATACACACACACCGTTCATAACACGAGTAATAAAAACAGTCTTCTAGGATAGAATTAGGCCAACCACATGACCCAAACACAAGGAGTGGGTTGGCTGTTATTGAGCGAAAGACACCAGGGTCCATTCTCAGCACAAACCAGACATACAGTAGGACCCCACTCATCCGAACTTCAGAGATCCGAACCTCCCGGTCTACCGGACAGGCTTTTTTTTAGCCTGCTATCTGGTTACTGGTGGGATTTTCATTACAGTACTGTATCCTACTGTGAATAAAAACAGAACTGTATGTAGACCTACATGTTGCCTGTAGGCTGTAGCCTACTGTCACGTTTCATTTCTTCTAATGTCGAGCGCAAAACGCAAACGAGTCTGCTGCGCGAGAGCTGCATTCCTTGGTAGCCAGTAAGCGCGTCAGCAACCTGGAGCAGAGGAGCATCGAGTCATTTTTCGTTCCCAGTTAATGGACTTCAGGAACACAGACGTGTTGTGGGCATGTAGATTAGCCTACTAGACCTACTGTATTTGTTAAATAATAGCCTACAGCGTAGGCCACGTTAGCCTACATCGGTTGTTTTAGAGACTTTCTTTTAGGCTACAATAGCCTAAGACACGACAACTTGTCTGTCATTTCATTTATTTATTTCTTGATTATCATTTGCTCTAATTGTTCTAATGTTGGGTTGTTTTTAGGCTATACCATTTTGTTCTGCGAATACAGTAGCCTATCGATGCAGCGTACGCCTCATTTGAGAATAAAGTACTGTATTTGATCAAAGCACGCACTCAAGTGGAAATTCTGTTATTTTATTATAGGCTACTGTAGGTCTATTATAGGCTAGGCTATATGAGTTTAGTTGGCTATTTGATTGCAATTTTGATGCATTTTCACAAGTAATTAAGGGTATTTATTGGTCTATTAAGAGTCTATATGAAACAAGTATACCACTTATTGAATTTGGTGCATTTTAACATATGTTTCAGTCATCCGGACATTTCAGAGATACGAACGACCTTCGGTCCAGTTGGGTTCGGATAAGGGGTCCTACTGTACTATTTCAAATAACAAATAAATGGGCCGACATACATTTTCTGAACAGTATTGGATAGATCGCAGTTACTTTGCCTCCCAGACCCTGAAAATGTCTCCCACCATGTAATTCATGGTACTGTTTTTTTGTCAGCCAGGTCCGATCACTGGAGCTATACTGCCTGCCTGACTGACTGTCCCAGTTTGAAACTGGTCTTTGGGTACAGATATTACATCTAATGTACACCGCGCATGTGTCTACACCAAGGCTACACAAAGGTTCTCCTTATCTTTCCATATGCCATATTGTTTGTGTGTGTGTGTGTGTGTGTACACATATACTGTAGCAAAAGCTAATCAATTGCGAGGGTTTGAGTGGAGGCGCTCATATGGAACACTCTGGTCCTACGGTTTCTCTCTCTACGTCAAAGAACGTTGTCACCAAGGAAACGGGGCGACAGGTCTGGGTCTGTGTGGGAGCTGTGAACATGGCTGGAGAGTGTGTGTGTGTATGTGTGTTTACATGAAAAAGCTTGTCCGCAGGTGTGCAAGTGCTTGTGCCTGCGTGTTTGAGTATGCATTCCATCAAACGTGCATATACACTCTACTATACGACATTCAGAAATAACTACATTACCCATACTGCACCCTAGTGCCCTATCCCTACAGAAGAGAAGAGGACTCACATTCTGATTAACAGACATATCATCTGAGCCTAGTTCACGGATTGATTAATGTTATTATTGATTTGGCCAGAACACATACACCATCAGACATGTTCTTGTGTGTGTGTGTATGTGCGTGTGTGTGTGCCACAACACAGGGTCCCTGGGCCTAAGAAAGGAGTTTAATGTGGTTAAAAGATAGCCTGTAAACCAGAGTCGTTGCGAAACATTTTTGCTGTCTATCATGAAAACGTACCAAAAAAAATCCCAAGGAGTCAGATTGACCTGGCGAGCTATGAGATGGAGCGCAGCCCACTCAGAGTGAGCATTCCCTTTCATCATACTGATCCTCCCCATAGGTCGTCTGGCAGGTGTGTCTGAGCATGAGGAGGGGCTCGGGGCAGCTCTGCCTCTCTGCACCCAGATAATAAATAGATAGTGTGCCATGGTAACTAACTGTATTTATAGAGCCTAGAGCACAGCTTAGGGGACAGACTGTGTGTGTCGAGAGAAGTGTGTGTGTGTGCGTGTGTTAGAGTGAGAGAAAGAGAGGGAGCTAAGAAGATGGAGACAGCGTACAGAGTGAGCTACAAGGTGCAATGTCACTTTCATTTTAAATCGCCATGGCAACTCTGACATCAGTGTTTATTAATACCGTTTTTAGCTAAGTTTTTAGATAATGTCTCTCACACACATGCATGGACAAGTTTTTAGATAATGTCTCTCTCACACACACGCATCCACACACACACACATCCACACACACACACACACGCACACAACACGTACACACACAAGTATGAACACACACATGCACACAACACACACACAAGCATGAACACTAGGGGTGTGCCCGGAGCCCACTATTGTATGTGTATATGTATTTGTATTTGACAGCTAATTATTCGTATTCGTATTCGGACGAAACTGGAAGTGGGTGGGGCTTAAATGAGTAGTAAAGGCAAAATGCATGTTTAGCCCTGTTTTAAGGTTCTTTATGATCATATACAATGGTTCAGATCAAAACGTTGACAAAACTAGCACTTTTGAGAAAGTCATAATTGCTCTACCACTGTTTTGGTCATACAATGGATGTGGGTGGGCACCGTGAACAATCATTCAAAAAACATGTTAAACTCCCAATTTCAAAGACAAGAAACTCACCGAGGTGTAAGTTGGCGTTCTGACATATAATTCTCCATAAAGTAAGATTCTAGTTCATCTGGAAAGGCTTTTTTAAATATTTAGCAGAGAACTGTGTAAACCTCTGCAAACTAGGTAGCCTAGCAACATAAACAATAACAATGGCTACCGTAAGTAGTTCCGCTTCCTGAGTCCCCTCTGCGGATTGATCTACACATCTACAACGTTCGCGTCAATACAAGTCAATGGATTTCATAAAATGATCAATAAAACCCTACAGGATTCATACTTTGCGGCGAATTTGATGTCAGAACACCAACAGACACCAATTACACCCTCGGTAAGCTTCTTGTCTTTGAAATCGAGAGTTTAACATGTTTTTGAAAGATTTTTCAAGGTGCCCACCCACATCCATTGTATGACCAAAACGGTGGTAGAGCAATTATCAGACTTTCTCAAAAGTGCTAGTTTTGTCAACGTTTTGATCTGAACCATTGTATATGATCATAAGTAACCTTAAAACAGGGCTAAAAATGCATTTTGCCTTTACTACTCCTTTAAGTGAATTCTGATCACTGATAGCTGACTGAGTGCTCAGCTACTTAACGCACCATTTGGAAACATTGATCTGGGCACTGCCATGGCTACTAATAAGAGGTGGATTGATATTAAAAGATGTGCGAACATTCCATTTTAGCATGGGGATATCGTGGTTATCGCCATGGCTGGAATGCAAACTGACCAATAGAGACAATGGACCGGATTTAAATATATATAATAAACAATATTCCAACAACACAAATATTCAATTTATAAGCTACATATTCAATCAATCATGCATTTGCACAGCAAATATGACATAAAGCCAAATTAAATGTAGCCTAGCCTGCCTAGGCTATAGGCTAATAAGCCAAGGAAAATGACTATAGGCCTAATTGTAGACCTATAGCCTACTCAAGTTTCAACAGTGCTTAAACCATGGGTAAGTAGGGTATTGTAGTGAAATTATTCTTATTATTCTTATTTTTAAATCTGTTTAAATAATTTATTATTGTTATATCAGAGATAAGGACTTTGATTATAGCCTATCCTAGGCCTAAAAACTAGACTACTCTGTTGTGCTGATAACTGAACGGCATGGATCAAACATTTGATCAGTTGTGCTTCAGTTGTTAAAATATACTTTCATAATTATTTCATATTTCAAAATCGCAGGATATTATATAGGCTAGTGAGAGGCTGAGCATGTGTAGCTGAAATAGCTAGCTTTAGCTAGATATACTACACTGAGCTGACAAGCTAGCTACCGGTCCTCCTCTGCTCAAACAAACGCTACAGTTCACATAGGCTATTGCAGAAGGTAGGCTACGACAAGAAAACAAAATCCAATAACTGTCTCAATAAACCAGTTAACTAGGGACAAAAGCTCTCAGTGCTGCTTACGTTCGTTGCCTGCCTTCTATCTGGCTCCTCAGCGCGCTCCAAACTTTCTCTCCCTCTCCGCGTTGTCTAGACGTCTAGACAGACAGCAGGTGCGAGACTGCAAGCGCGTGCGCCTCTCTTCTTCTCCCTCGTCGCGTCGCGTATCGCTCGCTCATACAGTATTTGACTGTTCTCCCCCCTCCCGAATATTTTTTACAATATTCGTACGAATTTACATTTCGGGAAAAAGCTACTATTTGTGCTCATCCGAATACCGTATTCGGGCACATCCCTAATGAAGACACGCATCCACACCATGGATGTATTATATAAACTGGATACAGCCACTCCATTCACTGGCCGCTATCAACAATGAAGCCCTATTGAACCGCGCCATCTTGGCAAAAGTTGTAGTCATTTGACTATTTCCGGTTACTTCTGACTTGCGCAGTTGTGCTTTTCTGGCCTTCCGGTTACTTTTGACTTGCGCAGTTGAGCTTCTCTGGCCGACGCGCGTCCACGAAAAAGTTCACATTTTTTAATGAAAATGACCACAAGACAACCTCCTGTGCATAGTTGAAATGGTAGTGGGATACGGTGATAAACTGGAGTGATCATTTGACAGCAATTATTAGCCTTTTCCAGGAATGGACAGAAATGGGATATTTTTAGAATAACAGGAATTTATTCACATACAATGTAAAGGAGTTGATGTGTAGCATGAAGATGAAACGATACACTGAGTTTGGGTGTTTTCAGTCAACGTTGGCGTTGACCGCTTCCAGCTATCGAATGGCCGACTGGTGTAAGATGGATAGCCTAACGTTAGAGAGATAAATGTAGGCTATGGTTATGTTAATAAAGCTAACAATGATGTTGTAACATGCATGCAGCACTGCCGATCTGATCTGAACGATTGATTCATTATTACCATGGATCGGTATTGGGATTGATCAAGGGCGAGTGTGAAATAGCAGCCACGAACTCAGCGGGTTTTCCGAGATGCGGTAGCCGCGGCCAGAGCTCCTGCTGGCGGGGAGTGAAGCTCTTCAACTCGCCTGTCACTGGCTCCCTGGAGGAATTTAGCCTGGCTGCAATAACGTTATCGCGAACGGAATGAATACCATCTACTAGCAAACAAAACATGTTCAATTATATTTAACTTGTTAAAACTAAGATGCCAGGATCAAAAAATAATTTCTCCAATTGATATATTTGACAAAAACAGGTTAATATGCAAGCCGGTTTTCATTGCTAAATCAAAGCGGGGAGAGGCGTGGACGCGCGTCGGCCAGAGAAGCTCAACTGCGCAAGTCAAAAGTAACCGGAAATAGCCAAGTGACTACAAATCTAGCCAAGATGGCGCGGTTCAATAGGCCTTCACTTTAGATTTCGATTCCTGGGGGCTTGATCCACACACACACGCACACAACACGTACACACACAAGTATGAACACACACATGCACACAACACACACACAGGGGCAGTTGCATGACACAGGGGCAGGGTTGCCAGATTGGTGTGATGTTTTCCAGCCCAATGAGTGCTCAAAATCCGCCCGATGTGATAAAAAAACGCCCAAATATTATAGTATATAATATATAGCAGTGCATGCTAAGAAAAATGCCTTTCAGTTGAAATACCGAAAATAATAACTCGTGGTAAACTGCAACACACGCCTACACATATGTCACACACACAGCCTACGACAGAGAGAAAGATGCGTAATCCCATCAAATTAGTCAAAGAAATTATAATGCAGGCAACAAATTATAATAACACATGGCTATATCATGATCATAAAGCATGGCTATATCATGAATAGAGGAACGGCGGTGCTGCGGTCATAAACGAGAGCAACTCAAGATGACAAGCTAGATAACAAGCTTTAGTGGTGACAAGAAACCACAGAATGTGACAAGTGGACTAGGCTACACAACTTCCAATGGTAGGCCTATATAACCACCTGTATAACCACCCATGAATAGCCTGCCTGCTCGCCTACAATAACTGAGTCAGGAGTGTGACACTCAGGCAGGCAAGCAGGCAGAGACACGAGTAATGCATCACTCAATGATGCGACATCCACAAACACCTGCTGTATAGTATTAAATAAAAACGTCTTACCGTCACGCCGAACAGGCCAAGAGTCCATTCCAACTTCTAACGTAACTTGTCAATGTAAAACTATGTACATGTGGTGAACTTGCTAATTAGCAAGTATTAATAGATGGTTGAGTCAAAGCTCCCCAACAACTGTCGGGGAGGGTGGAACGTTGCAGCCGTCAAACCGCTCCGTTAGACCGAGCGCACGTCCATGCGAGCAGAAAGCAGCGGTAATCCCATGCGATTTCTGGCATCATCTTTAGCGTCACTTGGGAAAATTCTCTCTCCACATGAGCATTTGATATGGGCAGAGTGAGCAATCTGATTGCGCCAAGTGCCACATCCTGAAAGCACAGATTTCCTCCGGAATCTTTAAAGGCCTCTACCTCCAGCCAAAAGGCATCGATGCGGTGATCATGACAGAAACCTGCTGATCCCACATCCCCAAATTGGCATCTTTAGGTTTCTTCGGGGGTAGCTAGCTAGATTTGACTCCGACCTCGACCTTCTCCTTGACCGTGTGAATCAAATGCATTGAACAGGGAGAGCTCCCTCGCCCCTATTGGACAGGTGCACATCTCCCACCCTATTAACATCATTGGATAAAATTGAAACGTCTGTCCCGCCAGTTTTAAAATATATATTTATTTATTTTAAACGCCCGCCCAATGCTATTTTTTCCAGCCCAACCGCCCAATGCTATTTTTGCCGGCCAAACGTGATCAAAAGAAGCCCAATTGGGCGTGAACCCGCCCAATCTGGCAACACTGCACAGGGGCGTCATGCAACCCAAAAAACCGAGGGATAGCGAAGCACGTGCGAGGCGTCAAGTGTAATTTTAGTGTTTTTTTGTGCATTTTTTCAGTTTAAAATCAGGACACATCACACTACCAGTTGCCACTCAAGCCGTGTGAAATTAAACTTACCGTTCTTAGCGTTCTTTCAAGGACTTTCAAAATAAAAGGGAAAACAAATCTACTTTTTTTTACTCACTTGGCATTGGTCCGAATGATATACTGTATACTGAAGTATGAAGCATATTGAATCTGATATACAGAATAGCCTAATATTTGGAGGACCAGTTCATCAGTTAAGGACAACCTTAATCTAAATGTATGCAAGCAGACCATGAAAACGTGTTTATCTGAGACGAGGTGAGGGGGGGGGGGCTTCCAGGAAGAAACCAAATCCACCGGGAAAGAGGGTGTTTGGCTTTTTGAAAGAGGTTACGGTGGCTTTTCGAGGTGGTCTATGACATAATTAAAATAATACATTCAGCTCAGTAGAGGAAAATAATCATAGCTCTGCATTGTAAATTGTAATGGTAAACAAACAATAACAGAAATGTCAAGCTCGTGCCCCCTCAAGCTCTTTAGGCATGACGTCTCTGCGCACACACACACACATACACACACACACACACACACACACACACACACACACACACACACACACACACACACACACACACACACACACACACACACACACAGACACACACCCAACACACGGCTGTTATTCCCATCTGCTCCTCTGCGTCTGTTTCAAGAACACACTGCCTGAGCAGCTGAGAAACGACTGCTAATCTGACACTACAACTCCCAGAAGGCTGTTCACTCCCCTCAAGGGACCTGAGGGATTTAATATAGCTTGGCCTCTCCCTGCACCAAAGCCCTTACGGGGGAGCTGCTACACACAACATTTCCTGGGGGGAATAATGGCCGTGCTAAACGGTCTGCTGCAGCGTCTTCCACGCTATCGCCGGCTCACCATCACCTACGCCAAGGGGAACGACAAGGTCCTTTATTGGACCTGGCCATTTCTGACAGAGCCGCCCAAACATGGCCGCCCATTCACCATCATTCATTTTTGGGTCTTTGAAATGGCCAGATCTCAATGAAGGTCACAGAGATATGGGGTTTGGACTGGCATAAAGCTCTCGGCCTAACGAGTGCAGCAATACCAAACATGTCTTGCTCGCTCACACGTGTGCACACAGCCACAAAACGCATCCACGGGCGGAGGTCTATGCTCTCTGAGCACCATTTCTAGTTAAAGCAGCCCAACGTAGGTTCACTTTTGCACAACTGTCGTAAAATGATAGCTAAATAGCCTACTATACCCGCTCAGTAGAGCTGCACGCTTGCATTTGTTTACAAGGTGAAGCCGGTCCCTAAACACCCACATGAGACAACAGAGAACAGTTGATAGCTGGAATAAAAGGGCCTATTTAGTATATAGATATTCCCAGATATAATGTGATAGCCACAACTAATGTCGGTCTACTGACAGCCTCGTTGGCCCAACTTGCAACAGTACAGACACACGCGCATTCATCCATCTCCAAATGCCGTAGCTACAAATCATACATACATATTGACAACAAAACTAACTAAATTCCACATAATCTCCACACAAAACATCAACACTTTGTTGGATCGCCAACTCTAACTCAACTAAGTTACACTAGCAAGCAAACGTCAGACTAACACACACAATGTAGTCACTAGCATGCAACATCATACATTCACAGCTAACACAGCTTAACATCAAGCAATTCTAACATAACAGATAGCTAGCAAGCTAACATTAGGCTAGCAACATTACAAAAGAGGCCAGGTTGGCGCAGGGGTGCTGGATGTGGGGTGCTGAGGGTGCTGCAGCACCCCCTAGCTGCAGGCAGGAGGAGCTGCAGAGGAGCACCCCTCCTGTGTGCAATAAAAAAAAAAAAAATTAAAACATTTACTTTGGGGAGGAAAACAGATGTTGAAAAAAATGTGTTTGTTAGTTTTTAGTGATCACAGGCATGGCAATCCTGATACGAGCTCACAGCGGCGTCACTACGGAAGTTGTTACAAATTCGATCGCAAAAACGTGGCAAGAGTTGGCTAACAGACGAAGTAACCTACAACATGGTGCAAAAATGCATCTCAGTTTCAATGCTAAAACAACCAGGACCTTCTTCTACTCTGCCTGCAGACTGTATGGCTAGCAAGTTTTCAAATAAGAATTCATTATTCTTTATTTTTGGTTATTGCTGCCATCGTGCAGAAAGTGTGTAAGTGTTGTCACGATACCAATATTTATCCCGCGATACTATACCAGCCAAAGTATCACGATACCAAGTAGTATCACGATACCGCAGCATTTTAATTTGTATTTTATTTTTATGAACGTGCAATGTATTTACAGTACATTACAGTGTAGTTACAATCACCTTATACGAGTGGTGCATGAATAACATGCATTTAATGCATTACATTGTAACTCTACAGGTAAGTAAAATTATATTATGCATATTATGAATTATTAATATAAAATATTTAAAACGCATATCTAACAACAACAACAGAATATGCCATGTATACACACAAGTGTAGTATCACCAACCACCAGAAAAGGTCAGCGGAGGGCCACTGGGTTTTGGTAGATTGCAGTGACATCAACATGCTTTATCTAGCTTTCACTTTCGTGAAAGTCAAAACCAGATCAAATGACCAAATGTCAAGAGGTGGTTATCATTGGATTATTGTTGGATTCGTCTCAGCCTACATAATCTAGCTCACATTATTTTAAGGAGTTTGGAGTTGGAATGAGAGGACGTCATGCACAGCTGGCTAGCATTGGCTGGCTAGCTAGCAAAAGCAGCACACGCTTTAGCCAAGAGGTTTATTCATTAATTTTTGTAATATAAGCTAATGGCAAGAACACTGCTAAAGTCATACTAACCTCATTAGCTCGTCTGTATTCCAGTGCAAGGTCTGGATGACGAGATTGTAGATGCTTTATTA
>NC_140234.1:38589783-38902283 GCF_949987555.1 Borostomias antarcticus | reverse complement strand
GCATTGCGCTGTGTGACTGAGTCAGTGCAGTAGGCTAGGATGGTAGATCTTGCGGAGCTGGTCTTTTTCAAAGTAGCTTTTCACAAGCACTAGCGTATTGCCATACAGCCAAGTCACATGTGTAAATTGTATTACTGTTGCATCTCTGTGTTTTCTGTTGTATTTTCCGTCTGTAACTCTGTGTTTGGATTGCACTGCTGCCCGTCTTGGCCAGGTCTCTCTTGAAAAAGAGATATTTAATCTCAATGGGACTTTCCTGGTTAAATAAAGGCTAAAAAAAAATAAAAAAAATAAAAAAGTGTGGGCACCCCTGATCTGGCTAAATCAATGTCCTCACTGCTGGGCAAGTCAAGACGGAGCGCTCTGGCTTAATCTCTCACACACACTGATCACAGAACACACACACAGACACACACACACACAGACACACACACACAAACACACACACAGACTCACCGCCTTCTTCTTCCTGCGTCCTCCTCGGGGCTCCTGCGGTCCAGAGGGGGTGTTGACTGGCCAGGCGCGACCTGATTGGTCGGTTCTGAACAAAAGCACTTCCTGATCCTCCTCGGTCTGACCTGGAACCTGAAGCGTAACGACAGGTGGTGAGGAACTATGGGTGTAACGATACACTAATCACACGATACAATACGATACACGATATTGGGTTGACGATATCGATACAATACGATACACTAAGGGCAGGTTTGAAGTGTTGCATTAACGCATTTCTCCACATTTCTACTCCACTCCACTTTGAATTTAGAGCTTTACTGTTGTAATATCATGGCTAAGCCATCAAATTTCTTTGGTGGCTATAGGATAGTAGTCCTATTAGTTATTTTGGTGAGCTCTGAATGAATGGCCTAGACAGTTACCAGCGTTGTGTAGGGGCCTTCACTGATATACAATAGACATATCACAATATTGTTTTTCACCTCGACGATACGTATTGTCACGCTTCTGTATCACGATATATTGTTACACCCCTATGAGGAACACACACACACGCACCAGCACACACAGGCACACACACACAAACTGTCCTTTTTTTATTTTTTATGACTCCATTGTTCCAGGAGCCCCAGCCTGACTAGGGGGTGTGAGCTGTGTTTGGCAGGTTGATTAAAGGGATTCTACAGAGAATCCGCCCCCCCCCCCGCCCCCCCCCCAAAACAGGAGCTCCCGCCCATTTCTATAGTTCTGTGTGGGTGTTGTGGGGCGTAGCTTGTTAATACTGGTGGATGATGATGATGTGTATATCAAACACACAGCCATACACAAGGCAACGACATGTGTTAGGCACGACCATAACTCTGCCCTAATTACTAACGCATGGTAGATGATCCACACACACACACACATACACACACACACACGCATGCACACACGCTGAATGTACCACACACGTCTGAGGCTCCTCATGCCTTGTCTAGGATGGGAGGATGGGAGCAGCGTTAGCTTCACAGGAGCCAGTGGTGCCATAAAACAGACGTGGGCTCTGTGTTTGGATAGTCTGACTCAACGGATGTAGGTTTTGGCAATAAACCTTGTCATTCGTTGTCACACTGCCCAATCAGTGGCGAGACTGGCGACGCAAATTAAAGGTCAAAGATCATATTACAGAGGCATGTGAAAACCACAACAATCCCTCGCTCTATGGAGGCACAACTAGCGATTCATAAAGACAGATTGATGAAAACAACCATTTCGCGGCAGAAAAAACATTTTTTAAAGTTGCATTCTCGGTGCCCCATCCGCCGCCATTACATGGATATACTTGGCTCACGCTGGATTTTAAATTTCTTCTACAGGCCTCCGAATTACACCAAAGTTATCTCGGTGAGTCAAACGTCTTATAATATGCCGTAAATAAGTCCAGATTGTTGAAAAAGTGCATTCTCCTTTAATCTGATTCGGGCCGAGAGATTCTCTCGGCACCAATCAGATTCGATCCAGACTATTTTGCAAGAGCACCGTCGCTGCATCCGGGGCTGGCTCCACCCAAGACGACTGTGATTGGTTTAAGGAAATACTGTGTTTTTTTCCCCCCCTATTGCAGAATGGTAATATGTCCAGCCAGACCTGTCTCCGCGCTGGCACAGCGTAAACCAAGTGTGGAGATAGGTCTGGCTATGAGAGACTAGTGTTTGGATAAACCCGAGGGAACACAGATAAATCTACGGAAATAGTGGGCAATTAGCGTGTGTGTGTGTGTGTGTGTGTGTGGGTGTGCGTGTGCGTCCTGGGCTGTAGGAGTGTGTTCTCAGGGTTAGATCTTAATCTGGGGAGGAGGAACGCTGTGAACATCAGCACGGGGAGAGAGGTCAGACCGCAGGTCACGGAGAGAGGGAGGAGGAGAGAGAAGGGGAGAGGAAGAGAGGGGCAGAGAGCAACAGAGGAGTGGGGGGGGGGCGCAGCTGAACTCTGTTCTGTGTACATCTGTTAATGCATCCCTCCCTCCCTCCCTCCCTCCCTCCCTCCCTCCGTCCATTCATTCCTCCCTCCCTCCCTCCCTCCCTCCCTCCCTCCCTCCCTCCCTCCCTCCCTCCCTCCCTCCATCCATCCCTCCGTCTCTCACCAGGTGCTGTGGGGCGGGCGGCTGCGTGGCGTGTTTCACTCTGGCTTCACGAGCTGATTCCAGCTGGGCCTTCAGTTTCTCCACCAGAGCCTGAGTAGTGCACACACACACACACACAAACTTTAGTACTGTAATCACAGCACACACACCATCAGCAGGATCCTCATCATGATCTGTGTGTGTGCCTGTGTGCCTGGTGCTGCCGCTCTGAGCCTGGTAAGTGTGTGTGTTTCTGTGTGTGTATGTGGGGGTGTCTGTGTGTGTGTGCCTGGTGCTGCCGCTCTGAGCCTGGTAAGTGTCTGTGTGTGTGTGTGTCTGTCTGTGTGTGTGTGTGTGTCTGGTGCTGCCGCACTGAGCCTGGGAAGAGGCTGCGTTTAGTGGGAGCGACTAAGCTGTGTGCGGAATATCTTGGGTGTGATGTGCGTGTGTGTATATGTGTGTGTGTGGAGTGTCCTGGGTCTGAAGTCTGTGTCCTTCACCCTATCTTTACCCTATCTTCCCAAAGGACACCACATATAAAAGGCTGATGGAGAAGAGAACAGACGCCTGGGTCTCCAACTGCAACACTTCAACAGTCTCTCTCTGTCTCTCTCTTGCAGCTTGTCTCACTCTCTCTCTCTGCCTCTCTCTTTGTCTCTGTCTCTCTCTCTCTCTCTCTGTCTTCTGTCTATCTCTCTGCCATTCTGCCAATTCCAACGCATCAGTTTTTCAGCATTTTTAATGTCTGCCACAGCCATGAATAAATAAAGGCTTTTCCTTTTTTTCAACGGAACAGAGTGCCTTGGGCTTTCTTTAAATTGCCCTGAAGGATTTTACACATTGAGCTGCATAGCAAAGGAGACACAATTTAAATATGTATTAATATTTGATGTAATCCATCCCACCAAAGGGCACTTGGTTGTTGTTTGCATGCTTGTGGACCCACGGAGCGCTCAAAACCAATAATTTCACTGTGAAAGGAAATTAGCCCACACTCAGAACTATGTTGAATAGTCTGAGCAGGTTTCAGGTAGCCTGGTACGACCATCCCATTCTCGCGAGCTCACATTCTGTTTCACTAACGCAGAATGGTCTGGCCTTCGCCTCCTCCAGAGCGATTATGCCAAAGTCCAGACCATACCGGGCCAATCAGGGACAGCGTTTTAACTGCTGTCCCGCCCCACAGTGGAAAGCAGCCCCTGATTGGTTCGTGTCCCTGCCGCTCGCTAAACAAACATGGCGGCTCCCGAAGCAACTAGTGGTAATGTTAACATTAGAATAAATGCAGAATAAGAATAAACGCAGCTATAACTGCAGTTATTTCAGAAATAGACTTAATCACACTTAAACAAGAACAAGAGTCTGCACTAGTGGAGTTTCTCAGTGGAAAAGACGTTTTTGCCTGCAAAAGTTTGCTGAACGCTGATTGGCTGAAGGTGTTTGTCTGTCAAGGCAAGTACCCCCGCCCACATAATCGCTCTCTATGGGGCGAAGGCCAAACCGATATTGCGGACCGAAGCAGTGATCTCGCTAGATCGGGATGGTCATACCAGGCTAGGTTTCAGGGCCTGTATTTTGTCCAGTAATTACTGGGGAATCCAAGGGGTTCTGGTTGTCTTTAATAGTTGTTTTGAAAATGTATCGTTTGTCATAAATGCTTTTTCGAGTCACATTGATTTTGACTTCATCAAGTTAAGGATTTCCAATTGCCCCAGAAATTATTTGAATCATTGGATTCCTATGGATTCCAGCGGATTCACTAACATTGAGCTGGTGAGTTACATGTTGTTCTTTTTTTGTTCTTATGGTTTGCTTGTATTCTCTCAGTGTATCCCAATATTGAAGGCGCACATCCTGGCTCAAATCAAATCAAACTTTATTTGTAAAGCATATTTCATACACAGAGGCAACACAATGCGCTTTACAGAGAGCAATGGGAGGGTGGGCATAGGTCCCACCCCTACATATTCCAGAGGGAAGAAAAAAATAGTTTCACCTGGGGGCCAGAAAAGTGAGCTGTAAAAATTCTTGCCTGACCTCTCTCAACAAGACGATCGAGCAAGCTCCTGGAAAATGTTTGTCTTTTGGCTAAGTACATATACAGTACTATAAACTACTAACTATTGTAAATATAACTACTATAACTGTTAGCACTACCAATACTACTAAATATAACTATACATATATACATTTTAAACTACTATAAACTACTACAAATGGCCTACTACTCACCACCCGTTGTATAAAGAGCAGTAAACATAGGCTAGATACTTCATAAGAGAGACATGACTAACAGGAGAGTGCACAAATAGTTACAGAGAAGTTGCCTACATGGTAGGCTCTTTGTGTTTTTGGTTTACAGTTAGAATCAAAACACTTGGTTTGTTCTTGGTTGTCTTTGTCAAATTAGACAGATGCCAATTTGTAAAATATATTGTTGACATGTTTACACCTTCTATTATTAGTGTAAGTTTTGCTCAAATAGTTGTCTGGGAACAACTGAATTTTGTAATTACCTCCACCCCAGTGACAGCTGGGTGAGAGGTAATGTTTTCAGTGGCATGGGCACGTCCCTACGTCCATCCGTGTCTGTCAGCGAGACTCAGTGGATTATCCCCTAGGATGGTAGGCCCCCCGAAACTACTAGTGTTGTCACGGGGCGGGCATGTCACGGATACATGGTGTCAACAATGTTGTCATAGATGCGCACAGTAAGGGTGTATTGGTGCATTTCTCTACACTGAGCTGAAATCAAATGAGTGCACATAACTCAGGTAAATAAATATTAAGTAAGGGATAATGCACGATGAGGTGCGCTATTAATGAAAAATAACGAGGCGCAAATAACAGCACACCTCGGAGTGTATTATCCCACTTATACCATGGCCACTTGCTAAAGACAAAAAATATGCCATTTACTCACCTTCATTCATCTACATTAAAATATAAAGAAATATATTATTTATGCTTTCCTCACTACTGACTTTCATTATAGTCACTCAGCGGTAAATTACATTGTTATGGCATTACAAATGGTACAGTATATCATATTCCCTGGAGAAACAGCGATGACATCCAATACTGTAGTTAACATGGGTTTTGAACTGTTAGTGAAATGGAAAGTGTCCGTTACCTTTTCTTTCAGCAATGTCTCCCAACCCTGGATACGATCTTGCAACCAAAACAATGAGCCTAGCAAACCAGCTAATCCCATAGCCTACTGTACCTATCGCTAGCTAGCCATGAGTGTAGGCTACAGCATATTTTCTGTGCTACATATCAATCGCCCCAGTTGTCAAATCTAGTTGCCAACAAACTACCTATGATAGCCAGACACCTCATTGCCCCCAAATTCACAACTTTTTTTTTCAGGTTGTGATATATCACTGTCAGTCGTAGCTACAAGTACGTTCATTGCCAGTTGAATTGCAAGGACGGGATGTGTCACTAGAAAATTGCATTTCCTGCAGAAAATGCGAGAATGCTGAGCAGCTGAAAGAAATCGCAAAAATATTGCTGAAAATGAATGAATGTAAAAAAACTGAAATGTCAAATGCATCACACCTGAACAGCTGAAAAACCTGGAAGCTGAAATGTGAAACTGGCATAATTGCCAAGGAAGCTGAACTGCATTACTAAGAACTAAGAAATAAATTGCTATACAAGCTGGAACATAAACTGTAATACTGTCAAAGCTGAAATGTGGAATAATGGAATGTATAGCTAAAAAGCTTGGAAGCTGAAAAACCTGGAAGCTTAGCTGAAATGTGGAACTGGCAGAATTGGAAGCTGAACTGCATTACCTAAAGATGTTTTTAAACTTTTCAACCTGAGTAGTTTAAGCTTTGAACTGAGCCTGTAGCTTAAAAGATGAGCAAGTAGTTTAAATTCTACTTATTGACCCTTATTGAGAGAGCATGCATATTAAGTAGAATGGCAAAGTGATGATGCTTTAAGCAATTAGACCTCACTACCCGTTTACAATGTGTTGTCGTTGAGTGGCAGCCATAATCAAATTCTGCTTATTGAGCCTTAGAGAGCATACATATAAGTAGAATGTCCAAGGGATGATGTGATAAGCAATTAGACCTCTCCGGGACAAGACCGTGTCTCTAGCCCACTCAGGGGCTGAGTTGTGGGGTCTATGGCGTGGAGGCGAGACTCCGCCCTCATCTGGTCAGAGCCATTTGGGTACTGTGTATCCCCCTCCGGGCCACCCACCTGCACCCACCGATGAAGGCCATGTGTCTCTATCCCACTCAAGGGCTTAGTTGTGGGGTCCATGATGTGGAGGCAAGACTCCGCCCCCTCAGGTCAGAGTGGGTCGGGGCAGTGGAGTGACCTCTAGGTAATCTCCATGCACCCTTCGGCGAAGACCATGTGGCTCTAGACCAATCAAGGATTGAGTTGTGGGGTCTGTGGCGTGGAAAATTGCGTGGTGGTGAGACTCCACCCCCTTCGTTCAGAGTGGGTCGGGGGCAGTGTATCCCTCTCCGGACGACCTACCTGCACCTAATGCTGAAGACCATGTGTCTCTAGCCCACTCAGGGACCGAGTTGTGGGGTTAATGACGTGGATAGTGGCATGGTGGCGAGACTCTGCCCTCTCAGGTCAGAGCCGGTCGGGACAGTTCAGTGACCTTCAGGCAATCTTCATGCATCCAACGGTAATTGTGGAGTGGATAGTGGCGTGGTGGTGGGTACCTGCCCCCACCATTGAAGACACCATTGTGTCTCTTTGGGGTCTGTGTAGTGGATAGTGGCATGGTGGTGAGACTCGGCCACCTCGGGTCAGAGCTAGTCGGGGGCAGGTTAGTCTCAACGCCAGACCCATGAGAGTTCTTTCCCTGATACAATATGCTACGCTAACTACGTTACTGCATGCTGCAGATCTCTATGGGTCTGGGATACTTCATGCAAAAATCTGGTGCTCAAATCCTGGCAATTCATTGCGACACCAATCAGTAACAACTTTCCCGATCAGGCATTCCCACCCATAGATATTCCCTGCTCATCTGACCTGGGCTAGCGTCTCTCATTTGCAGCTACGACCTGTCACTCTTTCAATTTTGAACCGTTGATACACACTCAGAATACCAGCTTGGGGGGCGAAGTGGCACATAGTCTATTATGTAGCATGTGGAGCACAGCGATTCAACATAATATTTGAGTCTGGAGAGAGACTAAGGTCAGTGACCCCAGGGCCATCCCCATGCACCCACCGGCAAAGACTGCGTCTCTAGCCCACTCAGGGGCCGAGCAGTAGTGGTGGAGGTGTTAGTATGGAGGTTAGGGAGAGAAGTGCTACTACTGTAGTTATAAAAAGAGTGGAAGGAAGGAAGGAAGGAAGGAAGGAAGGAAGGAAGGAAGGAAGGAAGGAAGGAAGGAAGGAAGGAAGGAAGGAAGGAAGGAAGAAAGAATATGCTACCACAGTAGTCATAAAAGGGTGCCTGTACCTTTAGGGGGCCTGCTTGTGTCCCCAAATTCAAATCTCAACTGACAGTGAACATCCCTTCCATCACTTCAATGGGAAGGCATGCCGGCTTCAGACAGCTCTCTCTCAAAATGTATAAATGTTACAGCTTAGATATTCACACCGTAAGAATCCTGGGAACAGGCTAAACATTTTATGTATAATGTCCGTGTAGCTTAAAAACTGTAGGCGTGGCGATAAGTTAGAAAATGGGTATGAATTCAAAATGAGCAGCTCAAAAGTTAGAGTGGAGCGCCATTCATTGAATGGGGAGCATGGTTGTCGAACAAACCGTCATCTCAGAAACTGTAAGACACACAGCTTAGATACTTTGTACATTGTACGAATCAGCACAATCGTGTGAACGTTTTGATGTATACTATGTCTATGGGTGCGTTAAGTAGCTGAGTGCTCACTCTTAGAATGCTCACTGTGAGCGCTGAGCGGTTTTTAAAACCACTTAACGGTCTGCTCTAAGGCTGTGTGCACACTGGGTATTTTTAAAATGCGCTGCGGATTTCGGCAGCTTATTTTCCATTCAAAGCTATGGGAAAAGATCAGAATGCTGGCGGATATTAAAATGCGCTGCACATTTGCGCTGTGCGCTGGCCAGAGCGGATTCCTGAAGATTAAAATAGTTCAACTTTTTGAGAAATCCTCTATGACGTGGAGCGTATTTTTATCAGACGACCAATCATGACGGAGGTGGGATCGCAGGCACGGAGGATATTGTGAACCCATAATCGAGTCCGACCAACTCTTTCCTCTTCAGCCTCTAAATAGGCTACAGCCAGAGCAATCTTTCAACTTTTTGACATGACAGTAAAAAAGTTGCAAAGTGCAAATAAATAATGTAACGGTTGGTTACAAGATAAAACGTAATGTATCGATCAATGTATCGAACTTGGGTAGAGTCAAGAATGTTGTTATGGAAACGAAATACACTTCGCGAGAGCCGCATCTCTTTTTCAACACAAAATCCTCTCTGGTTAACTTATCTGCTACATAAAATATCCAGTGTGCACAGCCTAACTGAGCGCTGAGTTGATAGGATATGGAGTTATTATCCTGTCATAATTCGAGAGCGCAGTCTTTTAATTCAAGAGCACAGTTTTTAATCGAGAGCAAGACATTTTAATTCAAGAGCACAATATTTTAATCGAAAGCAAGACATTTTAATTACAGAGCACAGTATTTTAATCGAGAGCAAGAGATTTTAATTCGAGAGCACAGTATTTTAATTCAAGATCACGCAAAATCCTTCCTGTGTTCTCTCAATACTCTAGTCACGCTTTCAAATGCACTTATGCCTTTTCTCAATACAGTATTCTGCTTCTCTCTATACTGCACGCTTGCACTCAAATATACTCCGGCTCGCTCTCAGAATTTCCTTTGCAGCCAGTCTGCGCTTAGGATATTTTCTCCTCTCTTTCAATTTGTTTGTGTTCGCTTCACAAAACCAGCCTGAAAACCCACCAATAAGAACGGGTTATGGTTTGACCAATGGAATCCTCACAGCCTCATTCTCATGGGGGAGGTGAATATCACGAAGCGTCTTTGGTACGTATCTGATGGGAACAGTGAAGGCTATCTGCTGCAGCTAGAACCATGGACCCTCAAAATCCCTCCTTGACATTGCTTTTGCACTATACTATTGTGGGTAGTGTAATTTTTTCCTGTATGAACAGCAGTAGTTTGAGGGGACAAACTTCAAAATACTGTCAAAAATACAGATTTTGAGATAAAATACAAAAGAAATATATATATTTTTTTATCATGAACATTGGAGATGTATTGAGCAAGTATTTGCAGTACGTTCATACAATACTGTTTACAGTAAAACATTTTGATGCGCTGTGGGCTCATTTTGATGTTCCAAACATCAAATTGATGTTTCAAAAATCTGTGAAGATCGTTTGTGGAGGACAGTCTTAAGTAGTGTAGCAATTGACCAAAAAATGTGGGAGGAGTAGGGTTTGATAGGTTTTACAGTTTGAGAAAAACAGAGTGATGGACTTCATAATTCCTGCCAGCTCCAATATGGATATTTGGAAGTTTCTGCTCACTTGGGCCGACAGGTTGGTGGTGGTTTCAAAGTGATAGCATGTATGGCTGATTTGTTTTGTGGTTTTCCTTCCCTCAGTGTTTCCTGAGGCTATTTTTCCCCACTTAAAAAAAAAAATCCAAAAAAAAATCAACAAATTATGTCAAATGACGTGTTTGACGTCAATTGTAGAGATTTGTTCCTTCTTGCTCTGAACTACAACTTCTAGTTCCACATTTTTATGTGCCACGCCCACACCTAAAATGTGGGGCAGCACCCACGCTCCGGCAAGGAAACCACAACACCCTGTGGACGAAAACAGACAGGATAATAATAATAATTAGGGCTGCGAGCAGCAGTGAGCGGGCCCTCGCACCCCATGCGGGTCGGGGTGTGGCGCCGTTAAAGGGTGTGCTATTTCGGTGTCCAGTACTGAGAGAAACTTCCTGTCACCAGTAGGTGGCGCTCTAAGCGTGACTCAATACCAACACATAGATGTGTTCAGGACAGTACCTTGATGAAGCGTGAGAAATGTTGTGTAAATCAGACAATGTATGTAGGAGTTATGATGACTTCCTGTAAGCAGTAGGTGGCGCTATTAGTATGACCCAATGCTCACGCACAGATGTGTTCAGGATGCGACCTTCATCAACCCTGAGCAATTTGGAGTAAATGGGATAATGTATTTAGGAGTTATGAGGACTTCCTGTTTCACCAGTAGGTGGCGCTGTAGGTATGACGCATTACTGACTTACAGAAGTGTTCAAGATGCGACCTTCATCAAGCATGAGCAATTTGGAGTAAATCGGATAACATGTGCAGGAGTTATGAGTACTTCCTGTTTCACCAGTAGGTGGCGCTGTAAGTGTGACAATACCGACGCATAGATGTGTTCAGAAGGTGACCTTCATGAAGCGTCAGCAATTTGGTGCAAATCGGATGATGTATGCAGGAGTTATGAGGACTTCCTGTTTCACCAATAGGTGGCGCTATAAGTATGACGCAATACTGACACATAGATGTGTTCAGGACAGAACCGTCATGAAGCGTGACATATATCGGACAAATTTGATAATGTATGGAGGAGTTATGAGGACTTCGTGTTTTATGGCGAAATGTAAAAATTTGGCGGGGCGCCACGGCAAGGGTGTTTGGTGAAAACTCATTTTTTTTGAGAACTTTTGATCACAAAGGTCTTAAGATGAAGCTGACCGGATATGAAGTTGATCGGATGAAATATGTAGGAGGAGTTTGTTGAAGTACGAGACATGGAAATGGTAAAAACAAGGACAAAATGGCACTTTAAAAGCTAAATGGCTGACTTCCTGTTGCATGTTGGGTATAGGTCCAAGAGACATTTTAGTGTGTCTCGATGAACTTCATATGCCCACTGAATTTCGTTCGCCTACATCAAACTGAAAGGTGGGGCTCGCCATTTTAAATTTTCCAGGGGGCGCTCTTGAGCCGTTTTGCCACGCCCATTTCCGTTACCTATGAATTATCAAATTATTCACCGGCACTGACGTATCTGCAAAGTTTTATCCGTTTTCATTGAAGTTTAGGCCACCAAAAAGGCATTTGTTTGGGGAGAAGAAGAAGAAGAAGAAGGAGAAGGTAGGAGAATAATAATAATCCTTCTAAATTCAATAGGGCCTCGCACCGCCAGTGCTCGGGCCCTAATAATAATAATAATACATTTTATTTGTAATGCACTTTACATTTCAGAAAAAAATCTCAAAGTGCTACAGATGTGCTAAAAAGTGCTAAGATTAAAAGCAACAGAAAATGTGTCAAAAAGGTACAAAACAAGAGATTAATCAACAAAAGTCTCTGTTTAAAAGGTAGTTTTAAGGCCTCGTTTAAAGGCATCCACAGTCTGCGGTGCCCTCAGGTGGTTGGGAAGGGCATTCCACAGACTGGGAGCAGCCGAGCAGAAAGCCCAATCACCTATAGTGCAGAGCTTGGTCCTGGGGGGTTTGAGGAGGTTGGTGGCTGCAGAGCGGAGGGTACGTGAGGAGGTCTGAGGGGTAAGGAGTTCCTTGAGGTAGGGGGGGCATTTACATGTATGCACTGGTGGGTGAGGAGGGAGACCTTGAACTAAATCCTGAGTGGGACGGGGAGCCAGTGAAGTGATTTGAGGACGGGGGTGATGTGGTCATATTTGCGCACCCTCATCAGGATCCTAGCAGCGCTGTTCTGGATGTACTGGAGTTTCTGTAGACTGATACTAGGGATCCCGATTTTGAAAGTCTACTTCTGGAATCGGACATATGTGGCTATCTATACGATCTGGAATACGTGGCTATCTGTACGAACTGGAATACGTGGCTATCTGTACGAACTGGAATACGTGGCTATCTGTACGATCTGGAATACGTGGCTATCTGTACGATCTGGAATACGTGGCTATCTGTACGATCTGGAATACGTGGCTATCTGTACGATCTGGAATATGTGGCTATCTGTACGATCTGGAATACGTGGCTATCTGTACGATCTGGAATACGTGGCTATCTGTACGATCTGGAATACGTGGCTATCTGTATGAACTGGAATACGTAGCTATCTGTACGATCTGGAATATGTGGCTATCTGTACGATCTGGAATACGTGGCTATCTGTACAATACGGAATTCAGGGAGGTAAGCATTGTATTACTAACACGGCAATTTAGAATTAATTTTATATAATAGGCCTACTGGGCTTGGTTTGATTTCAGTGAACAGAGGTGAACGTTTGTAGCTAACATGTTGTCTATGAACGGAGAGCCCTTCTGTGATCAATGATGATTTTCTGGCTAATAGCCTATATTTTGGATCTAGTCCCATAGTAGTAGTAGTTCAATAAGTAGTAGTAGTAGGTCAATTCATACATTCAAGACTTCTCAGACTGTTCGCTTATGTTTGCAGACATCTGTGGCGATCAGAAAGGTAACTGAAAAAAAGTTTGCAAATGTTGGCCATGTTCGCTGAATGCTAACGCAATCATAGTTTTGAATCCCGCCAGAGTTTCCATCAGTCCAGTCCAATGTGTATTGTTGTTCACAGCAAACTAACTGAAAAAGTAGTTTGCAAATGTTCGCTGAATTTGAATGCACCTGGGGTATTATAAGTCCCGTTCTAAACTGTCGTATTGGTTAAATGGTTGTCTATGTTGTTGTTACTGGGCCACGGCTAGGAGAGCAAATGTAACCTAGAATCTACAGTTAATTGTCATTGTGCAGTATAGGCTACAAGGCAAGGTTATAATAGTTTTGCTTTTTTCATTAGTTTTTATTTTTATATCGTTTTAACTTTTTGTTTTCAATTTCAGTTTAGTTTTGATTAGTTTTAAAGCAGGTTTGCTAGTTTAGTTTAATTTTTATTTTTTGAAAATGCGTAGTTTTAGTTTAGTTTTTATTAGTTTCAGTATTAGGTTTAGTTTTTCTTTCTTCTGTGCTACCCTCGTAAGACCATCCTGATCTCACAAGCTCATGTTGTTTCACCCCGTGTGAAACAAACCATCTGGCACACATCAGGTTGCTTCTGCAGAGGGACACAGCTAAAAAAAATGGAGGATAGATTTCATATCCACCCAAAATACTAGGCTTATGTATGAAATGAAAAAGACTCAAACTAAGGACATTTTCTCAATAATTTTAGTTTATTTTAGTTAGTTTTGTAAACACAACAGTTTTAGTTAGTTATCGTTTTTTTGTAAAGTCTAGTTTTTATTTTTATTTCAGTTAACTAAAATGTTTTTTCACACCTAGTTTTGGGTTTTCTTTTACTAGCCGTAAAGCGCCGTTTCATATTGCCAATATTTCCTCGGACCGGCCGTCCGGTGGAGTGTCACGCAGGTGATTAGACTGATTATTCTTAATTTAATTGTATCATAATCATCTTCATTGTGGGTGAATTTGCGACAGCGTGACATTTTCTTCAATTTAGATTTGCTTGGCTCGCGCCAGATCATAGCCAACTCGTTCATTTGGAGAGGACAGTGGAACATGTGGTTTCACCAGCTCATCTGAGCAGACTGGACCATGGTCAGCGCCAGGACCTATACGGTAGGATGTCTGTGGCACACTGTAGTTTTTATTTTAAACAATAATTACAGCCACTGAGGGGCAACATTGGTACACTTGTTTGGACATGTGCTGGGCTAAATAAACCAATGTCTACTGAAATTACATAGCCTATCTTTGGATTCGTCGATCCATTTATTTACATACTTTACACATATGCTCACCTTTGGACAGGTAGATAGCATGCACATATTCAGTTCCAATGGTATTCCATTCAGAAAATTCCAATTCCAACTCGAGCACGCCAGTCATGCTCATATGGGGTAACTGGCCTATTCAGCATCAGTTTCCTGTTGTAGGCTATTCCTAAGCTATGCAGTTTATAGACTATGAAGGTAAAACATATCCTAATGATTTAAGAGTATATAATAGTGTTTATGGAAAATCCCATCTCCTCTGTCATTTTTATTGTTATTACTGATCAGTGGATGAAAAGGGTCATCAAGTAAAAAATGTGGTCTTGCCTGTGTGATTCATCCTAATGTCAGTTCTTATCTCTAAAATATGCTACAAACTGCTCACACCTGGAAGTAGAGAACATGTTGACAGGTGTGTAGGGCGCAGGGTTTATGAGAACATGTTGACAGGTGTGTAGGGGCAGGGTTCATGAGAACATGCTGACACGTGTGTAGGGTTTATGAGAACATGTTGACAGGTGTGTAGGGGGCAGAGTTTATGAGAACATGTTGACAGGTGTGTAGGGGGCAGTGTTTATGAGAACATGTTGACAGGTGTGTAGGGGGCAGGGTTCATGATAACTTGTTGACAGATGTGTAGGGGGCAGGGTTCATGAGAACTTGTTGACAGGTGTGTAGGGTTTATGAGAACATGTTGACAGGTGTGTAGGGGGCAGGGTTCATGAGAACTTGTTGACAGGTGTATAGGGTTTATGAGAACATGATGACAGGTGTGTAGGGGGCAGGGTTTATGAGAACATGGTGACAGGTGTGTAGGGGGCAGGGTTTATGAGAACATGTTGACAGGTGTGTAGGGGGCAGGGTTCATGAGAACATGTTGACAGGTGTGTAGGGGGCAGGGTTCATGAGAACATGGTGACAGGTGTGTAGGGGGCAGGGTTTATGAGAACATGATGACAGGTGTGTAGGGGGCAGGGTTTATGAGAACATGGTGACAGGTGTGTAGGGGGCAGGGTTTATGAGAACATGGTGACAGGTGTGTAGGGTTTATGAGAACATGTTGACAGGTGTGTAGGGCGCAGCAGTGGCGTGCACAGACATTTTGGGGGGCAGGTGCTCATTGAAAAATGAGGGCACCTTGTGTGGTGAGATGTTGACGGGGGGGGTGGGGGGGGGTGCTGACAGATCATTTGTATTTTGATTGTCGCGCGAGTTGTTGACCCAGGGGGGGGGGGAGGGATGGGGGGTCGGGGGGCTGCTGTAGTAAGATTACTACATAATACTAAATATTATATCAGCTTAAGTATACTGATAGCTTCACATGCTGTACCGACAACCAATTCTACCGACATTGGTCGTGTGGTGGTCATCATTACGTTAAATCCATTAATTGCTTATGACTAGCGTCTAGCTTGTTAAGCAGGTGGGCAGTCGGCTAATTTAGGCTCAGCTGTTTGGCGCTGTATGAGACTTACTTCACAACAGAGACAAATAAATGCAAGTTATAGTTTGGCAACTAAGGCTTAGGGGGCAAACAATACACTCGTTTCGTTTATGTGTTACCTGGCTGGTTAGCTGTCATCACTCGGGCACTCTGGATGGGGAAAGGGCAGTGGTGGAGTAGCGCGCCTCCGTTTGTGTCCGCTTTTTGCGTTTACCGTTGACAAAGGAAGAGAGGGAGGGGAGGGGCACGGGTGTGCCGCGGGCACGTGTGTGTGTGTGCGGGGGGGGGGGCATTATTGCATTGCAATATAATGCATTTTAGGGCATTATTATTACACGCTTTTAATCGATAATTGATTGATGTCACCATGGGCGACATACAGTAGGCCTACACTGTTTTTCAAAAATTCAAAAATTCAAATTCAAAAATTTAATAAATAAATAAAATAAAAGTAACTTTCCAAAGGGCACTTGCCTTGTCCAGAGGGCAAAGGGCAGGTGCTCTAGCACCACCTCGTGTCTATCTGTGCACGTCCCTGGGGCGCAGGGTTTATGAGAACATGTTGACAGGTGTGTAGGGGGCGGGGTTTATGAGAACATGTTGACAGGTGTGTAGGGGGCAGGGTTTATGAGAACATGTTGACAGGTGTGTAGGGGGCAGGGTTTATGAGAACATGATGACAGGTGTGTAGGGGGCGGGGTTTATGAGAACATGACAGGTGTGTAGGGGGCAGGGTTTATGAAAACATGACAGGTGTGTAGGGGGCGGGGTTTATGAGAACATGTTGACAGGTGTGTAGGGCGCAGGGTTTATGAGCCCATCAATTGTTGAAAAAAGCACCCTGGAATTATTGCGATTTCTAGAGATCAATTTCGAGAAGTCTCTCTCCTCTCTTGTCTCTGTATCTATCCTCTGTCTATCTCTCCTTTCTCATCTCTCTCCTGTCTGTTCATCTATCCTCTATCATCTCTCTGTCTAGCTCTTCTCCATCTCTCCTCTCTGTCCATCTCTCCTCTCTGTCCATGTCTCCTCTCTGTCCATGTCTCCTCTCTGTCCATCTCTCCTCTCTGTCCATATCTTCTCGCTGTCTTTAACCACTCTCTCTCTCTCTGTGCTGCTTTCCATCACACAGGAAAGGAGCATGAATTAATGTGGAAAAGTAGCACAGAAAGTCATTGCTGGGGATGGATGTGTGTGTGTGTGTGTGTGTGTGTGTGTCATGGATGTATTAATAGAACTGGATACAGCCACTCCATTCACTGACCGCTAACAACAATGAAGCCCTATTGAACCGCGCCATCTTGGCAAATTTGTAGTCATTTGGCTATTTCCGGTGACTTTTGACTTGCGCAGTTGAGCTTTTCTGTCCGACGCGCGTCCACGAAAAAGTTCACCTTTATGTGAAATGTAGACGCACGTTCCCGGCTCTCTCGGCTCTCCCCGCTTTGATTTAGCAATGAAAACCGGCTTGCATATTAACCTGTTTTTGTCAAATATATCCATTGGAGAAATTATTTTTTCATCCAGGCATCTTAGTTTTAACAGGTTAAATATAACTGAACATGTTTTGTTTGCTAGTAGATGGTATTCATTCCGTTCGCGATAACGTTCTTGCAGCCAGGCTAAATTCCTCCAGGGAGCCAGTGACCGGCGAGTTGAAGAGCTTCACTCCCCGCCAGCAGGAGCTTTGGCCGCGGCTACCGCATCTCGGATAACCCGCTGAGTTCCTGGCTGCTATTTCACATTCGCCCTTGATCAATCGAATCTTATCTCCGTATAAATACACATTAAGCCTATATCGCCTCATTCACCACAAAATATGTTTCAATCTGAGGTTATTTTCATAGATAGATTTTGCCTAATTTTTGATAATTTATTGCCATGCAGGCCGTCTGCGCTGTCCCCAGCACCACCTTAACAGAGGAAGTTTGAAATGTCTAAATATTCCCAAGCATGTATTTCCATTCGTAAATCACATTAGCTGACCTGCCCGGACAACTGCATCTCATCCGATAAACATAGCCTATGAACAATACATCCATGATGGCAAGCCAGAAACGCAGACACAAGTTCAAGTACCACAAATAAAGGTAGCCTATTAATTCTAACATCAACGGGGTCCCGGCTAAAGTCTTTTAATACCATCCATCGTCATCCGCTTATCCGGGGTCGGGTCGCGGAGGCAGCAGTTCCAGCAGGGAGCCCCAGACATCCCTTTCCCTAGCAGCATCAACCAGCTCTGCCTGGGGAATCTTTAGCCGTTCATAGGCCAGTGCGGATGTTTAATCAAATGTGTTAATGAAAATGACCACAAAAAAGGAGAGTAGTCAAAGCACACCGCTCAAAAAGGGCTTAATACATACAACAAACTGATCAGGCTAATCATTTTTTAATGAAAATGACCACAAGACAACCTCTTGTGCATAGTTGAAATGGTAGTGGGATACGGTGATAAACTGGAGTGATCATTTGACAGCAATTATTAGCCTTTTCCAGGAATGGACAGAAATGGGATATTTTTAGAATAACAGTAATTTATTCACATACAATGGAAAGGAGTTGATGTGTAGCATGAAGATGAAACGATACACTGAGTTTGGGTGTTTTCAGTCAACGTTGGCACCGCTTCTAGCTATCGAATGGCCGACTGGTGTAAGATGGATAGCCTAACGTTAGAGAGATAAATGTAGGCTATGGTTATGTTAATAAAGCTAACAATGATGTTGTAACATGCATGCAGCACTGCCCATCTGATCTGAACGATTGATTCATTATTACCATGGATCGGTATTGGGATTGATCAAGGGCGAATGTGAAATAGCAGCCACGAACTCAGCGGGTTATCCGAGATGCGGTAGCCGCGGCCAAAGCTCCTGCTGGCGGGGAGTGAAGCTCTTCAACTCGCCGGTCACTGGCTCCCTGGAGGAATTTAGCCTGGCTGCAATAACGTTATCGCGAACGGAATGAATACCATCTACTAGCAAACAAAACATGTTCCGTTATATTTAACCTGTTAAAACTAAGATGCCTGGATGAAAAAATAATTTCTCCAATGGATATATTTTACAAAAACAGGTTAATATGCAAGCCGGTTTTCATTGCTAAATCAAAGCGGGGAGAGCCGAGAGAGCCGGGAACGTGCGTCTACATTTCACATAAAGGTGAACTTTTTCGTGGATGCGCGTCGGACAGAAAAGCTCAACTGCGCAAGTCAAAAGTCACCGGAAATAGCCAAATGACTACAAATCTAGCCAAGATGGCGCGGTTCAATAGGCCTTCACTTTAGATTTCGAATCCTGGGGGCTTGGTGTGTGTGTATGTGTATGTGTGTGTGTGTGTCTGTCTGGGGAGTCTGGACAGTTTCTGCCAGATGCTCATAGGATGTGCTAAAGGGATCTGTGACTGGACACTGTCAGTGGAGACAGTCTAAAGAGGATACAGAGAAGAGCACACACACACACACATACACACACACGCAGGCACACACATACACACACTCACATGTAGACACACACATACGTACATACATATGCACACACACACACACGCATACACACACACACACACACACATACACACACACACACACACTCACACCGCTTAAGGTTGTCTCAAGTGTATAAAAGCCAAGTGCATCTCTGTTAAGGGAACTTACCTATCACTGACACACACACAGTCGATAGCGCTGAGTCAATCAAACCAACATCTGACGTCTCGCAGGCCAATAAAACTCTCTTATAGACATATGCGTGTGTAGGTTTGTGTGAGTGTGTGGGGGGGCGTGCAAGCTATTGAATAGTCATATCAACTCAAGAGAAGGAGAGAGATGGAGAGTTGAGTAGAATGAGAATATTTCATAACGCATTGTTCCATCTGACAGCCTGTTGTGCATTTGATGAATCTGATAACCTGTGTCTTGTATTTGATGTGTTGAATGTAGTTTTTCCCGTGAGCTCACCATGTTGCCCATGATCTCAGCCTTCACCAGCCTGGCGCCCAGTTTGTTCAGCTCCTCGTCAGTCAGGACGGTCACCTCCTCCTCGCTCTCACTCTCACTCTCTGACCTGGGGGGGGCGGGACAGAAAGATACTCAACACTTTATATCAGGGGTACTGAAATACAAGGTGCACAATTTTCCTCACAATAATCAAAGTCTTTCATGAAAACAATTATAAAACAAATCACCATTTCCCCATCATGTCGACTTTTGTTTTTGCCACTGACACAGGCTAACTTGGCTAAAACTAACACCAGTCGATTCACTAGCTAGCTACTAGCTAGCTAACTGCAGACAAAAACTAACGTTAGCTGCGCTGCTCATCTGCGCTGTTAACTCACATGGCAACACCAACCCATCAAAGCAGAGGACATTCTAAGTGCTGTTTGCAGCGGAGCAAGTTGAGAATTGTAACTTGTTGTGTCACGGCAATGTCTCTGAAATAATACTATGAAAAGTGTAATTTGCTCAGAGTCCGGAGACAGTTGTGTTTCAGTCCGGATCTGGACGGGAGTCTGGACTCATAATGAGGTTCTTAAGATGCTTATTAACATCAATATGTGTTAATAAAACATGTATATGTAACCCAGGTCATATAATGGTGCATAGAATGATGGGACAGCTAAGTTAGCTGGAATGACTAATAGCTAAGAACAATGATTATTATGAATAGGTGATTAAATAATAAATATATAGTAATTATAGATAAATAAATAAATACATAATAGCTAATTCATGATAACTTAGTAAAAAAGAGTGTCTACACATGGAAGTCAATTACAGTAAGACACATTTAAAAGAAAAACAGAATTTTGTACAGGAGTGGTGAATGAGCCAATCTGAACACCAGAACAGAGTGATTGACAGACTAAGTTTAGCGAGGGTCACGTTGTGTGCGCAGTCTGTGCGTTCTCCCTTTGATGTGAGAGAGAGAAAGAGAGAAAGCGGAGAGACATTTTGTCTAGTGAACTTTCTGAAACAAACAAGTGACTTTATCGGGAAAAAGAGCTATTCTTGGTCGAATAAACCTAGAGGAAGGGAAAAATCTAAGAAGCACGGAAGTTATTCTCATCGCGGGTACCTCCCGGTGAACTTTTGATTACTTCTGTGGTGAGTCATATGACTAAGTTACCGATAGAATGTTAGCCGTTAGTTGTAGCTGGAGTGCTAGGCTAGCATGCACTGTGGATAACCGTAGCAGCAAGCTAGGCTAGCTAGCTTGCTACGTAGTGAAGCAATAATAATGTGTTGATTCAAAGTTGTCATTCAAAGTGTTTTATGACTTACTGTAATTTAAAGCTATTTTGTGCAAATGTAGCTCTCAAGCGGAGATTCTGTTTCATTTTCTTGGTTTCATCAAATTAGTTTGTCTGAAGTAGTCTAGCGTCTGAAGTAGTCTAGCTAGACAGTCATTTTGTGCGCCATGCTTTTCACATCAATCACCTCGTGGCTCAGGGTCGCATCTGCATTCCTACACGGAGGGCACGAGGCACAATTCTTTCTTTGGTGAGGAAATATGTTTCCATTCTTTCTTTTTGAGTGAATTCTTTGTAAAACTGAGTTTGTGTATACTTTTGAATTGTGAAGTTGAAATATGTAACTGTATTTAGCTGTGTTTGTACTGCTAGTAGCTTATACAGTATTCTGACCTGTGTGATGCAGGTCAGGTTTTTTCTGTGAGGAAAATTCAGCCCAATCCAAGGTGGCGAGCCAACCCAACCCCTGGAACTCAGTGGAGGATCTGAACTGTTTTGTATTTCCCTTGGATGGACTTTCTGAGTGACTGATTCCACATTGTGGTAGGACAAGTATTCCTCTCCCAAAGCACTCAACTGCGTGGTCCGCGGCAGTCAATGGACATTCAAAGTGCTCACACTCACCTGTTCTTCTGTGTACAGGGGTTTTGAAGTGTACGGGGTGGGATTTTGATTTTTTTGTTGATACTGACTACTATTGATATGATTGTTAAAGCACACTGAACTGTATAGTGTTGTTTAACCTATCTGTAGTAGAACGGGTGCACCCAATATATAGAGTTATAAGACACGATCCCGGGGTATAGGATTTCAGGTAAACGTCTGGTTTACTGTGAGAGTTTTGAACACATATTTCTGTTTGTATAATTTTTTTAATTTCTCGTTCGTATTCTACTTGATCGATCAACATTCCAATACAAAGGCCGGCATACTACTTTTCTATAAACCATTGTTCTGTGTCAATTTCTTATCCACTTGCTCCTGTAGACGAATCTAGGCCCAGATAGTATATAATACATTATTCTAGTGAAAGGGAGTGTTACATATACATGTTAATAACAACATTAACATGTTTATTGTTAGATTATAAGACATTTATAAGAAACTTAACATTACATTATAAACTGCTTAAGAACATTAATAAAAGCCTTTTTAGTGTCTTATACATTAGCTGTTAATTCTGCACTTATTATGCATGTTACTATACATTTTGCAGCTACCAGGTCTAAAATTATAACAGTTCCTTATTAAGGTTAATAAACCCTTTATTATACACTTGTGAACAATTTCAACTCGTCTGCGTTCTGTATTTTTGTTGCATGGGTGGATTTGAACCTGGGTCTCCTGCGCGGAAAACAAACACCAGCGAAGCCACTGAAAAGCTTTAGTATAGTTTATGGAGTGAGTTGAAGGGGGTGAGGGTAATCCAGTTGAATTGTATAAACTCACTAGCTTGTCGGTGGCGTTTCTGGATAACAATATTTTTCCTGTGGAAGACCGGAGACCAGATCCACCTCTGTTCAATGAAAATACAACACAGACAAGGTGACATGGTCACAAGTGCATAATACAGGGTTTAACCATAATAAGGCACTGTGCTCACTTTAGAACCGGTAGCTACAAAATGCATAATAAGTGCACAATTAACAGCTAATAAGTATGTATAAATAACTAATAAGGCTTTTATTGAACCCACTACAAGAACTTTTTGACTGGTTATGAAAGTCTCATTTTAATACTGATGCCTCCACATTACCTACATCAGCATCAATGAGAAGATTGGCTGTTTCTATGTTTAACTATAACTATAGATATCTGCTCAGCTGGTCAGGTCGTCCGGAAAGGACAAAACTATTTATTTACCTCGTTGCTAGTCATCTTGACAAGTAGCTTTCTTTTTGCTGGCTTCCAAAACAAATGCCCGGCTAGGCAAGAGATATTTACAACAGGAAGCGGTGGTGGTCATGGGAAATGCAGTCTTCTTTCCAGGAAAACACTACCGCTTTTGTCCACAAGTGCCGTTGAAACAACTAAAACTGAAAAACTCCTCATGGCTGCTGCTTTACCGTTCTTAAACAGTCAGAGAGGTCCCCAGGCCTGGCTCCGTCTGTGCCATGGGCAGTGAGCGAGACAGATAGGTTCCCAGCCTGGCCCTGTCTGTACCATGGGAAGGACCACAGCACCGGTATCCATCAGGTAGCTGTCCCCGAGCCTGCCTGCTCACAAATCAACACCAAACAACTTGTGTTCCACTCTGCTGCTCCTGTCAGAGAGCGGGGTCATCACGCTCCCTCTCTCATTTCCGTCTGGGTCATCACGCCCCTCACAGCCTGATGGCACTCATTTCCGCTTGCTATGAAACACCAGATTCATTTCATGCTGAAGGGTTTGTGGGCACAAGTTTACCTTAATGACTCAGGTAATGACTGGAGAGAGAGGGGGTTGGGGAGATGGAGATAGAGACAGAGTGAGCTATCTGGTACGTAGACAGATAGAAAGAAATGTGTGTTTCATGGTGCGCGGCAACTGAAGAGAGGAGGAAAAGGAGGACGAGAGGACGAGGGGAATACTCTGCAGGCTCGTTCCAGAGTTGGATGGAAAGATGGGAATTTGGAAAGTTTCAACCAAGAGCAGAAAGGGACGGTGAAGGGAACAGAGAGAGAGGGAGAGAGTGTGTGTGTATGTGTGTGTGTGTGTAAAAATACAGCCCCTCAGACAAAGAAGAGGAGCAAGTGAGTGGCGTTCTGATATTCAGAGGGATTCTAAGAATGTTCCAGAGAGGAGGGCAGTCTGGCCACACACCTCCTCCCTCGCATGCCCTCGGCCAGCTACATGAGTGGACATGAGAGGTAGGAACTCTCAGGACAACAACGGAGTAACGTTATCCGATTGGAGGAGAGAGCTGTACCATCATATTTTTTTTAACCTATGCTATGAAAATTCCACACACACACACACACACACACACACACACACACACACACACACACACACACACACACACACACACCAGGAATTGAACTCTTCTGACCTGGGGGTTGTCACAGCAACTTTGTTGTCAGGGAGATGGGCAATGGGGATGGGTGTGGTTTTCTCCTGGTCAAGTTTTCCCGGGGCAGATTCCAGCGCACAGCGGTTCTTCTTCCAAGCTGGAATGACGGTATTCCCATCTGACTCCTCCTCGTCTGAACTTGGTTTCAGGAAGGTGGGCGGGGCTTTGGCTGGAGCTGGACCTGGAGAGATGTTAGGGAATACAACCAACACAATAAAGAGCAAGTCTCCAAATTCTCTGTCCATCTATCCACATTTTCCTGGGACACCATCGCCCTGACATCATTCATATTTGGCCCTAACCCTAACCCTAACCTCAGGGGTCCTGGGCTGACAGGAATGGGACAGTTTTGATTCATTTACGTTTTGGTTAATTTTAACAATAAATACTTCTCCGGAGCCGCCTCTCCTTTCATACAGCACCACCCTGGCATCTACTGCACCCAAGTCAAGCCAGCCAATAGAAATACTGCCCTGATACAAACACTGAACTTTTACCTGGCACCAGCGTTTCAGCTACTCTAGCGCCTTCTATCGTTCAGATGGGGCATGCCAAACACAACATGTCCGCTATGTTCTACTCCCGTCACTTAAAATGAGTGTCTATTGTCCACCCTGTACAATAGTATCTACAAACCAAGCTATTATTAGGACACAACTTAGCTGTGATGCTATTTTTTTTAATGTTCTACTCCATTCAGTTATGCTAACAATGTTAGCAATCAGAAAAATCGCATGAAAACTGGTCGATCTAGTGGTCAGTAAAACTGACCAAATGTCAAAAGGTGGACATAATTGGATTCATCTCAGCCTACAGAATCTAGCAGTGCAGTCAAATAGTGTCGTTCTAAGCACAGAGAATAACTGCCTTTTGACCACCGTTCAGTGAGGAATTGGGATTCAGGAACAAAATACATTTCCCCCATTCTGTCTAGTGCCCTTTTCAGATACCCGTATCTCGGCTTCTGGGGGGGAAACAGGCATATAATGGACTACATGGCCAATAACTGACTGCTTTAACGGGTATAAAACTAGTTCATATGATTGGCCGGCGTCATTGTCAGCTTGAAATGTTTTGTTTATAGGTCATCAGTCCAACTCCACCCACCTCTATCCTCTTCATCATCTTCAGAGGGTTTGAGGAAGCGGCCTTTCAGAGATCCAAGGGACAGGGGAGGCTGGGAACGGCCTGACCCAGGAGAGGAGCTCCCTCTGTGGGAATGACGGTCTTCACGATGGGGCCTGTATGGAGCTCCTCTGGATCTGCCGTCTTCTCTCTCTCTATCCCTCTCTCTGTCTCTCTCTCTATCCTGCTCTCTATATCTGCCTCCACCCCTCTCTCTCTCCCGGGATCTTTCTCTATTTCTCTCTTGCTCCATATCTCTCGGTCTTTCGCCCTCTCTCTCTCTCTCCTCCTCTCTCCTGCTGTCTCTCTGTCTCTCTCTCTCCTCTTCTCTTCTGCTGTCTCTCTGCCCCTCTCTCCCCTCCTCTCTCCTGCTGTCTCTCTGCCTCTCTCTCTCCCCAGGTGGTGAGCCTCTGTCAGAGTCTGGTCTCCGCCATCTCTCTCTCCTCATCCCCTCATCCTCTCCTCTCCTCCATCTCTCTCTCCCCATCTCTTCTCTCACTCCTCTCCTTTGTCCAGAAGCAGCCCTCTCAGCCTCGTACAGCCTCTTTTGAAACTGTTCCATGGACTGCAGAGAGGGAAACACACACAGATGAGCAGTGTGATATGATGTCCCACGGTGTATAGCCATGTGAGCTCCTCCAGTTCTGAAAGACGGACATTTTTCTCCATCTACTTTCGACACAAAGCGCTGACACTGCAGGGAAGGACTTAACCAAGCCAAGAGGTAGCGGGCGCGTGTGTGTGTGCGTATGTGTGTGGGCGGGCGCGTTCACACACACATGCTGTGTGTGTATGTGTATACAGTACGCACTGCGTAGAAAGCCTCCAAAACATCAATAAAATTGTCAGTAGTTTAAGTCACAAAATCATTATGTAACACAATGTAATAAATGAACAGTATACATGCTTACAAATGTGAGTGTATATACAGGTGGCCTGGTGTGTGTGAGTCTGTGTGTGTGCGTGAGTGTGTGTGTGAGTCTGTGTGTGTGTGTGCGTGAGTCTGTGTGTGTGAGAGTCTGTGTGTGTCTGTGTGTGTGCATGTGTGCGTGCGTGCGAGTGTCTCACGCCGTATCTCTCTGCCACCACAGTGTCCAGGCTGCGTTGCTCTCTCTCCGCCTGCTCCTTCATCCTTTGGTAGCTCTTCCTCAGCCAGCCGACCCCTCCGTCATCCACTACTGCCGCTGGGGGGAGGAGCAGGGGGGGAGGAGAACAAACAAAGATACAGTTTGACTTTTATTGAGACACAGAACATCTCATCTCCCTTCCCAGAGAGAGCAGCTACAGTGCCTATAAAATGGTATGTTCCAAACAGATCTGTTTGGAATGTTGCTTGGTCTTCATGGTGTGGTATTTGTTTGGAATGTTGCTTGGTCTTCATGGTGTAGTCTTAGTTTGGGATGTTGCTTGGTCTTCATGGTGTAGTCTTAGTTTGGAATGTTGCTTGGTCTTCATGGTGTAGTCTTAGTTTGGGAATGCACCAGCCAACTGTGGAATCACCCTAGGACAGGTGCATTTATTCTGAGATCATGTGAAATACCTCAACTGCACACAGGTGGACTCCATTCAAGTAATTATGTGACTTCTGAAGTAAATTTATTTTTGTACTTTAATTTTATACAGTGGAAACCGCTTATACTGTAGTGATCAACTACTTGGATCAAAACGCTTGGGACAGAATCATTCCTATACAAATGCTTTTTAAGTAATTCCCTTATAGTAATCAAGGTATCCACTAACAGTGTTCATGTTGGGTCTTTTCATACATGACAATATATGTAAAACATGTAAAACTATGATACATTTCCCATAATAGCTTCATCCCCTCGCAGTAACTTGTCTGCTTTCCGCTGGCTAGTGCCATGTAGGTTCCGGCCCCCTTTCGAAATGCGAGGTGAAACGAAATTGTCATTCATTGTCAGGCTGTAGGTGCTACGTGCACTGAAATAATGATGGGGAAAAATAATTTAATCCATTTTAATTTCATTTTCTTTCAATGAAAAACAGTCTCCTCATTAAACTGTGAAGAACGAGCCAACGAGACAGAGCAGCAATGCACACCTGTGGCTGATCAACGTGAGCTGCTCTTTCATGGGGAGTGATAATTCCTGGTCACGTAATGCCCCCTTGAAAGGGGAAAGAAAATAATCTAATGTTTTATTATACATATTTTTGTTAAAATTCTCAGGCCTTTTTTACTCTGCTCCACCTAGTGGAGAAAAATAGATTACTTCCTTTCCACATGTTTAGTAGGGCTGTAGGATTGTATCGATACAACGATGCATCGCGGTACGTAGTCTCGCGATACTGTATCGATCTTTCAGCCCGGAGTATCGATACAGCCGGGCGCTGTAAAATTTTTGTAAAAAAAAAAGATTTTTTTTATTTTTTTATTTAAATTTTTAAATCCAGTTTAAAAAGCATATTCTACAATATTAAGTTAAAAAAGCATACATATAAATAATTTTGAAAAACCATAAATACTACAATGTTGACAGTTTAAAAAGCATGGATATCAAATGTAAAATATTTATTAGCTAGCTCTCTGTCCAGTCATTGAGTTTGAGTTATCTATATAGTGCATTTGAGCCATTCAGTTTTCAGTCTTGAACACTTAAAATCTTTCAGTAAATGATGTGTGTATCGCAATACGTATCGTATCGTATCGTATTGTATCGTATCGTATTGTATCGTGACCTCTGTATCGTGATACGTATCGAATCGTGACCTGTGTATCGTGATGCGTATCGTATCGCGAGATCCAAGATGATATACAGCCCTAATGTTTAGCATAGAGTTTGTGTTTACACTTTGTGTTTGGAATAGATTTTTTGTGATATGCTTATTTTATATTTGATGTTTCTATATTCTTATGTGCCTGGTTAGGCACAAAAGGGGGAATTGTCATTGAAAATTGTAATTTCACCACCTCCCTTGTAATTCACCACCTCCCTCAACCTTTCACATAGCTGTGCTAACCTAATTTATGACAGGATGACCTCTCTTCAGGAGGTCAACACACCTAGACTTTGTCTGGCCTGAATAACCATTCTTTGTTCTATTGTCCCTGCAAGATTTACCGCTCTTTCTCATATCACGTGTCTCAAC
Source organism: Borostomias antarcticus (assembly GCF_949987555.1). Lineage (NCBI taxonomy): Eukaryota > Metazoa > Chordata > Actinopteri > Stomiiformes > Stomiidae > Borostomias > Borostomias antarcticus. The sequence continues at coordinate 38,874,022 of NC_140234.1, read as the reverse complement.
TCTTGACCACTGTTGATGACGTATGCCATTTATTATGACGTGTACAGATAGGTTAGCCAATCACATCCCTGGAAGCGTCATACCTGTGTATTGCTTTGAATATAAGGCCGCGCAAGACCAGACTGTGGCACTTCTGCTGGATACCACTTACGTGCGTCTCTTCTGAAGTCTTTGCGCTTACATGTTTTCTCAATAAACCAGACTTAACCTCTTTGAGCGAACCTTGGCAAATCCTTTTTGACTTTACATCAAATAATTCTTCTACACTGCTCTTTCATGGGGAGTGATGGTCACTAATGCCCCCTTGAGTCCTGGGATAGGATGTTTCCATAAGCTGGTTTGAGTGATTCATAAAGAGAGAGAACGTTATCGTGTTTATGCCCAGGGAGGAGGCTGACGCAGTGTCGCAATTTAAAACTAGAAAGTACATTTCCTGGAGAAAATGTGAGGTGGGCTAGCTGCTGCAGCTGTATGCAACAGCTCCTGCTAGAACTACTATGGACAAGGCAATCTCCATGCACCCACCTGCGAAGACCGTGCGTCTCTAGCCCACTCAGGGGCTGAGTTGTGGGGTCTGTTGCGTGGACAGTGGCCTGGTGGTGAGACTCCGCCCCCTCAGGTCAGAGCTGGTCGAGGACAGTGTACCCCTCTCCGGGCCACCTACCCGCCCGCACCGGTGAAGACCATGTGTCTCTAGCCCACTCAGGGACTGAGTTGTGGGGCCGTGGCGTGGATAGTGGCGTGCTGGTTAGGCCCCGCCCCCTTGGGTCACAGCTAGTCTGGGACAGTACAGTGACCTCTGGGCAATTTCAATGCATCCACCAATGAAGACTGTGTCTCTAGCCCACTCAAGAGTTGAGTTGTGGGGCCCGTGGCGTGGATAGTGGCGTGGTGATGAGACTCCACCCACTCAGGTCAGAGCCAGTCGGGGACAGTGTACCCCTCTCCGGGCCACCTACCCGACTCCACCATGAAGACCTCTGGGGAGTCTGTGGCGTGGTGGCGAGACCACCACGCCACCACGATGAGAAAGAAAGAAAGAAAGAAAGAAAGAAAGAAAGAAAGAAGGAAGGATGGAAGGAAGGAAGGAAGCAAGGATGGAAGGAAGGATGGAAGGAAGGAAGGATGCAAGGAAGGAAGGAAGGAGGGAAGGAAGGATGGATGAAAGAAAGAAAGAAAGTAAGAAAGATGGATGGATGAAAGAAAGATAGAAGGATGGATGAAAGAAAGATGGAAGGATGGATGAAAGAAAGAAAGAAAGAAAGAAAGATGGATGGATGGATGGATGGATGGATGGATGGATGGATGGATGGATGGATGAAAGAAAGAAAGAAAGAAAGAAAGAAAGAAAAGGAAGGAAGGAAGGATGGAAGGAAGGAAGGAAGGATGGAAGGAAGGAAGGAAGGAAGGAAGGAAGGAAAGAAGGGAAGGAAGGAAAGATGGAAGGAAGGAAAGGAAGGAAGGAAGGATGGATGGATAGAAGGAAGGATGGAAGGAAGGAAGGAAGGATGCAAGGAAGGAAGGAGGGAAGGAAGGATGGATGAAAGAAAGTAAGAAAGATGGATGGATGGATGGATGAAAGAAAGATAGAAGGAAGGAAGGAAGGAAGGAAGGAAGGAAGGAAGGAAGGAAGGAAGGAAGGAAGGAAGGAAGGAAGGATGAAAGAAAGAAAGAAAGAAAGAAAGAAAGAAAGAAAGAAAGAAAGAAAGAAAGAAAGAAAGAAAGAAAGAAAGAAAGAAAGAAAGAAAGAAAGAAAGAAAGAAAGAAAGAAAGAAAGAAAGAAAGAGAAAGAAGGAAGGAAGGATGGAAGGAAGGATGGATGGAAGGAAGGAAGGAAGGAAGGAAGGAAGGAAGGAAGGAAGGAAGGAAGGAAAGATGGAAGGATGGAAGGATGGATGGAAGGATGGATGGAAGGAAGGAAAGGAAGGAAGGAAGGAAGGATGGATAGAAGGAAGGAAGGAAGGAAGGAAGGAAGGAAGGAAGGAAGGAAGGAAGGAAGGAAGGAAGGAAGGAAGGATGGAAGGATGGATGGAAGGAAGGAAAGGAAGGAAGAAAGGAAGGAAGGAAGGAAAGAAGGAAGGATGGAAGGAAGGATGGAAGGAAGGAAGGATGGATGGAAGGAAGGAAGGAAGGAAGGAAGGAAGGGAAGAAAGGAAGGAAGGGAAGAAAGGAAGGAAGGAAGGAAGGAAGGAAGGAAGGAAGGAAGGAAGGAAGGAAAGAAGGAAGGAAGGAAGGAAGGAAGGAAGGAAGGAAGGAAGGAAGGAAGGAAGGAAGGAAGGAAGGAAGGAAGGAAAGGAAGGAAGGATGGAAGGAAGGAAGGAAGGAATGAATATGAATGCTACCACAATAGTCATAAAAGGGTGCCTGTACAGAGAGCCTGCACGTGTCCCCAAATTCAAATCCCAACTGACACTGTGAGCATCCTCTCATTCACTTCAATGGAAAGGCATGTCCGATTCAGACAGCTCTCTCAAAAAGTATAAATGTCACAGCCTAGATATTGACACCGTAGGAATCCTGAGAAAATGCTGAACATTTTAGGATATGATATGTCTGTGTAGCTTAAAAACTGTAGGCATGGCGACGAGTTAGAAAAAGGGTAAAAATGCAAAATTAGCAGCTCAAAAGCTAGAGTGTGGGCCCATACGTTTCAATGGAGAGCACAGTTGCCGAACAAATCGTCATACCGTGAAAACTATAAGTCACACAGCTTAGATACTTACATTAATGTAAGATGTATAGATATACAGCTAGCCTATATAAAGTGAAAGAGCACAGTGCTAGCCTAGCCTACCTAGATGTATACATCTGTCCTATATAAAGTCAGAGATTGGTCCTAGCCTAGCTTAGATATACAGCTTGCCTATATAAAGTCAAACAGCTTGGTGCTAGCCTAGCTAGATGTATAGATATACAGCTAGCCTATATAAAGTCAAACAGCTCGGTGCTAGCCTAGCTAGATGTATATCATCATTAGGTCGTCCTCAGACGAACTTGACAACGAAGTCTCCAATCCTCCCGGTCGTCCATACATCCAGCCAGTTCCGCAGAACTCTCCACTCCTGCGTCCCTCCTCAGTACATCCACGTATGTTGGTGTGGGGCGTCCTCTTAATCGGTGCCTGTATGTTGGCTCCCAGAGCACCAGCTTGCTGGCTGGGAGTTTATGATGTCTGGCAGTGGCCAGCAAGTTTCATCCTCCTGGATGCCACTTTCTCACTGAGCTTTGGTAGCCCCCCATACAGATGCTTGTTGGTAACATGCTTGTTCAGGTTGACATTTAGTGCCACACGCAGCATTCTGGTGTAGCACCAATACAGAGACTTCTGCAGGGTGCGCTTCAGGGTCCAAGTTTCACAGCCGTATAGGAGGACAGACTCCACGGTCGCATGGAAGAAGCTCAGTTTGATGTGTCGAGGGAGATTGGATATAGATATACAGCTAGTCTATATAAAGGCAAACAGTTTGGTGCTAGCCTAGCCTAGCTAGAGGTATAGATTTACAGTTAGTATATTTAAAGTCAAATAGCTCAGTGCTAGCCTAGCCTAGTTAGATGTATAGATATACAGCTAGCTAGCCTATATACAGTCAAGCATCTGGTCAAAAACCTGTTCATCCCTGCAGATCCACAGTTAACCCAACACTATACAGTAAACTACAGAGCACTATTAGTCTATTAGGTTCACAAAACATGTACATGTCTCTATGTATGTGTGTGTGTGTGTGTGTGTGTGTGTGTGTGTGTGTGTGTGTGTATGTGTGTGTGTATGTGTGTGTGTGTAGTGAGAACGATCTCTGAAAAGAAGAGATAAGCTGCCCTCCCTGTCTGCTGTGTACCTCTCTGAGGGGAGTTATGGGTAGAAGAGTTCAGCAGGGGAACACATGGGGCACAGAGGCATCACACATACTAAATCAGAGAGAGAAGAGGGTAACTGGGTGGAAGAGGATCTGAGATCAAAGGGCTTCATGTGGTGTTTAGTGTTAAGTGTGCAGGGAGATTGATATGAATGTTCAGAGCAGAGGGCTTCATAGAACAGAGACGTGAGGGAGGGAGAGAGGGAGAGAGAGGAAGAGAAGGAGGGAGGAAGAGAGGGAGGAAGGAAAAGAGAGAGAGAGGGAGGCGAGGGAGGGGAGTCTGGAGAGGATTGGGGGCTGAGGTCATAAGCAATGAACACTGCTACTGAGAGGGCCAATAGGAAGAGTGTTCAGTGAGCGCTCAGATTAGGGAGAGTACAGGGTCAGATTAGGGAGGGTACAGGGACAGATTAGGCAGAGTACAGGTTCAGATTAGGGAGAGTACAGGGTCAGATTAGGCAGAGTACAGGGTCAGATTAGGGAGAGCACTAGGGATGGGTCTCCTTAATTTTTATCGATACTGATACCATTATTGAGACTGCTTAACGATTCGAGTCTTTATCGATTCCACTATCGATACCCTACTTTTCTACTATTTGATGGAAAGACCTAGGCTAGTAAGGCTACTTATTTAGAAAAGTGTTTGTATGTAATGTTATGTATATTTTATATGTAGGCTATTAATTGTATCCATTTCCTTTGATGGTTTCAGCACATTGAGGTTGCTTTCAAATGGCTTTATAAATAAACTTAATGAGTATAACTCATCACTATGCCCTTCAAATGTTCTTCTATCAGAAAGAAGGCAAAACTATGCCATGGTTTGACAAACCTCAGTCAAACCTAAGGCAAACCTATGCCAAACGATTGCTACTACCGCCATCCATTGGTTGTGACGAGCACTGCAGCTTGCTAACATTAACCAGCTAGATAGTGATATAGCATTGTACATGCAAGTGCTATGCTATACACTATTGGGCTATTTTACGTTGACATTGACAGTCTTTAAAGGAGTAGTAAAGGGAAAATGCATGTTTAGCCCTGTTTTAAGGTTACTATACAATGGTTCAGATCAAAACGTTGACAAAACTAGCACTTTTGAGAAAGTCTTATAAGTCTTGTATGTATAGATATACAGCTATTCAGCCTATATACAGTCAAGCATCTTGTCAAAAACCTGTTCATCCCTGCAGATCCACAGTTAACCGAACACTATACAGTAAACTAAACAGCACTATTAAGTCTATTAGGTTCACAAAACATGTGCATGTCTCTATGTGTGTGTGTGTGTGTGTGTGTGTGTGTGTGTGTAGTGAGAACGATCTCTGAAAAGAAGAGATAAGCTGCCCTCCCTGTCTGCTGTGTACCTCTCTGAGGGGAGTTATGGGTAGAAGAGTTCAGCAGGGGAACACATGGGGCACAGAGGCATCACACATACTAAATCAGAGAGAGAAGAGGGTAACTGGGTGGAAGAGGATCTGAGATCAAAGGGCTTCATGTGGTGTTTAGTGTTAAGTGTGCAGGGAGATTGATATGAATGTTCAGAGCAGAGGGCTTCATAGAACAGAGACGTGAGGGAGGGAGAGAGGGAGAGAGAGGAAGAGAAGGAGGGAGGAAGAGAGGGAGGAAGGAAAAGAGAGAGAGAGGGAGGCGAGGGAGGGGAGTCTGGAGAGGATTGGGGGCTGAGGTCATAAGCAATGAACACTGCTACTGAGAGGGCCAATAGGAAGAGTGTTCAGTGAGCGCTCAGATTAGGGAGAGTACAGGGTCAGATTAGGGAGGGTACAGGGACAGATTAGGCAGAGTACAGGTTCAGATTAGGGAGAGTACAGGGTCAGATTAGGCAGAGTACAGGGTCAGATTAGGGAGAGCACTAGGGATGGGTCTCCTTAATTTTTATCGATACTGATACCATTATTGAGACTGCTTAACGATTCGAGTCTTTATCGATTCCACTATCGATACCCTACTTTTCTACTATTTGATGGAAAGACCTAGGCTAGTAAGGCTACTTATTTAGAAAAGTGTTTGTATGTAATGTTATGTATATTTTATATGTAGGCTATTAATTGTATCCATTTCCTTTGATGGTTTCAGCACATTGAGGTTGCTTTCAAATGGCTTTATAAATAAACTTAATGAGTATAACTCATCACTATGCCCTTCAAATGTTCTTCTATCAGAAAGAAGGCAAAACTATGCCATGGTTTGACAAACCTCAGTCAAACCTAAGGCAAACCTATGCCAAACGATTGCTACTACCGCCATCCATTGGTTGTGACGAGCACTGCAGCTTGCTTACATTAACCAGCTAGATAGTGATATAGCATTGTACATGCAAGTGCTATGCTATACACTATTGGGCTATTTTACGTTGACATTGACAGTCTTTAAAGGAGTAGTAAAGGGAAAATGCATGTTTAGCCCTGTTTTAAGGTTACTATACAATGGTTCAGATCAAAACGTTGACAAAACTAGCACTTTTGAGAAAGTCTTATAAGTCTTGTATGTATAGATATACAGCTAGCTAGCCTATATACAGTCAAGCATCTTGTCAAAAACCTGTTCATCCCTGCAGATCCACAGTTAACCGAACACTATACAGTAAACTAAACAGCACTATTAAGTCTATTAGGTTCACAAAACATGTGCATGTCTCTATGTGTGTGTGTGTGTGTGTGTGTGTGTAGTGAGAACGATCTCTGAAAAGAAGAGATAAGCTGCCCTCCCTGTCTGCTGTGTACCTCTCTGAGGGGAGTTATGGGTAGAAGAGTTCAGCAGGGGAACACATGGGGCACAGAGGCATCACACATACTAAATCAGAGAGAGAAGAGGGTAACTGGGTGGAAGAGGATCTGAGATCAAAGGGCTTCATGTGGTGTTTAGTGTTAAGTGTGCAGGGAGATTGATATGAATGTTCAGAGCAGAGGGCTTCATAGAACAGAGACGTGAGGGATGGAGAGAGGGAGAGAGAGAAAGAGAAGGAGGGAGGAAGGAAAAGAGAGAGAGAGGCGAGGGAGGGGAGTCTGGAGAGGATTGGGGGCTGAGGTCATAAGCAATGAACACTGCTACTGAGAGGGCCAATAGGAAGAGTGTTCAGTGATCGCTCAGATTAGGGAGAGTATAGGGTCAGATTAGGGAGAGTACAGGGTCAGATTAGGGAGAGCACAGGGTCAGATTAGGGAGAGTACAGGTTCAAATAAGGGAGAGTACATGCTCAGATTAGGGAGAGTACAGGGTCAGATTAGGGAGAGTACAGATTCAGATTAGGGAGAGTACAGGTTCAGATTAGGGAGAGTACAGGGTCAGATTAGGCAGAGTACAGGGTCAGATTAGGGAGAGCACTAGGGATGGGTCTCCTTAATTTTTATCGATAGTGATACCATTATTGAGACTGCTTAACGATTCGAGTCTTTATCGATCCCACTATCGATACCCTACTTTTCTACTATTTGATGGAAAGACCTAGGCTAGTAAGGCTACTTATTTAGAAAAGTGTTTGTATGTAATGTTATGTATATTTTATATGTAGGCTATTAATTGTATCCATTTCCTTTGATGGTTTCAGCACATTGAGGTTGCATTCAAATGGCTTTATAAATAAACTTAATGAGTATAACTCATCACTATGCCCTCCAAATGTTCTTCTATCAGAAAGAAGGCAAAACTATGCCATGGTTTGACAAACCTCAGTTAAACCTAAGGCAAACCTATGCCAAACGATTGCTACTAACGCCATCCATTGGTTGTGACGAGCACTGCAGCTTGCTAACATTAACCAGCTAGATAGTGATATAGCATTGTACATGCAAGTGCTATGCTATACACTATTGGGCTATTTTACGTTGACATTGACAGTCCTTAAAGGAGTAGTAAAGGGAAAATGCATGTTTAGCCCTGTTTTAAGGTTAATTATGATCATATACAATGGTTCAGATCAAAATGTTGACAAAACTAGCACTTTTGAGAAAGTCTTATAATTGCTCTACCACCGTTTTGGTCATACAATGGATGTGGGTGGACACTAGGGATGGGAATTTCGACTAATTTTATAACCGAGTAACCTAACCTGATCCTACTCGAGTAACCGATTACTCAAAAAAAGATATAGTCCAGACAGAGCGCATTTAACCCCGGCCCCCTCGGAGGGGAAAACGTTTTTTTCCGCCGTCATTACCGTGGTGGTGCTTTCATGTCTACTGTCCTTGCAAATAAACATCTTTAAAAGCTGATGTGTGGTTGGATGCATTACTTATCATCAGATTGAATAACCCACAACCAGGTTTTCATTAAGCTATCGGAATCGAAAAACGCAGCCGTTTAATGTGGATGCACTGCCCAGCTATCGTTAGGCTACTCTGAAAACTGCCTACAATATGCAACCAGACCTCTAATTTACTACTCAAAATTAAGTATTAAACCAAGCCTTTACTGCCGATGCCGGATAACAAGTGAATGAATTTTTAGCGTTATCTAAAAAGCAGAAGAACCGCGGCACGCACTGCCTATTTCCAATTTATTGTACAATAATGGATGTTTCGGCGTCAAGCCTTCATTAGAGAAATGTCCATGCAAAACTAAATAGATTTATTGAACAATAGGCCTATTCATTCAATATGTATTTATAGCAGGCTGGAAAACTATAGGAGTAGGCTATACGTGCATGGACCTGTGCTGGTACTCGCTGTCTTTTTCAGCACCACCTCATTACCAACATGATTAGCCTACCGCAAAATGATGGGAGTGCTGCGTGGAGCCAGAGTACAAAGTCCACTCACACCACTGCCTACTATGCACAGTAATTGTCAAAACAAAACAAATGAAGTGGCATATATTTAGGCTATACTCACTAGTTCTCTAGGCTACCTACGCTGTAACAGGTTTGAAAGTCCGAGGCTCGATCCATAAAATGCTTTAACACTATGCAAAACCACGGTGTAGTTTGATCCGAAAATGCTTAACAGTATGGAAAACCGAACCATGGACAGCTAGCATTAGCAAGCCCATGGGCTTATTATTGCTAGTTTTCGTGTCCACGTAACTTTGCACCCAAGAACTGTGTCCATGTAAATAAATATAGCTTTTAAAACGTAACCAGTTAGCTGGCTAGACAGTAGTCAACTAGTAATCAGTCATCACTACCCCTGACAGCTGGCTGCATTTATTATTTTTACGATTGGTGCACTTTCAGATATTCCGTTTAATAGCCAAGCAGGGGGTCCCCCGGGATCCCCAGACAGCTGACGAGTCATCCCTAACTAATATCTGATCATTGGTTGCCTGAAAGAGCCGCAGTGACGTTGGCAGCGCCTTTCTGAAAAGTTGAGATGGCAATGTTTTCAAAAAGCCGGAGCGCTCGAAAAAAGACTGTATCCAGCGCTTTTCTCCAGGCAGCCGCCAACGCTCTATCCTCTTTGGTAACAATTGAAAAAGGGCACAGGCGCTCAGAAATGCGCGCTTTCACGGCCAAACATGCCATATTGTATAGCCTTTAGATTAACTGAGTAGTGTTTATTTTCCGACTAGCAGATCGCCTACTCGTGTACTCGAGTACTCGGTTAACCGTGCACATCCCTAGTGGACACCTTGAAAAATCTTTTCAAAAACATGTCAAACTCTCGATTTCAAAGACAAGAAGCTCACTGAGGGGGTAATTGGTGTCCGTTGGTGTTCTGACATCAAATTCGCCGCAAAGTATGAATCCTGTAGGGTTTTATTGATAATTTTATGAAATCCACTGACTTCTATTGAAACGACCGTTGTACACGTGTAGATCAATCCGCAGAGGGGATTCAGGAAGCGGAACTACTTACGGTAGCTATTGTTATTGTTTATGTTGCTAGGCTACCTAGTTTGCGGACGTTTACACACGTATGTGCTGCGACTAAATAGTTATATGCTAAATATTTAAAAAAGCCTTTCCAGATGAACTAGAATCTTAATTTATGGCGAATTCAGAACGCCAACTAACACCTCGGTGAGTTTCTTGTCTTTGAAATCGAGAGTTTAACATGTTTTTTGAATGATTTTTCACGGTGCCCACCCACATCCATTCCCTACTAACACAGTACGTAAAACTGACGGGACACATTGGTGTAATTGTGGTAACTTTGCGACGGTACCAGCAGCGGACCTAGCTGACACCTAGCTGACACTTGCCTTTTCAGTCGCAAAATAACCAAAATAGCCGTCCTCAAGTACACTGTAAGGGAACGTAGCCGCCACTGCTGCTTAAATCCGTAACTACGATGTAATTAAATAACGTGACAATGTGGTTACATCACAGTCCCAATCTGACTTTATTGGAAATGTGTCACAGTGGGTCAGAACATTTGTAAATTACTTAGGTTTTAAAATAAATTTTGAAGTCATACAGTTACAGAATTGTAATAATGAGGAGAAATCCTGCATGTCTGTTTTGTGTGTAATTTCTCATTTACAGTAAATATTAACACTAAAGATTTGCAGTCTAGGCCTAATAAAAATAATGATAAAAAATATGCCTATGAATAAACTCCTAATTTTGCAACCTAAATGTGAGCAATGAACGCTGAGCAGTGAACGTAGAATGCAAGGCATTGGGCTACTTTCTTAGGTGACACAATTTAAGAACTAGACAAACAAGTTACACACTCTGTGCCAGTAGGTGGCGGTATGCACATTAAAGTTGTTTGCGATCCGCCACTAAACCCAGCGAAGAAGACACACTTGGAAACTTCCGCTCCGTTTGAAACAGAAATTATTGAGAAAGACCAACATGCTGTCTTTGTGTCGACAACACAGATCATGTAAGTATCTCAATTTCAATGTATACATACATACTATGTATTTTGGTATCGTCCCAGATAAAACACCAACGTTATGTGCAAGCTACCCTATTGTAATGATTATCTATATGCAGATGCTCTCTTTCCAATGTTAGCTAACTAGCTAGCCAGCTAACGTGATTAGCCTTTTTCTGTACATGGCTAGCTAAGTAGCCTACGTAAAATTACTCTCGCAATTATTGTTAAAACGTTCGCTTTTGTGTAATTGTAGCTTAAATTATAATGTTGTCTTGGCAACGTGAGAATATTTCAGTTGTGTACACTATAACTTTTATGAAGTGTTGTCGTGGGCCATTGTTTCCTAATAACAGGCTCGCGCGAGCTCCTGCACGTTCGTACTGTTTCATCGCTTGGAATAAAATGCGATACTTAGCTTACTCATTGATTTCGCATTAACCCACGACACCGTTAGTATGTGTTTGTTTTTAGGCATTCATTTTTCCGATTTTAACGTTAACAGAATACTAGAAGCCCCAACAACGGAGCTAGGCTAGCTAGCAGGATTTGTTATAGCAGCCATCTTGGCTTTTGGCACGTGGTCCTGTGGAGTGTGCATGTCAGCCAACGAGAGGGTCACCCACCCACTTTCTCTCTCTCTCTCCCTCTCTCCCCTCCCATGCTCTCAGTTGCCAACCTCCCAGTTCTTGTTTGAACTGAGCAAGAAGCAGGTGAGCGGGGCAGGAAGAGGCGCTAAGACGGGGACAGGCGTGGCCAGGGGCAGTCCTGGGACAGCACCACAGGCTCTGTGAGTCTTGTTCAGTTGAATGCCCTCATGAGTATTAACAGAAGAGCACCATATACATATGCACACATACACTCTAACATGTCGCTCTCTCCTCAGCTCAGCCCAATGGTCTCTGATGGTTCTGTCTGGCCAGCCGTTAGGTGGAGAAACACCTGATCATCAATATAGGCAGGCACACGTAAGTACAAATGCACATACGTTTCCATAGACGGGATAAACAAATGGGAATATTGATATTGAGTTAGCGGTAGACATGTGAGATTCATAAGACGCATCACTGACGCCAGTGACGCCACAATATCAGGGAAATTGAGCAATTGCTTCCCTGTAGTGCAAACTTGCAAGATTCGCTCAGTTATTAACCCTTCTTGCCTTTTTTGTTGTTGGTTTTCTCTCTCCTCCTTCCTCTCTGTGCAGTTCTCCTGTGTGCTGAGCCGCTATCCCATGTATTGCCACTGCTGACAGGGTAGAGCTCAGCCCCATGCAGAAGTGAGTGATGAGGAGAGGTAAGATCATTTTCCCGTTTTTTTCCCCTCCAGTTTTAGGAACCGTCTCAAGAATGTGTTCCCCACTTTTATGCCTTTAAATCAGGGTTGGAGTATTCCAGGTGTGTGGCCATGGCCATGAACACCAGTAGAGGAGGGAACCAAGTGTCTCATTCTCTCTCCACAGTTGTGTGGTTGTAACCCCCCACTAGCTACATATTCATTCAATCTTTATTTAACCTCGTGAATCAATTGAGAGTAAGCTCTCATTTACAATGACGTATAATCACTCTATATTTGAACTTGTACTACAGGTGAGATAATCCTTTTTAATGGTCTCTCTCATTGCTGTGCAAGACTTGGGTGTTCTCCTGCTCTGAGTGCCCATTCTCCTATACCTCCCAGATCTACCTCCACAAGCACATCAAGAGGAGCCATGACAACCTCTGTCTCTGCTGAGGAACACACAGAGCATTATGAAGTAGCCAGTGCCTTGGCGAAGGTGTTTGAGCAGCAGTCATCAATGGATTAACTCCCAAGACACAAGGAAGAGACAGCGCAACACACGCTATGACTCCAGTGACGAAGGTAATATAATAAAGTGCATTCAACAGTCCAAAAAGAGTACTACTTGAGTTGACTAATCTGAGCTAATTTACCTCTACTATATGTTCCAGTGCCCAGGCAGCCGGTCGGCAGAACTCAGACCAGACCAGCTATGCCAGGTGCCAGAGCCGGAAGGCCTGCTCTGCCAGTTATCAATGCAGGTATCCATGCATGTTTGTGTTGGTGAAATGTCTATGCATATTTGCACACTTACAGTTAACTCAGGACTGTCTGAAGACTCATGTACTCAGTTCACTAATTCGCTCATCTCACATCTCGGCAGTAGATGTTCATCGCCCGGGTCCTTTGAGTCAAGGCGCTGTGAGCCCAGGCCCTTCAGCCCTTCAGACGTCCAGGCACGAGCAGCATGCATCAGCGATTAGCACCCCGGCCAGACCAGGTCAGGGTCTGACATGTCTCATGTCGAGTTGATTCTTCCCCTTATGCCAGAATCACTACGCCGCCAGCACCATAGTTTCCTGCTCATCCCTTTATCCTCTGGTTTTCAGGTAGTTCTCTGATGCCATCGCCTGTGAGACCAACAGCTCCAGCAGGGTTGCCATCAAGCTCTGCAGATGCTGGTATGCTGAATTTTGTGAACTACTTCATGCTGCATGTAGGGATATACTTTGAGCTGAATATCCATTATGGGACCGTACAATTACTTATAGCCACATCTGTGTTTAATATCCAGACTTCCAGAGGATGATGTGTCAGCAGTTCTCCAGCGTCATGCAGAGTCTGAGGGAGATGGCACAGACAATGATGAGGCTGGAGCAGAGACTGGAGCAGAGACTGTCCGGCGAGTCTGCAGACAGCTATCGGGGAGCAGTACTGGATGACCTGCACCCTGCTAAAACGGAGGAGGAGCTGCTGGTCTTGGAGGAGCAGCTGAAGGACAAGGATCATCAAAGGAAGATGGTGAGTAACTTCAAGGCAGAACTTTGTTCCTTATTTTTGCAGAGAAGTGTTAAGGAAATGTAAAAGTAAATGATTGTCTTTATGTTTTGCAGACACGATATCTGAGTTACATTGGCGGCAAAGATCTGCCAGATGTGGTCCGGCGGGTGCTGTCAGCCATTGCCATACACAGAGTGTGGTGTGTCTACAGCGTCCATGGGAAGAGGGGGAAGAAGCCTCTGAAGAATATGACCCTCTACAATGTCATATTACGTAAGGGATTGTTCATATTTTCGCAAAATAATACATTGTCTTTGCTTCATGCCATGTGCATTGAAACCATTCCCTTTTTGGTTAAAAGGTGCAGTTATGGCCTGTAAGCCAAGCACCACTGTGACGGAGGTGTCTGCCCAGCTGCAGGAGATGCTGAAACATGCCCCTGCTCGATGCAAAAAGGTATGTCAGGCAGTTAATTTTCTCGTATCCAGTGACATGGCACGCTTCCAATGAACGTATGCGACTTGCTTTTACAGCCATTTCATTATGTCCTTAGGCATCTGCTCCAGCCCAGCTGACCTCCCCAGCCCAGCCCCTGACCGCAGCTCCAGCCCTGACCACAGTGGAGTATTCAGATGAGGATGACCTCTTCTGCCCAGACCCTCGATTCAGATGTGGGTGACCCCCAGCCCGTCTCCCTAAACCTGCCTTTCCAGCCTGCCAGGATGGATGCCTTTTTTGTAAATAGTTTTTGTAAATTTTAACCTTTTTTTTGTGGGATACAACGGTCTGTTCCCGGTCTGCCTGCCACAGAATGCGCACTGTTTCATTTTTGTTTTTAGAACTTTTGCAATTGTCAGATAATGGGTTGCTAGCCAGAGCTTGTACATGCTTTTTTTTGCTTTTCTGGCTATGCGTAATGTGACAGACCGTAAACCTCATCCTTGTAAATATGTATACTTTTAATTTGTAATGTACTTTGTGTAATAAAATGTTCTAAACTGTTCAGTCTTATATTGGTTTGTATCATAATGCTTGCTGCTATATCCCCATATAGCATTAATTCGTTTTTGTACTGGTAAATGCTAAATATAGCCAGTGGTACTGCAAATGCTAAATATAGCCAGTGGTACTGCAAATGCTAAATATAGCCAGTGGTCAGGGTTTAGTAAGTAAGTGACCATATTTGCACCGTGCGAAAAAGACGTGCAGACCATGTCATATAAATACCTGTAAATCTAGTGTCAGCCAAGTGAGTTTATAACGGAGGTTCCTGCCCACGTGATCACGTGCGTTCTTTGCACGCGGCCGCAACTTCGGAATGACGTGTCGTTCTTACGTAGCGGCTACTAAACGGCAGATCTCGCGTTTCCGTAAATGGCCGCGTAATTCCCGCACGCGGCGCAGACGAATCGTCACCTATAGCGGCCGTATGTCGAACGTTTGCGCAACCTGCGTGTGTTAGTAGGGTTGTATGACCAAAACGGTGGTAGAGCAATTGTCAGACTTTCTCAAAAGTGCTCGTTTTGTCAACGTTTTGATCTGAACCATTGTATATGATCATAAGTAACCTAAGTAAAACAGGGCTAAACATGCATTTTGCCTTTACTACTCCTTTAAATCTAGATGTCTTCTTTGCAAGCTAGATTCCCTCTGTCATCCGCTTGCTAAAGGCTACAAAAACGTCTTTGTACAACTTAAAGTGTACACACAGTGGGTCATTCATTCATTCACTAGTTGTGCCTAGTAACCAGGGTTGGGGAGTAACGGATTACATGTAACATCGTTACGTAATCAGATTACAAAAAAACAGTAACTGTAATCCGTTACAGTACAATTTTAAATATGTAATCTAGATTACAGTAACATTTGCTTATTAATGGGAATTACAGGCGTGATTACAATCACCCCTCGCCTCCTCATCAGTTTTACAAAATAAAAAAATAAAAAAAGAAGTAGTAGGCTAATACCAATTGCACACAGCGCGCCAACAAGACTCCCACTGATGTACTCGTTGGACCACAGCTGCCAGACAGACAGCGAGCAGCACGGGCATCATGGTAGAAATACCGCAATGTGCATTAAAATCCTGGAAATACCAGCATTTTTTTTATTTACCTGTCACAGAACCACAACAATATTACAGCACAGTGTAAACTATGCCTCCCAGCCAACAAAACCCACTCGATGGCTAAGGACTCAATGTCCAACCTGAAAGAGCATTTGCAGGTAAGTTAACGTTAGCTAATGTCAAACGGTAGCTAACATTAACCTTACTTCCACTGACAGCTAAATTAGCTAGCAGTAGGCTTCTACAGTATAGCACTAATGTTCAACCAGAAAACCAGACCTAAGCGCCCATTCAGATTATTTTCACTCAATAGCGCCTGTCGGCGTTATTCAAGAGCTATAACTAACTGCCTGGGGAAACTGGTCAGTGGGTGCTTTATCCATAATATATAAGGCTGTGTCCACTGGCAAGCTGTATAGCTGAATAGCGTCAATCACAGCTGCTTAGAATGCATTAGAGCTGGAGTTTAGAGCTGGCTCCAACGTTTACACCTAACGTTAGCTACGTTAGCAACGAGTGTCGTGTTTTGCAGACTTCAATTAACTAGCCAAGGCAAGATGACACGCACCCTAACCTCTTGGCATTAACACTTGCTCTAACTGGGCGGGCGCTGGGCAACTGCTGTTTAGCTACAGTATGTTGTCAGCTCTAGAACACAGAAAAAGAATATTTTTATATTTGGTGAAATACACAGTACATTTTATTTAAAGTAATCCAAAAGTAACTGAAAGTAATCCCTTACTTTACTTTTAAATTGTGGTAATCGGATTACGTTACTGACTACAATTGTTCACAAGTAACTTGTAACTGTAAGGGATTGCTTTTTAAAAGTAACCTTCCCAACCCTGCTAGTAACATAACGTCACTGCACCGAGCTAGCAAGCTAACGGTAGCTAACTTTAGGTAGAGCTGGCTAGCTGCAGTACGTTACTACTAGTCTAATGAATGAACCACATGTTATAGCTTTAGCAAGCCGATGACAGAGGAAATCTAGCTAGCAGAGAAGACATCTACAGTAGCACTAGATTTAAGTACTGTCAATGTCAACGAACGGGAGTTATTGAGGTGCGCACAGCATGCATACCTGGGGTGGTAGAAGAGGCGAGGGAGTTGGTCTGTCTCGCACTTTGAGACTATCAAATGTAATGCAAGTCCCAATTCTAATCTGATGGGCACCATTTAAGTGCTTTAGCATAGACGTTGTATTTCCCCCCTTGCAGGAAAATATCTTAGAGCACAGGCAGGGACGTGCACAGATAGACACAAGGTGGTCTCTGGACAAGGCAAGTGCCCTTTTGAAAGTTCCTTTTTTGTTTTTTTTATAGTGTAGGCCTACTGTATGTGGCCTATGGTGACATCGATCAATTCTCGATTAAAAGCGTGCAATAATAATGCCCCAAAATGCATTGTAATTTTCCCAGCCCCCCCCCCCCCCCCCGCATGCACACACGTGCCCTTCCCCTCCCTCTCTTCCTTTGTCAACGGTAAACGCGAAAAGCGGACACAAACGGAGGCGCGCTACTTCTCCACTGCCCTTTCCCCATCCAGAGTGCCCGAGTGATGACAGCTAACCAGCCAGGTAACACATAAACCAAACAAGTGTATTGTTTGCTCCCTAAGCCTCAGTTGCCAAACTATAACTTGCATTTATTTGTCTCTGTTGTGAAATAAGTCTCTTACAGCGGCAAACAGCTGAGCCTAAATTAGCCGACTGCCCACCAGCTTAACAAGCTAGAGGCTAGTCATAATCAATTAATGGATTTAACATAATGATGACCACCACATGACCAATGTCGGTAGAATTTGTTAATGGTACAGCATGTGATGCTATCAGTATACTTAAGCTGAATATTTAGTATTGTGTAGTAATCTTAACCAAGTCCCCGCCCCCGTCAACATCTCGCCGTGCAAGGTGCCCTCATTTTTCACTGAGCACCTGCCCCCCAAAATATCTGTGCACGCCACTGAGCACAGGTTGCATTTCACCTCCTCCTTTTCTTTCACTTTTGTGAATGTAACCACGCTTTAGATCGCTTTGTGCGCTCAGCCATTCTCTCCGCCAAAATGAGAAATAAAGCGGTGCGGGAGGCCATTGTATCTTTTTTTATTAAAACCGCAGATGGATTGAAATGACGTGACTCGTATGGATGAAATTCTTACTTGGTTTTAGGTAGATTTCAAAAACACGCTGAGTGGTCGATTCAAGCTGGTTTCAAACAAAGACAATAGGTTTATTCTGATGTTACGTTTTGCAAAGCGGACTCTAAAACAGGAAGTGTTTCCCTCGATCAGAGTGGTCGGACTGAAACAATGCAGGACATCTTATAGTGACGTGCACTCAAGGACAAACAGTACAGGGAAGTGATGTCACAGAGCAAAGGGTGTTTCTAAACAGACTGATTCTATTGAGAACAGATTAGAAAGAAGTTTCACAGTGGTTGTAAAACAATAGACTTAGAGAAGATCAATAAAATGGGAAGATTAAATCAAATAGGAAAATTCAATCAAATAGGAACACAGAAAAGAACAAATTGGGGGTGACACATTGGTGATACTGAAATTTAATTAACACTCGTCTCGCAAAATTTGAAATTGACATTACGTTATCATAGGACGTGCTAGTCTCAATAGCAGAATCGATAAGCTCAGGTCTGCCTTTTTATCGAGTTGCTTGAAATCCTCGAACCGGGTCTTAATAAAACCGGTTTTCAAGACCCATCCCTAGAGAGCACAGGGTCAGATTAGGGAGGGTACAGGGTCAGATTAGGGAGGGTACAGGGTCAGATTAGAGAGAGTACAGGGTCAGATTAGGGAGGGTACAGAGTCAGATTAGGGAGAGTACAGGGTCAGATTAGGGAGAGTACAGGGTCAGATTAGGGAGAGTACAGGGTGGGTGTATTTACCTTTCTGTAGTGCAGTACTGACTGTAGCCTCTGGGGGCAGTCCACTACCCCCGTCCTTCCAGAATGGGTTTAACTCTAGCTTGTGTAGGCCAGCCTGGAAACACACCACAGAAGCCTTTTTTACACAGAGATTCCGCTATGTTGCCATATTCATTACACTGAAAGCCAGCATCATGCCGCCCAGTGTGTGATTTTAGACACTATGATGGCATTCCGGAATCGAGGCATGACCTTTTTTACACACAACGTTCCAATAGCTGTCAAATGAAACAATAGTCTAGCATGAATAGTCTAGCATGAATAGTCTAGCCTGCTTCCTCTGGTGAAGGACACACAGAGGAAGAGTGAGTGAGACGTGAAAACCTGCCACTTATTGGCTACATTTCAAATCCTAACCTTTTATTGACTGGTGCTGAAAACATAATGGACAAAATTAATAGACTTATTAAAGAGGAATCTGAATGGCAGAAATATATTCCGAATTACGCACAGGATGTTGCACAACACGGAAGCAAAAAACAAAGATTAGCCACTGCAATACAATAAAACTGGAATAATGGTTTCATTAATAACATTCAAAATGTAGAATAGATAGAAGATAATCAACTGGAAAGCCTTAGTACAACAGCAAGAACAAGACTGCATCCCCCGGTTTCTCCTGGGTCTGTTTTTGAGAAAAGAGCACGCTGTTTCTCCCAGTTCAGTGCTCTTCTCAATGGTAAATCATCAGAAATCACACCCCTGTCCCACATTTCCGGCTGCCCGTGTCATGCTTGTAGGGTGCAATGCTCAGCAGGGTGGAGCCTTGCGGGGGCTCATGACCTCCAGGGCGCACTGATATCCAGATCCTCATGACCTCCGGGACAACTCGCTTTCACTCGCCAAGGAATGTAATGCAATTCAAGTCGGGCGTCGGAAGATAATTGGGGGCCAAGCAGCGCAGCTGCTGCAGCACCCATTGTGTTTGTACGTTTTCTTCTTTCCTTCTTTATTTCTTCTGCCATGGGAGTCTATGGCAGCCTATAGAACCGTATGGTCAAAAGTTGTGAAAATTGGCACACTCATTCGGGACAGTGCCCTGACCCTCCTCACCAAGTCTCATGTCCACACCTCGCCCTCTCTAGCGCCACCAATGTGTCAAAGTTGGAGGTGCATTTTGCATGCAGCTTTTCTTCAGCAAGTCCAATATTCAAACTTCAGGTGTCCTTCAATTCCTTGGCTCAAGCTGGATTCAACGCACTCTATGACGTCATTGTGGCCATCTTGGATTCTCCGCCATTTTGAATGATGTGCAAAACCCTTAAAATGTATCTCCTCCAAGGAATTTCGACCAATCTGCACGAAACTCAGTATACACATTCTCTAGACCAATGTCCACAAAAGTTGTACAGAGATTTTTGATTATCCATTCGCTTGTGACAGCCAATCAAAATTGGCAGAAAAGCTGCAAAACAGGAACTGGGCCAATTTAAATGACAACACCCCCCTCTCACTCAACCGAGAGGAAGCGAAGGCTGACATGCCTTGTGGACTAGGGCGATTCACCTTTGCAACATCCGGCATAGCACAGTGGATAGCGCATCGGCCTTGCAAGCAGCAGGTACAGAGATCGAATCCTGTTCAACCAAATGTCTGACTTTCGAAATTCTCAGGACCATCCTTGACCCTTGTCAAACATGTCTCATGTCGCCACGTCAGTCTAGCTGATTCCTTGGCTGCTTGCAGCTAAACTGCTTGGCCCCCACATCCCTGCTTGCAGGTATATTAATGGAAATTGGAATTTATCATCATCAAACACCCTGTTGTTACAAGGAAGCACTTATACATTTGCCGTTTTGATATAAACACATTTACCTTTTTCTCCTGCCTGTGTTCTATACCTATGGTTCCACTACTGCTGATACTATTATCACACTATTGTGTGTAGGCCAAATCTGTTATGAAATACTGCGCATCTCAAGCGGGCCGTTAGTGGTTGATCATTGGTCAGAATGGAACATAGCCTATAATCCAGTTTTGTGTCATCTAACTGATGAAGATCTTCGCGAAGAAACTTCACGGACTAAAATGCCATTGGAAACGAGTGCATACAGCTCCATCCAGGATCAATTGGTATGTTTTCACCCAGTCGCAACTAGACATAATTATTTTGAATGACAAAGAGGCTACTTGCTTTTGTTGTCACATTCCCTTTTTTACTTCTGTTCCACTCCTTTGATGTTTAGCCCTTTATTCTACACGGTTCTCATGACGCTGAATCGACACAGTTCTCATGACGCCACACAGGTCCACACTCCGATGTGTAGGCTTTACTGCCCTGCCTATTATTTTATGATATTCTAGTTATTATAAACCTACCTAAAGAAGAAGACCTACTGCAAATAGAAAATGGATTACAAATAAATACATAGTAATATGGTATATAATAATAATAATAACTAGTACATTCCCTGGAGAAAATGTGAGGTGGGCTAGCTGCGGCAGCTGTATGTAACAGCTACTGCTAGAACTACTACGGACCGAGCAATCTCCATGCACCCACCGGCGAAGACCGTGCTGGGCTGAATTGTGGGGTCTGTGGCGTGGATAGTGGCGTTGTGGTGAGACTCCGCCCCCTCAGGTCAGACCCAGTCGGGGACAGTGTACCCCTCTCCGGGCCACCTATGTGACTCAACAGTGTACCCCTCTCCGGGCCACCTATGTGACTCCACCACTCAGCGTGTCTCTAGCCCACTCAGGGGCTGAGTTGTGGGGCCCGTGGTGTGGATAGTGGCGTGGTGGTGAGACTCCGCCCCCTCAGGTCAGACCCAGTCGGGGACAGTGTACCCCTCTCCGGGCCACCTACCTGACTCCACTGGTGAAGACCATGTGTCTCTAGCCCACTCAGGGGCTGAGTTGTGGGGCCCGTGGTGTGGATAGTGGCGTGGTGGTGAGACTCCGCCCCCTCAGGTCAGACCCAGTCGGGGACAGTGTACCCCTCTCCGGGCCACCTACCTGACTCCACTGGTGAAGACCATGTGTCTCTAGCCCACTCAGGGGCTAAGTTGTGGGGCCTGTGGCGTGGATAGTGGCGTGCTGGTTAGGCTCCGCCCCCTTGGGTCACAGCTAGTCGGGGACAGTACAGTGACCTCCGGGCAATTTCCATGCATCCAACATTGAAGACTGTCTCTCTAGCCCACTCAGGGGCTGAAAAGTGGGTTCTGTGGCGTGAATAGTAGCGTGGTGGCGAGGCTCCGCCCCTTTTGGTCATAGCCAGTCAGGGACGGTGTATTCCTCTCCGGGCTAACCACCGGCCCCCACCAGTGAAGATCATGCATCTCTATTCCACTTTGGCTGAGTTCTGTGCTACCACATTAGTTATAAAAGCGTGCTTGTACCTTTAAGAGAGGCTGCACATGCACACAAATTCAATAAAAGCAACAGCTGCCACCACTCTAATCCCAACTGACACTCTGATCCTAGACATGGTCCGCTTCAGACAGCTCTATCACGAAAACTATAAATGTTACAGTTTATATATTGACACCATAGGAATCCTGAGAACTTGCAGAACATTTCTATGTATAATATGTCCGTATAGCGTAAACATTGTAGGCATGGCGACAAGTTAGAAAAAGGGTAAAAATGCAAAATTAGCAGCTCAAAAGTTAGTGCGGCACCATATGTATACCTCAAAAACGGTAAGTCACACAGCTTAGATACTTACATTGTACGAATCAGCACAGTTGTGTTAACATTTTGCTATATAATATGTGTATGAGCTGTTAAAACTGTAGGCATAGCAATAAGTTAGAAGAAGGGTAAAAATGCAAAATTAACAGCTCAAAAGTTAGAGTGCGGTGCCATACGTTTCAATGGGGAGCGCAGTTGCCAAACAAATCGTCATACAGCGAAAACTGTAAGTCACACAGCTTAGATATTTACATCGTACGAATCAGCACAGTTGTGTTAACATTTTGATATATAATATGTGTGTGTGCTGTCAAAAGTGTGAGCAGTTTAAGAGTGCCAGCAGTTTACAAAATGTGTGAATATTTTCAAAGCAACTGCTGCCACCACTCTAAAAACAAAGTTTCTGAACATTCCAAAAGCAGTTTCAATAGGACAAAAAATAGTTTTAAAAGTTCAATTTCAAAAAAAACTATAAAAAATATCAAAAATCTGAATGGATCCGTTAAAGAGCTAAACATTAGGAACATTTGAAAGTTTGAATGAAGTTTCTAGCACAAAGTATGAAAAAGTAGTTAAGGAGACAAAAACTGGGGAGAATACACACACACACTCACCTGCTCAATACACCGTTCCTTCTCTCTCTCCAGCTCTTTCTGCCTCTCCTTCTCTGCCCTCTTCTCTGCTGTGGATGTGGTTTTCATGGCCAGGAAGTCGAAAGTCATCCACTCTTCTCTCTACAAGACAGAGGGATGGAGGGACGGCCGCAGAAACAGAGGGAGAGACGGAGTGAGGTGAACAAGAGAGCAAGCGACGAGATTGGAAGTTTGCTGGAGGATAACAATACTAATCAATACGGGCTGGAGCAGCTGCACAAACACTATGGAAACATGTTAAGTTATCTGGGATCACAGCCCAGTCAGACAGATTGGGCTATAAATGCATAACCCATAATCCATCCACTCGTACATGTGTGTGTGTGTGTGTGCGTGCGTGTGTGTGCGTGTATATGTGTAAATGGCTGAAAGCTTCAGTGAACACAAGGTTATTGATTCATGGTTGGTGGCAGAGAGTATTGATGAGACCATATCAGCCGTGGGACCCTATTGACTGTTTCACACTCTCTTCATTTCAGACACACACAAAGGTGAACCACACACGCCAACCCACCTGGCTGGTCTGGGCCGGGCTGCAGGTGCTCTCCGTGGGCTTGGTGTCGCCAGGAATCTTCCAGGCTTTAGCTGAGGCCTCCGGCAGGGGTTGGGCTTCCACCCACTCCTCCTCTGAACCCTGAGAGAGAGAGAGAGAGAGAGAGAGACAGAGAGAAAGAGAGGGAGAGAAAAAGAGAGATCGAGACAGAGAGAGGGAGAAAAAAAGAGAGACCAAGACAGAAAGAGGGAAAAAAAGAGACAGAGGAAGAGAAAAAGAGAGACCGAGACAGAGAGGGGTCAAACACAGCTAGTTATTCCCTCCATCAGTCCAACCCAGTCCACTTTATTTAGATAGCACATTTTAAACATGCAATGTTACCAAAGTGATGCACAAGTGACACAGTGAAATACAAGTAATAACACACCAAAACACATAGAACACAGATAGTGATTTATAACAATACAAGACACAAATACAGAAGAGCTCAAGTACAGAAGACCACAGGCACTCACACTGAATTAAAAGAAAGGGATTGAAAAGAAATGCGACTTGAGGCTAGATTTAAACATTTCAAGGGTGGGGGCCATTTTGACATGGAGGGGAGCTACCCCTCCATGTCAAAATGGCCCCCACCCTTGAAATGTTTAAATCTAGCCTTAAGTCCCATTTAATTCCACAGTTTAAGGGCTAGTGCTGAAAAGGCACAGTCGCTTCTGGTCTTTTTCTCGAGTTTTTGGGAAAACAAGACGCAGCTGATTCGCAGACCTTGAAGGAGTGTGGACGTGTAAGAGGTCAGATATATACTGTGGTGCCAACCCATTTAATGATTTGAAAACAAACAATAAAATCTTAAAATTAACTCTAAAATGAACTGGGAGCCAATAAAGGGAAGCCACAATGGGTGTGATGTGTTCATGCTTGCGGGTTCCAGTTAACAAACGTGCCGCAGCATTTTGAACTAACTGTAGGCGTGTGAGGGAGGCCTGGTTAATGCATGCAAAGAGTGCGTTACAGTAGTCCAGTCGAGTTGAAATAAAATCACATTCAAAGTCATTGGAAGATAAAACAGGTTTAATTTTGGCCAAAAGCCTCAGATGATAGAAACTGGATTTAACCACAGAATTTATCTGCTTATCAATTTTAAAAAGATTATCCATTTTGACACCAAGGTTTGTGACCATGGGTTTCACAAATGGCTGCAGGGAACCCAGGTCCATAGAAGAGACATCACCGGTACCACTGGGTCCAAAGACTATGACCATTTTACTTTAGTTTACAAACAGATTAATGATTTCCTAGCTACAAGTTCTACCCTTGACCTTTTCCAGTCCGGCTTTCGCGCCCATCATAGCACAGAGACGGCACTAGTCAAAGTTGTAAATGACCTCAGAATTAATGCTGACTCCAAAGAGCTCTCTGTTCTCGTCCTCCTGGACCTGAGATCAGCCTTTGATACTATAGATCATGCAATCCTCATCAAAAGACTGGAGAAGTGGGTTGGCCTCTCCGGTCCAGTCCTTAATTGGCTTAGGACCTATCTAACCGGTCGTGATTTCTTCGTTGCCCTCGGTGACCATAGCTCAGAAAAGATCCCTATGACCTGTGGGGTTCCCCGAGGATCGATCCTAGGACCTCTACTCTTCAGCCTGTACATGCTGCCCCTTGGCAGTGTCATCAGGAGGCACAACATTAGCTACCATAGCTACGCAGATGATACCCAACTCTATATTTCTGTAACACCCAGTAACTACAGCTTGATTGACTGCCTTGTCAAGTGTATTACGGATACAAATGTATGGATGTCACATAATTTCATCCAATTAAACCAGGACAAACAGAAGTACTGATCCGGCCTAGGTAGGATGCAACCCTTGAATTGGGACAGACCCTGTGTGTAGGCCTACATTTGAATAGTACCGTTGCTACACCGGCCGGCGGGAAGTCAACTAACAGCATACGACTGCTGCGCCTGAACTGTTCAGTAAATTACCACAGTTCAGAAATGTCTTTGTCAACGTTCGCACACACCGGGAGAAAGAGGAGAGCAGACATCTGGATAAACTTCATATTTGATGCAAAGGAAAACAAAACCATTTGTAAACCGTGTGGGGTGAAAATTACTGGCAAAAATACAACAAACTTAAAGCGACATTTGGAGAACAGTCATCCCGAAATTCACGAGAAGGTAAGCACCCCCCCACCCCCGGCTAACGTTACTGTATTAGCTAAACCCAAGCTGGTGTGTTTCTGAAATACTTCAAATACAATACAAGCTAAAAGAAACCAGTGTTTCACGTAGGTTTGTGGCGGGGGAGAACTGAAGTGTCTGATCATTGCAACGCTAACGTTAGTGGCTAGCTAATGTTAGGCACAGGTTAGCTAGCAACAAGTGGGGCTATGCTTGTGGCGGCTGGCGGGGGTATCTAGTGTTAGCTAGTCTGGGTAAGCTAGCTAAGCAACTACTGCTGCTGTCTAATGTTATACTGTAGCTAGATGGATAAGACATGAACAGTTAGCTACCTGGCGCTGCCATAGCCCCTCTCCTCCGGTGTGACGTTAGCTAGCCTGTGCCTGATGTTAGCTAGCCTGACTAGCCAACTAGTGCTGACAAGATAATGTTATAGCTTGCTATATCAGGCAAAAAACACAGTTAGCATCAGACTGGGGGAGAGGAATGCTTCATTATGAAACTGTCTGACAGAAGCAGCCACGCTTCTGTCAGTCTGCCCCAGGGCAGCTGTAGCTATGTATCTTACCACCACCGGTATGACTGTGTCTGAATGAATACTGGACTCTGTAAAGTGCTCTGGGTTTCATGAAGGGCGCTATATAAATCCAACTTGATTGATTGATTGAACTAAGCCTGTTCAATTTGAGTTGTCTAAATCTATGGTAGATTTTGTCGACTAAAATCGTAATGATATTTAGTCAACTAAAACTACACTAAAACAAGTCAGATGACTAAAATATGACTAAAACTAAATGGCATTTTAGTCAAAAGACTATGACTAAAACAAAATCATAATTTACTGTCAAAATTAACACTGCCCCTCACCCTAACCCGGGTCCGTATCCTTTTCCCACCCCCACCCTACCCCCGACCCCTGCCTCTACCTGGACCCAGGCACACTCACACTCACGCTCACACACACACAGACATACACCAGTCCTGGGCTCGGATCCCCTTCCCCTCACCCTAACCCGGGTCCATATCCTTTTCCTACCCCCACCCACTGGACCTGGTTAGAAGATAGGAGGAAGAGAGAGAGGCACTAGGGAGAGGGGAGGCAGAACAGGGTTAGTAGCACACAGAGCCATAAAAGCAACACAGATATTAAAACAGACAACCTGGGGCAAGCTCCTGGAATATATTTGTCTAACGGTTAAGAACATTTATAGAGCAATAAATTACATTAAATTACATTTTCAGAGCAAGAAAGGCTAAGAGCATCATGGGAGAGGTATGGCAAACACTGGTGTGTGTCTGTGTGTGCGTGAGTGTGCCTGGGCCCACATAGAGGCAGGGGTTGGGGTAGGATGCCCCACTGTCACCAGCAGACCACCCTGAGTCCGATAGATACCCCTGTGTCTGCTGTGGATGTCGTAGCAATTAGTTAACACACACACACACGTACACACAGACATGCACCAGTCCACTTCCGGCTTTAGGCCTGGACCTAGTCCCCCTTTCCCCTCACCCTAACCCGGGTCCGTATCCTTTTCCTACCCCCGACCCCTGCCTCTACCTGGACCCAGACACACTCACACAGACATACACCAGTCCTGGGCTCAGATCCCCTTCCCCTCATCCTAACCTGGGTCCCTATCCTTTTCCTACCCCCTTCCTACCCCAACCCCTGCCTCTATGTGGGCCCAGGCACACTCACGCACAACTAACAAGCATAGCCCCACTTGTTGCTAGCTAACCTGTGCCTAACATTAGCTAGCCACTAACGTTAGCGTTGCAATGATCAGACACTTCAGTTCTCCCCCGCCACAAACCTACGTGAAACACTGGTTTCTTTTAGCTTGTATTGTATTTGAAGTATTTCAGAAACACACCAGCTTGGGTTTAGCTAATACAGTAACGTTAGCCGGGGGTGGGGGGGTGCTTACCTTCTCGTGAATTTCGGGATGACTGTTCTCCAAATGTCGCTTTAAGTTTGTTGTATTTTTGCCAGAAATAGCTTCCTCACTTGCTCCAGCACGCATGCGCACAGCGTGCTGGAGCAACGATTGCGCGCTGTGCTGGAGCAAGTGAGGAAGCTATTTCGTTTCGAAAGACGTTTCTAAAGATCATGGCATGTGAAAACCCCAACAGGCCTATGCTCTATGTAAGCACAACTAGCGATTCATCAAGACAGATTTTTAGAAACTGCATTGTAAGTGCCCCGACCACTGCCATTACATGGATATACCGGCTCGCGCTGGATTTTAAATTTCTTCTACATGCCTCCGAACTACACCAAAGTGATCTCGGTGAGTCAAACGTCTTATAATATGTCGTAAATAAGGTCCAGGTTGTCAAAAACGAGCATTCTTTAAGACACTCAAACTGAGACATCAGGGTGCGGTTGTCGTTTCTTTTAAGGGGCAGGTAGATTTGGGAGTCATCAGCATAAAGGTGGTAGGAAACGCCATGCTTTTACAAGATTAATCCTAGGGGATGAAGGTGTAACGAAAATAAAATAGGTCCAAGAATAGTATAGAACCTTGGGGAACTCCACAAGTTAGGGGGGTAGAGGAGGATGTCTAACAGAGAAAGACCTCCCAGACAGATCGGACCTGAACCACTATAAGGCAGTGTCCCTGATACCCACAGTGCTCTAGGCGAGAAATAAGAATTGTGTGGTCAATTGCGTCGAAAGCAGCAGTGAGATCTAACAGCATAAGAATTGCACAATCACTGGAATTAGTAGTTACTAAAAGGTCATTAAAAACTCTTAGGAGTGCAGACTCTGTGCTGTGAAACACTTTAAACCCAGATTGAAAAGTCTCAAAAATGTTGTGCACATGTTAAAATTACTAATTGTAAAAGTAGTTTTCTCTAAGATTTTAGAAACAAAAGGAATCTTTGAAATGGGTCTATAATTAGAGAGAACAGACGTGTCCAGGCTAGGTTTTTAATCAGGGGTGCTACAAAATGCTTGTTTGAAATAAGCAGGCACAGAACCTGAAACAAGACTACTATTTATAATTTTGTGGACATTCAAGTCCAATAAAAGACGTGAGGGGGGACAGTGTCTGTGGGACAAGAAGAAGGTTTTAGTTTAGTGAGTTTCACTGAGAGATAAAAACGACAGGGTCGAATTGACTAAAAATGGCAGAGCAAGTGACGGCTATGGAAGGGTCAAAGGAGGGGGGAGATATTCGCTCTGATGGTAGAGATCTTGTCTACAAAAAAGTGAAGACATTTTTCACACACCTCAGATGAAGTTTCTAGACAAGTGGATTGGGTAAGGTTTAACATTGAGTCAATAGATTTAAACAAAACACATGGTTTATTAATAAGATTATTGGAAATAATATAACAAGGTCTTGTCTTTTAAACTTTTACAATGCTCTGATACCTTCTCCAGCTACCCTTTAAGATTTCATATGACACATGGAGCTCATCCTTCTTCCACCTGCGCTCAGCCATCCGGCACTCCGGCCTGGCAGCCCGGGTGGTGTCACTTAGCCTAGGCTCCATCAGGGAGGAAGGAGGGATGGTGCTCAGCTCTGAGCTCCATCAGGGAGGAAGGAGGGATGGTGCTCAGCTCTGAGCTCCATCAGGGAGGAAGGAGGGATGGTGCTCAGCTCTGAGCTCCATCAGGGAGGAAGGAGGGATGGGTGCTCACCTCTGAGCTGTCGCTGGACACATCTCCTGGGGCTCTCTTCTTCTCCTTCTTCCCTTTCTTCTTCTTCTCCTTCTTGCTCTTCTTTGACTTCTTCTCTTTCTTCTTCTTGCTCTTTCCAGAGACCTCCTGTGGTGAACGGAGAAAAGACAAGAGACCAGGACAAGGTTTTCTCCTCTCAACAGACCCACTCCTGTCCTGAGGGCATCCAGGGGTTCAAAGGTTGTGGGGTTGCTACGGTGACCGAGTGGCGACCTCACCTGCTCTATGTCCTGAAGCCGAAGGTCCACTTCAGGAAGCAGCCAGGTGTCCTCCCCCCTCTGTTTCTTCAGCTCCTGCCTCCTCTCCTCCTTCTCAAAGTCCTGCTTGGCCTGCCAAGAGAGGAGTTACTTGTTTACATTGCTCCATTGTCTCCCGCGTAGAACCATCACGTCTCCACTCTGAACCACACAAAGCAGCTTGTTTCCTCTAGGAGGCAATATTTAACACCTTACAAAGCACACATAGGGGGGGGGAGTGCGTGCATGCATGTGTATGTGTGCGCGTGTGTGAGAGACAATTTATTGAAAAGCTTGCAGTGCTAACACAGCTGTTCAGGTGATAACACAGACATCACAGGGAAGACCCCGGTCTATGTCTGTGTTGAGCCTGTGTGTTGTGGTGCATACAGCTTTGTTGTGTGTGTAACCTCCTCTGAACTTTTGTGTGACCACACAAGGAAGCCTTTAACAGCCCCTTAACTTCAATAAGAGTAATTGTGTGTGTGTGTGTGTGTGTGTGTGTGTGTGTGTGTGTGTGTGTGTGTGTGTGTGTGTGTGTGTGTGTGTGTGTGTGTGCATTTCCCTAAAAACTCCACATCAGAGCTCCCTATCTCCCTTAAGCAGTGTTTGTCCTACCATCTCCTGGACAGTCTGCAACCTGACTGACACAATTCATATTTATTGTATCTCACCATCACCCTCTCTCTCCAAATATCTCTCTCTCTATCTATCTATCTATCTATCTATCTATCTATCTCTCACTCACTCACTCACACACTCACACTCACACTCACACACTCTCACACTCACACACTCACACACTCACACTCACACACACACACACACACACACACACACACACACACACACACACACACACACACACACACTCGATTGTTAATTGAAAAAGTGACGAGGAACAGGAGGTTAAAATAAAACTAAAGAGTAGAAGTAGACTGGGTGTCGAATGTCAGACGTTCACTCACTCACTAATTACTAGTAGGCTAAGCTAGCCAGCCTGATAGCTGATCTATCTATATGTAACTTCCCTAGCATATATCCGGTTGAAACGACCGTGCAACCTCTCAAATTGCAAACGGAGGCCAATATATAAATACAGAATCGATACCTTTGAAAGAGCCTCCTCCCTGGCTTTGCGCTTATATTCCTTTCTATCCTCGATGCTATCAGCACTTTCAAAACTACCTCCGTACACAGCCATTGTTCTGCCGCAAACACTAAGTGCCGTAAAACGTTGCGATACTGTCGTACTCACTCAGAGGCAAAGAGTATGGAATGCCAAGAGGGGACACCCCATTCCTTCTACTATGGACAAAAACGCCCAGGGGCAGGGGCTGAGTCGGTGTTACACCGTTTTCTGCGACCCACCGTATTTTGTGACCGCAGAAGGCGCTGTTCCACATTTTCTGCCGGTTCTTCTTCTTCTTCTTTTGGTTTCTGGCAGGCTAGACGCCGACGTGGCGTATTGCTGCCTTTCCCTGGCCAGACACGGTACTACACCCCTCCCAGACCCTCACACCTAAGATGTAGGCCAGTAGCGAACATAAAGCAGTGGGGAGGGCCACTGCCCTCCCCACCTCATACTGATGCCTCCCATGGCCCAAAAGGACCCTCAGAGACACAACTGTCTCCCCCACCCTCACCACATGAGCAAACATATCAGCCCTCTCCCTCCTGTACCTCCCGCACGCCATGACATGCCTCACCGTCTCCCTCGACCCACAGCTACACAGACCATCCACATGGTTCCCCATCCGGGCCAGGTTCCAGGCCAGGCCACAATGACCAACCGAAGCCTGGTCATCATGACCTGTTCCCTCCTACCCCTCCCCAGGGCGCCCCCCTCCCCCCTAACACTCCCCTGGATCCCATGGAAATGCCTCCCTCTCGCCTCCACCTCCCACTCAGCCTGCCACCTCTCCATCAGCACCCCCCGTATCCTACCTCTCCACTCAACTACCCCCAGATCCACCCCCACCTCTACCACCTCCTGCCCTAAAGCCCCCTTAGCAGCTGCATCCACAGCCTCATTCCCCTCCACCCCCACATGAGCCGGGACCCACATAAACCCCACCCTCTCCACCCTGTACAGAGCCATCACCAGTTCAAGGATGAGATCGGGCCTAACCCGTGAACCCCCGCTCAGGCCCCCCAGGGTAGCCGCTGAGTCGGAACACACAACCACCCGCTGCGGGCGCGCATGCTCAACCCAGTCCAGCGCCCACACCAGCGCCATCACCTCAGCACCGACAGCCCATCAGGCAGCCGCCTGCCCTCGGTAAAACGCAACTGGGGGATATGGACAGCAAAACCAGCCTTCCCACTCCGGGGGTCCACCGAACCATCTGTGAAGATCGACAAATGCGCCGCCAACACACTCCGCAACCTTTCCCTCACTAGCCCAGCCGGGCCCTCCCCCCATCCCCCCACCCTCACCGACCCCAGCAGGGAGACGTCCACCTCCGGCGTAGGCAAGAGCCACGGGGGCACACACGGCCCGACCACCACCGGCGCCACCACACCCAGGCCAAGCGCCGCCTCCTCCATCCAGACCAGGTTCACAAAGCTCCACTTTCCTCTCCTACTACTCCCCCACTCCCAGCACCCATCCACCAATGCCTTCCCTGGGTGACCAGGCCCCTGGCCAACGCCTTCCCTGGGTGACCAGGCCCCTGGCCAAAAACCTTCGCAATATAATGCAGAGCCAGCTTAACTCTCCGCAACCTCAGGGGGTCCTCCCCCACCTCAACCAACAAAGCCGGGATGGGCGTCGTGCAAAACGCCCCACAGCACACCCTCAGCGCCTTCGCCTGCATCCAACCTCGCCAAGGTAGTCGGCGCCGCACTCCCATACGCGAGGCTACCATAGTCCAGGACAGACCAGATCAAAGCCTGATATACCATAAGCATAGTCCCCCTGACAGCCCCCCAATCACTCCCCGCAAGGCACCTCAACACATTTACCACCTTCTCAGACCTCTCCACCGTTCTATCCACGTGCATCCTCCAGGTCAGCCTCTCATTAAAGTACACCCCCAGAAACCGAAATACCTTAACCCTCTCCAGTGGCTGCCCATACAGGGACAACCCCAGCCCTTCCCCCTTCCGCTTGTGCCCAAACACCATCATCTTCGACTTCTCCACCGACAACCTAAACCCCCACCTCCCTGCCCACTCCTCCACCTGCCCCAGAACCTCCTGCATCTTCCTCATCACAAACCCAACATTCCCCCCCCACTTCCAAACCGCCCCATCATCCGCAAACAGGGAACATCCCACCCCTGGCCCCACCCCCTGGAACATATCATTCACCATGACATTAAAGAGCATCGGGCTGATCACACTCCCCTGCGGGGTGCCATTCTCAATCCCCACCTCACCAGACAACGCCCCCCCAATCCTAACCTGAATCACCCGGTCCCTCAGAACTGCCCCAAACCCCCTGACCCCCGCATCATACAACTTCACAAGAAGCCCCTCCTTCCACAACATGTCATAGGCCCTCTTAATGTCCAGGAACACTGCAACCAGGCACTCCTTACACGCCATGGCCTTCCTGATATCAAGGTCAAGAGCCAGAACCGCATCCATAGTACTCCTCCCCACCCTATTTTTCTGCCGGTTAAACGTAGACTACGCAAATGGCATCCTGTAGTGCTGTCCGGGTTATGTGCACTTAAAACTTCGCTGTTACATTGACATTGTGCAATGATGCATTAATCCATTCAGAAGAACTCCGCCATCAATTTGCAAGCCGAATTACGATCTCGATCTGACTCGTTTATATCCCAAGTAGCCTAAAAACGATTATATTTCCAACAAGTCACTACGTTATCTTCCTACTGTGACCACTCTTCATCTCTGTTGAATATATATTACCATAACACACCTCTACTGGCTCATGAGTCTGCCCATCACACCAGTTATCCCAACTACCTACTTAGTCTGGCTCAGCTTCTGGGATGTGACTATTTTACCAAGCTGAAGGTAAATTCTCATAAAAATATGACTTACAAACATTACTCTGCTTCACAGCAGAACTGTAGTTTAACAACTTACAAAAAATTGCTTCCTTCTCTGATTCCAAGGTTGATGAAAGGAACAACTGCAACATCACATGGAATAGTGAATGACATGTTAGAGATCATTAGTGGTCAGTGGTCGAGGAGCCTATCCTGGCAGAGGTACTTCCATCCTCAGCCATCAGCCTTGAGGTTGAGTACATATGTGTCACTGAGTAGACAGCTGGAATTGTCAGGTACTGTACAGTATGATCATTGGCAGTAATATAAAAACATGTAAATGCATAATGATTAATAAGCCACACGTGTATGATGGTTTGGTTTCTTTCAGATATATTAACTAAGAGGGGCAGGTGTATAAGCAGTAACAAAAAGGTGTATAACCAGTTCTTGGACATGGTTCCAGTGAGTGATGGGAAGGATGACACCGTTGCTACTGCTATCAGAGATGTCATTCACAGGAAACAGTTAGGATTAGAAACTCTATTGACTTTAAACAGACCCTCAGGTTTAGTGAATTAGATTAGTGGCTCCTTTCTGGTACTCTTATTTTGACAATGAAGGGCCTCTTAATTTTGTACCAGTTTTACATGCACTTTGACAGGAAGTCCGCCATCTTAGTTCTTCAGCCACATGTGTGAATGTTTAAACAGAAACAATATGCTGCAATATTTATTCTGTTTATTCCTTTGACAGCATCATCTGTGAGTATTTGTTTTGAGCATAACTTTGAACTATTTGATCTGTATTTTTGGATATTAGCTAATTGTTAGCATATTTGTATTCCTTGTTAACTATAGCCTTCCTGAAACTATATGGGCAGTCAGGAGTTTCTACAGTATGTGAATATTTATTTTACAGTACTCTTTGTTCATTTTGTTAGTTTCACTCTGATTCATATTGTCTATGAGAGTGTGGTCCAATAAAACACCAATATTAATTTGAATGGAGTTTAGCTTGCTGCTGAATTGTATACCTACGTGCACGCACAAGAAGAGCAGTACAAGCAGCAATGCAGGTAGGATGATTTTACTCTCCATGTGAGTGTGCTTCTGAGCAAGAAATATATCATATGTATTTCAATATAAGTAAGGTAGGATGGAAGTTAGTAGCCTAAGGAAGGAAGGTAGGAATACAAATGCTACCACAGTAGTTGTTGGAGGTGTTGGTATGGAAGTTGAGGTGAATGCTACTACTGTTGTTATAAAAAGGATGTCTGTTGAGAGGATTACCCTACATTAACAGATCATCACTGCAGTGGTGTAAGGGTCAACAGTAGTATTAGGGTTAACAGTAACCTTACTGTTAGAGTTCGGGTATATAACAACTACTGCCAGTACTATTATAACTACTGTACATATAACTACTATAAATTCAATTGCTATTACTATTTTAGCTACATATATAACTTAGCACTACCAATAATAATAAATATAACTAAATATGAATAAACTACTATAAACTATACTATAAATAGCCTACCACAGTTAGTACTACTGGTGCTAAAGTAGAAGGATTATAAAATGCAAGTAGTGTTACAGTACAAACAGGGTTAGAATTCAAGTAGACTAATGAGGGTGCTGATGCAAGTTAACTTAAGAACTATGACACCTATAACAGGATATTAAATAGATTTTCGATGACAACCCTAACCCACCAACATCTTTTTAGCAGTCACAGCTAGCTCAAGAATGTGAACTGTCACCATAGCAACAGCAGCTCTACAGCACCAAAGCACAGAACACACAGAATTCGCTGACTCACTCGCCATACGTTTCAATGGGGAGCGCAGTTGCCGAACAAATCGTCATACAGCGAAAACTATAAGACAGCTTAGATACTTACATTGTAAGAATCAGCACAGTTGTGTGAACATTTCAATATATAATATGTGTGGACTGGTGAAGGCAGGTGGGTAGCCCGGCATGGCCTACACTGTCCACGACCGTCTCTGACCCGAGGGGGCGGAGTCTCGCCACCACGCCACTGAACATGCTACGGACACCACAACTCAGCCCTTGAGTGGGCTGGAGACACACGGTCTTCACTGGTGAAGGCAGGTGGATAGCCCGGTGTGGCCTACACTGTTCACGCCTGGCTCTGAACCAAGCGGGCGGAGTCTCGCCACCATGCCACAGACCCCACAACTCAGCCCCTGATTGAGCTAGAGACACACAGTCTTCACCAGTGGGTGCAAGGAGACTGCCCGGAGGTCTTCATGGTGGAGTCAGGTAGGTGGCCCGGAGAGGGGTACACTGTCCCTGACTGGCTCTGACCTGAGGGGGCGGAGTCTCACCCCCACGCCACTATCCACGCCACGGCCCCACAACTCAGCCCCTGGGTGGGCTAGAGACACATGGTTGTCACCGGTGCGGGCGGGTAGGTGGCCCGGAGAGGGGTACACTGTCCTCGACCAGCTCTGACCTGAGGGGGCGGAGTCTCACCACCATGCCACTGTCCACACCACAGACCCCACAACTCAGCCCCTGAGTGGGATAGAGACGCACGGTCTTCGCCGGTGGGTGCATGGAGATTGCCTGGTCCGTAGTAGTTCTAGCAGTAGCTGTTACATACAGCTGCAGCAGCTAGCCCACCTCACATTTTCTCCAGGAACTTGTGATATTCCCACTATTTCTTTCTTTATTATTCTAGTTCTCCCCAGTTTTTTGGCCCTTAACTACTTCTTCATACTTTGTGCTAGAAACTTCATTCAAACTTTAAAATGTTCATCATCTTTAGCTCTTTAACGGATCCATTCAGATTTTTTATATTTTTTAGTCTTTTAGAAATTTAACTTTTCAAACTATTTTTTGTGCCACTGCTGGCACTCCTACAGTTTTGAAAGCTCATACACATATTATACATCAAAACATTCACACAACTGTGCTGATTCATACAATGTAAGTATCTAAGCTGTGTGACTTATAGTTTTCACGGTATGACGATTTGTTCGGCAACTGCGCTCCCCATTGAAACGAATGGCGCTGCACTCTAGCTTTTGAGTTGCTAACTTTGCATTTTTATCCTTTTTCTAACTTGTCGCCATGGCTAGTTTTTAAGCTACACAGACATATTATACATGAAACAGTGTCCTTATCTAAGCTGTAACATTTATATTTTTTGAGAGAGAGCTGTCTGAATCCAGCATGTCTTTACATTGAAGTGAATGAAGGGCTGCTCAGAGTGTCAGTTGGGATTTGAATTTGGGGACACGAGCAGGATCTCTTTGGCCATTGCTAACTGATTCACCCATCGGTAAGTACACAGCCTTGTTACAGCTTTCACAAAGCTTCATTCATTAACATTATACCAATTACCAATAGCTAGCCTAGATAAAAGTTACCAACTTTTTGAAATGACTGTTATGATAATAAAATTGGTAAGCTCAAGACACAAGGGTACCTTATAGAATTAAGTTATGCCAACCAG
Source organism: Borostomias antarcticus (assembly GCF_949987555.1). NCBI lineage: Eukaryota > Metazoa > Chordata > Actinopteri > Stomiiformes > Stomiidae > Borostomias > Borostomias antarcticus. The sequence continues at coordinate 38,837,244 of NC_140234.1, read as the reverse complement.
AAAATGATTTGATAACTGATATCTCTAAATACCTAGTTTGATACCATTAATGTAAAGAAATAAAAAGTGTCTAACATTAGAGGTGGTGTGGACACATCGCCCACTCAAACCAGTTAGCTAGCTAGCACAATCTAACGTTAGCTATGCTATGGCTCCACTGCCTAGCGATGGCCAGCAACATCATTGACAGCCTGCTGTTTTGATGGCTCACTTTACATTGAATGTCGACAGCTATTATGCTTTCGCTCATTGAGCAACGATGCCCTAGTTCAGTTGTAAGTAGAACGTTATAGTCTAAAGCTAACTTACTTTTCCCCTAAATATTAAGTGGACAAACTTTAGTTATATCTGATTTAAGCCATCTAGCTGTTAGCTACAGCAACGTTAGCTCTGATCCTATTAGCTGTGAATAGCCCTGATAACATTATGCAGGAATTATAATTAATCAGGTGCAAACTGTGCTGAAAGGTTTCCTTAGCGATAGCTTACCAGAACTGTTGTGAGTGTGCTGGGTTGTATAGGCCAATAGGCAACGTTACGAAGTCAAAGTTGGTTATAAGTCAGTTTGTCTCCCCAAGAATCTCCCGATGATCTCTCGATCAAACTACATTCGATATAATGTAGACTTCCTGATAAATAGCCGGTTGTTGTTATGCTGTTTTGTATATGCAAAATAATGATGCTATTACTAATCGCTTTTATAATTTGTCCCATTTTCTTCTAACCAGATCACCAACTACATTTCCAATACTGGGACTCGGGAGGTCCAGGTCCCGCGCTTCAGGGCTCTGGAGGTGTGCAGGTCCTGGAGGGCAGGTTGCAGCCAATGTCACCTAATGATATTATAAATATGTTACAACACCGCCCTGTTTTATGAGAAAGTAGCCTATGTCTCCATTTTAGTGCAAATAGATTTTATATGCCATCAAGATGTATGGCTGTTGCGTCTATGGGTGTACAAATCGGGCACAATCTGATATTGTCGTGTTGGACTCATTCCTACATTACAGTACATTTGTGTACAGTATATGTAATTGATATAATCCATAATGTCACAAAGCAAGACATTCTGAATTTAAATTAATGGCCAATACATCACTAATGTGCTTATGTAGCTTGCTACAGAAAACATCTGCAAGTTGGCCATCTAGCTAGGCTAACATTAACTAGCTACTGTAGCTATCTTTTCGACACAAAACCGATTTGGAAAAACATAAAAAATGTCTCACAAAAGCCACGGTCAAACATTTGTTTTTGTTTATATGTAACAAGAAGACATTTAACACATCTGTAGCTAACAGTTAACATTTCAGCGCTGAAGGGCACTCTTGCTTAGTTGCTAAGGTTAGCTGTTTTGTAGATTTCCACCAGCTAGATTCCACTGGGCCTTTCTGTAACACAAATGTACTTAATCTCAGACAATCACATTATAATAAAATAAAAAATACTAATAATTACCTTTGAGTTAGTTGCCACTGGCAAGTGCTTTCTCCAACTTTCTTTTACCGCTTTTTTGGGGGGGAATTTCTAGCTATGACATCACAACAACGTGATTGGTCCATTGCAGTGATGGTCCTGGAACAACATTTTTATGATGCTCCAGGAATGAGTCCAACACGACAATATCAGATTGTGCTACAAGCCGGCGCTCTAGTGGATTAAAACTGTATTCGATTCCAAGAGGAAACCGGCCTTTTCAGAGGAACCGGAGGCGAATCCTAAGCGTACGGACTGGACTGAGGACATCAGAAATGCCCGCGTTTGCGGTGCCCATTTCATATCAGGTACATTATTTTGACTATCTGGTTTCACTGGAATGTCTGGTTGAAATGTAGAGTAATATCTTAAGTAAACAGAAGTAACTCATAACCTGCACGCTAAACTAAGTTCAGGAATTGGAAGCCTAATGATAGCTAACTAATGTTAGCTAATGCTAGCTAGCATGCTACCTAGTGTTAGCTCAAGGCCCGAACTTGGCCTTAACGTTAGACAATATTGCAAATACTCCGACAAACTATTGCAAACCTTTTTTCTGTTACTTTGTGTTCGCCGTGAACATTTGCAGAAACATAAGCGAACGGTCTGAGCTGGTAGTTTGTGTTAGTTAACGTTACTCAAAAATGGCCTGAATGCTGAATTTGAGACTCACATTGGGAGTTCGCTCGTGTCAGGCTTTCTAAGGCCATCACGAATCTTAGGCTACTATTACATAGGGAACAGTGAAGGCGAAGCCAAGATAATGCGTTATATATTTTCCATTTGTCTGGAAAGTGGGAGAGACTGAGAACGATGCCACCCACGAGGTAACCGCGGTACCATAGACAATAACGTTGATATTATCGAAACAAAGATGGAGGGTAAGAACAGTTTGTGTGAACAATGTTTCTGATTGGTGTGCTACTTTTCAATTGTACAGGGAAGCAGGTACTAACATGGTTACTCACAGTTGCAGATGTGTTGCTGGCCAATGAACAAAGTCAGCCAACGCATAAAGAACTGTGTGGAACCAAACCCTGACTGGGCGCTCCAGAGTCCAAGTTTTCCCAAAGTCCATAACTGGAAGGCTTGCATTTTAAGCTGTTAAAAAAATACTGATGGGAAAAAAACACGATTCATTATTTTGAGGAAAAAGGATGGCTGAAATGTATTGCTTATGGTACTTTATGCACACAGATCATTATGAAGGTGCCAGAATCATGACAAAGGTGTTCGAGCAGCAGTCATCAATGGATGAGCGGCAAGATGTTCAAAAGAGACGGCGCAACACACACTATGACTCCAGTGACGAATGTAATATAATAAAGTGCATTCAACAGTCCCAAAAGATTACTACTTTTGAAATTGACTGATCTGATCTGAGCTAATTTACTCATATTCCACTAGATATTCCAAGCCCCAGGCAGCCATCGGTCCCCACAACGCAGGCCAAAGCCAGTATGCCAGGTGCCGGAATCGAAAGGCCGCTGCCGGCTGTCCAGTACAATCCTGTCCTATACTAGTGGATGGAAGTGATTGATAAGGTGTGCTGCACACCGGATTCATCGCAATTGCTATCCAATAGTATAGGACGGTAAAGAAATATGCCGGTAGAGTTTCAGGAAGTAGTGGAGCTTGTGCAAAGAGCTGATTTGTAATGCAAATTATAAATGTAGCCAATGGAAGTGTAGACCACGTTGCAGCAACGTAATATTGCAAATAATTATATTATTATATTATATATAATATATAAGTAATATATAGACGTGTATACAACGTTGCAGCCAAGTACGACTTCCTGTCCACGTTGCCACAACGGCGACAAAATGTGCGAAATACATTGAAATCATCACGTAAATCACAACGTTGTGTGCACATTGCAGGCACGTTGTGGGCACATTGGACCTGCACGTTGCAGCAACTTGTGTGCAGATACCGTGTTTGCGTTGCATGCACGTTTAACTTGACGTTGAGTGGACCATACAAAAGTCTAAATTGCACGTTGCTGCAACCTGATTGTGTTAGTAGGGAATGATTTAAGTGATCTGACTAATAATCAGTTATTGCAGTGGTATTCCGCTCGATTCCTTTATATCACCACAACTGAAAGATGTTGAACCCAGAACAGTAACGTTTAAGAGTGTAACTGGCTTTATTGGACACTTATTAAGATAAATAACGTTAGACTGGTGAACAATGCCATTTATGTCGGTTTCACAGCGCATAAATGATATGTCTTCTGGTAAGACCCACAGTTAACTAACTAGATCTATAGCTACTGTTCGTAGCTGGCTGAAAGCTATAACGTTAGTCTAATAGCCCAAGCCTCCAAGCTTGCATGGCCGGCTGCAGGGTGCTTTTCCTCGGTGTCGCGGGGGAGACGCCCCTACTAACACAATCAGGTTGCAGCAATGTTGCAGAAACGTGCAATTTAGACTTTTGTATGGTCCACTCAACGTCAAGTTAAACGTGCATGCAACGCAAACGCGGTATCTGCACACAAGTTGCTGCAACGTGCAGGTCCAAGGTGTCTGCAACGTGCCTGCAATGTGCACACAACGTTGTGATTTCCGTGATGATTTCGATGTATATGGCTGCAATGTTGTATACACGTTTATATATTACTATTGGATAGCAATTGCGATGAATCCGGTGTGCAGCACACCTGATCAATCACTTCCATCCACTAGTATAGGACAGGAAAGAAATACGCCTGTAGTGTCAGGAAGTAGTGGAGCTTGTGCAAAGAGCCTATTAATGTCATAGTCAATGCAGCAAGCAAAATTATGGTACAAAAGTTATGACACAACACCATTAACAGTTAAGAACAATTTATTTTATTAAAAAAAGTACACACAATGTCTGGCCTGCAACATGATAAACAAGTTTTAAAAACAAAAACAGTTATTTACAAAAAAAGTTATTTACAAAAAAAAGTTATTTACAAAAAAGTTATTTACAAAAGAAATGACAGGCTGTGCTCAGATAGGCTGGGGGGGGGCTGTGCTCAGATGGGCTGCGGGTGGGCGTCAGATGGGCTGGGGGGCAGCTAGGAAGGGAAGTCTTCCTCATCAGAATGCTGGGCAGTGCTCAGATGGACTGTGCGTGGATGGGCTGTGCTCAGACGGACTTCTGCAGATACCTAAAGACATAATGAAAACCACAGCTTTCGGCGGTTCCTCTGAAAAGGGTGACATCTCGAGGGGATGCTGAAGAATCTGAGGCCATCATCTTGTCCTTTTCTGTTTGTACAGTTCACAGCACAGCAGCTTTGAGGCATAATTAGCTACATAAAACGGAGCTCCTGGCTACTGTGGCTAGCGATTTCGTTTGCCTTTTTGCCTAGAGGCTGCGTGCGCACTCTGCTGTGACGTAGGCGGCGAACCCATCTATAGGGAGGGAAAGTAATCTCATCGCCCCCTAGTGGTAGCGTTCCATAATGCCTAAAGAATTAATGGGATTTCTCATAGACACGTCTTTTGAAAAATGATATCTTGGTCGACACCGAAAAGTTAGTAGAATGCCTTAAACGGCAAATACTTGGAGACAAACTTTATTGATTCTGCTGATCATAGTTGATTTTCAATCACAATCCGAATTGTATTAAATAATTAGCTGTGACTATGAAAATGTAAAAAACTAAAGTCCAGTTGCTCATGAGGGTGTCATTTAAAGGTGCTCTTCCTCCAGCTCTGTTTTCAGCAAGGGGGCATAAACCGTTAGTAGATTAGAAAAGAAACATCAAATTGTGTGCAGGTTGATTAGGCAGTTTGACAGGTCATTCCAATCATTTCACTTGGTCAGAAGTGTGATTGGTTGTTCTGTTTTTATCTGTATTGAGCATTCATGTGTCAAATCTATTATTTCATTGATGACATTCCGGAGGAGATGGCACCTTTAAACACGATTTCCACCATGGGTCGCAGTGATAGAGAATCCTGCCTACTTTTTTTTTTAATTAATGAAATATTCAATCAATAACATTTCTAAGATGAGTTATTAACCTCAACATACAGCACAATATGAAGGATATAAGCGAAATATTTTTTTTTTTAAAAGACAGGAGCAGTTTGGCAAAGAATCCTGCCTACTTCAACTGTGAACCAAGCAAGCAGTGACGTCACGAGATAGCCCGATTGCTAGCCTAATAGGACTGTAATACAACGTCACGTTATTTAATGACGTTGCAGGGACTCATGTTGCCAATGTTTCTGCAACGTTGCAGTAAAGTCTAATTAGACTTAAAGTCCATTCTCACTGAGCGCGAATATTCGCACGAATTATTCGCGCGGAAAAGTATTAAAGCTGATTTCATGGGTTCTAATGGAAGTTTGCACACCGGGGCGGAACCTTTGTGCGGTGAAAAAATATTCCGCACAGACTTTGACCCCTGCGGAATTCGCCGGCGAAACTACACAGCTGGACCAATGAAATGGTTTGTTTATAGTGACGTCGCGGACCCGGGAAATCCAGTCAGGCACTCGGGACAATATGGGAGAAATGCTGATTAATATAGTTTCACAGCATCCCGTCCTATATGACAAAAGACGGGATGATTTCATGAACAATGAATTAAAAGACAACGTCTGGCAGTCCATTGTCCTGCTTTGTGGCTTCGGTGAGAGTGGTAAGTGCTAAAGAAAGTTAATGTTGAAGCTTGTAAAACGTTAGCTAGCTAGCTAAGTTAATGTTAGCTTGGCATCAGGGTAGCTAACGTTACTGAGTACTCGGTACCGTTTGCTTGACTACCAATACATTTGATTTTGTCAGAATCCACATTAGTTGATGCTCGTTGTACACATTCATAATTCTTTATTGGGGGTCCACGTTCCATACCAGCGTTGTTCAGCCTATCACTGTTGGGTAGATAGCTACTAGCTCCCTTGACAACTACCTCCATTGACAAGACGTGGGCGTGGCGTGCCCAGTAATCAAAACAAATTGTATTTTTATAGCACAGGTCCTACACAAAGGCAAGTCAATGTCCCTTCATGTATATATTATGTGTCTTTACAGTAAGACACATAATATATACATAAATGTCAGTGCCATACAGGCTCACTTGATCAGACAGGAGCACGACAGGCCTGCGGGGACTAAAATCTATGCTATAACAGTTAGATACATATATATATGACTGTCATTGTTGAAGGCTACTACTTTATATCTACAAAATTGACTGTCTATCAGTAAAAGCTGCATGTTTCAACATAAATATGTAGTCCTTTCTTGATACTGTTATCACACATTATTATTGTTTTCTTCTAGTGGAAATAGTCAAGAATAGGTGGAAGAACCTCCGCGACACCTACATAAAGGAAAGAAGATTGGGCAACGATACCAAAAGTGGCCAGGCAGGGGGAAAGGCCAAAAAAAAAAGGAAATTTATGGATGCGATGTCATTCATAGAGCCGACATTGGCCGACAGGAGGTAAAGTGATGATGACAGAGCACAACCATTACATACTACTGTTTTTGATGATTATCTTAATGGAAGACTTAAAATGATCACTGCATGGTTTGATTTAAAGTTGCATTTTACAACAGCACTGACAGTAATATTGAGGAGAGAGAGGGAGATGAGCACACACAGCCAGATGAGGACAGTGAGAGTGGGGAGCAGGCAGCCGATGTCCGCAACCAGGCAGGAGATGCATCAGCTGCACCACAGAGGAGGGCCAAACCCAGGCAAGGTGACTTCCTAGAGCAGTACCTTATGCGGACCTGGTTATTGAGACCCATCCCTACCTGTAATCTGCATCAACCAGGGCAAGAAGCACAATGGAGAAGGTCCCCTTGTAGTTCCTGTAGCTGGTCCCTGAATGCCCTGGTTTCTGGATGACGACATGCTTGCCGTCCAGCGCTCCCAGACAATTGGGAAAATTCCAGCGTTCCCAGAAATGCTGTGCAGTGCTTCTCCAGATCTCTTCCGTGGGCACCGGCATGCACTGGTCCTTGAGCTCCTTCCAGATGACTTTGCAGGTTTCCGTCACAATGGCAGCCACAGTGGAAACCCCAAGCCGAAAGCTTGATGCAATTGTCACATATGAATCCCCAGTACTGAGGAACCTGCAGGGTAAACACATTTGACACAGGATCAGTTTGATGGAGATTACACCTAGCCTACTACTATAGTAGGCTAGTAGGCCTACTTGTAATGTAGTAGGCTACAAGATATGCGCCAAGCGCCACCTAGAGACAGGTTTTATGTATTGACGAGCAGGTAGTTCATCACAGTCAGTCATCGGAACCCTTCAACCGTAACGGTGAACAGTTGAAAACTAAATGATCAAGTCTTTTTCATTATTTAAACTTATTCAGTTAGTTAAACACTGAGAACACTGCAATACTAGCTGACGATTTTCAGGATAGTTCAGGATATCAACGTAACCGCGCAATGTTGTGCTGAAAAGACAGCTCCTCAAACTGTTACTGCAGGTCTACAATAATAACAATATTAACGTGATCTGTAATATTAATAAAGAAAAGCAACTTACCGTAAACATACAGCAAGCCGTTGCTCAGGGTCAATTGGCTTGCGGTAGTTAAAGGTTTTCCTCATGAGGTGAGGTCCCACTGTTTCCAGCAGGCCTTCAAACTGGGCTACAGACATCCTAAAATATTGCCTGAAGCGGTCGTGGTACAGGCGCAACTCCTGGATGAGCCTGTGAAACTCCCCATGATTCGACCGCCCTTGGAGGATCGGATGGACCCAAAACTTTCTTTTTTTCTTTTTGTTCATGTAAGCAATGGCAATAATGTCATCGTCGCTGCTGCAGCTACTCTCGTCCATCTTCACACTGAATGGAATTTATGTTTCTGCGGGAAATGCGAACATAACGCGAAAATCCGCACCGCGTCCTTTAAGGTCCTTTCTCACTGCCGCGGTGCGGAAATGCGGGACGGATTTGCGGAATATTCGCGCAACGCTTTTCCGCGTCTAAACCATACACACAGACGCGGTTCGGACGCGGTGCGGATTTTCGCGTTATGTTCGCATTTCCCGCAGAAACATAAAATCCATGCAGTGTGAAGATGGACGAGAGTAGCTGCAGCAGCGACGATGACATTATTGCCATTGCTTACATTGAATTAGTTATGAATGCACTGTATATATTATCTGTAATCTGAATTAACTGCTGCTTTTACAAAAATAACATTTTCATAACAATGTTGTCAGTTGAGCAAGGATGTAGAACCTGGACACATACATACAAAGCCTACAATAAGTTTGAGTTTGTAAAATGGGACAGTCACTTTTCATGTTCAGTCAGGTAAAGTTAGAATCCAAACCAAATCCACCCATATGTACCTCAACCACAATGTATTATTACTACAAGTAAAACTTTCAGAAATGATTCCCATGTGCAAAGTTTTACTTGTAGTAATAATACATTGTGGTTGAGGTACATATGGGTGGATTTGGATTTGGATTCTAACTTTACCTGACTGAACATGAAAAGTGACTGTCCCATTTTACAAACTCAAACTTATTGTAGGCTTTGTATGTATGTGTCCAGGTTCTACATCCTTGCTCAACTGACAACATTGTTATGAAAATGTTATTTTTGTAAAAGCAGCAGTTAATTCAGATTACAGATAATATATACAGTGCATTTATAACTAATTCAATGTAAGCAATGGCAATAATGTCATCGTCGCTGCTGCAGCTACTCTCGTCCATCTTCACACTGCATGGATTTTATGTTTCTGCGGGAAATGCGAACATAACGCGAAAATCCGCACCGCGTCCGCACCGCGTCTGTGTGTATGGTTTAGACGCGGAAAAGCGTTGCGCGAATATTCCGCAAATCCGTCCCGCATTTCCGCACCGCGGCAGTGAGAATGGACCTTTAGGAGGGTAAAGTTATTTTCGACCATAGATGGACGTTGTCACAACATCGCCTGATGGTAACGTTGCAACTTACCTAAGTACAACTTATGTGCAACGTTGCTGCAACCCAATGTGTTAGTAGGGGCACCGTCGTTATAACTTTATCGTACTTTTTCCAAATAATGCAAATTCGAGGATATGGCCTGTTAGGTAGCGCATTCCTTTATAATGTTTGGGGGTTAAAAGGTAGTGTGACATCTTACGTTTCTTATATTAAGTACTTTATAAATGCCTGTACACTTCCTGGTGTCGAGGTTACTATGGTTACAAACAACACGCCCACAAAACGAGGTGAGCTTGGAGAGGGGGGAAATTGGGCATATAAAAAGTTTTATAGTACTTAAAAATGATGGAATAACAACATTTATGGACATATTAACTTTTATTTTATCTAAAGATAACTGGCATGTGTCACGTTCAACCACTGTGTTATCCCTTTAAAGGTACAGGCACACTTTTATGACTACAGTGGTGGCATCACACCACAGACCACACACCTCCCCTGAGTGTGGTATAGACACACTGGTCTTCACCAGAACAGTTGCTCCTATCTTTTGTCTCCCAGTTGCTTTGATCTCAAGAGAACATCCTCTGTGGCTCCATCTCCCAGCTAGGTGAGATGAGGTCTACGGCAGGAAAATACACATGGGGTAGAGGGGATTAATCCCCCACCTCAGCTCTATTGTGTGGTCCTGTTTATTTAACTGTTGTTGCTTTGGTTCATTGAATTGTTAGATGTGTCCTGTACCAATACTTTTGTTCGAATCACATAGTTTACTTAAACTCAAAGTCTAAAAGATTCAGTCTTTTAGCCTGTCAGCTTCAATGTCTGGTTTCCAGTCCGAGTGTGTTCACGATATCCAGGTTGTGCTTAGCTAGAAACCTGTTTCCCCCAAAAGACCCATTTTGCAAATTGTTTTGGAAATAATTACAATTGATTTTAGTAACATCCCCCCACCCTAGAATATAGCGGACATGTGTTTGGCCTGTCCTGTCTGAATGTTAGCTTAGTTTTGCTATTGTATGCAAGATAGCTAGTTACTACTATTGGGTGAACAATAGAACACACTAATGTTGGGCAAAGGTGAGCAAAATCATTCTACAGTAAGCTAATGCAAAGTACTGTAATAGTTCAGACTTTGTATCGGGGCAGTCACATTAATTTTGGGAGCTCCATGCAGCTGATGAGCAGGCAAAATAATTAGTAGGCAGCTGAAACGCTCTGGGAATAGTATTTCTATTGGCTGGCAGCTCGGATCAGTATTTTATTTTAAAATTAGCCAAAACATAAATTAAATAAAAATCCGTCCCTGTCACAGTCTGTTGGTATATACCGAGCTACACCCATGTGGCTTCACAATGCCAAGCTGTTCCTGGAGGCTTGCTCTAAACAACTGTGAGACGATTGTGTACATACTGACTAACTGCTTGACGGCAGGCTGTATGGTTGATTGAGAAATTTAGTTTTTATCTACTCAACCTTTACCAAAGTGTTGCCCACAATAATGCTCCATGCCATAAGGTTACAGTCTAAGCCGTCCTTCAAAAGTAAATGTAAAAATCTTGGCTGTAAATGTAGAAATATCTCTCTCCGTCTCTTGCATGCACACACACACACACACACACACACATTGCCTTTGTTGTTAGCACAGCAGATATCAAATGAGAAAGAGCAAGTATAGGGTCCTGCTTTACTCCAGGCACAGTAAAAACCTCAGGAGCACTTATGCACATGTCAGTATGATGTTTATTTGAATCCATGGGATATGTGAAAACTTGAGATAGAGGCAAACAAGTAAATATCCAATCTTACAAAATGTACCACATGCAATTTGCTAAAAATTTATGAAATACACCACAAAGACAATAACATCATTGAGTATTCAAATTAATTTGTTACATTCTCTTTGTAATTTTTTTAATTTATTTTTTATAATGGTACAGAAGCTGATAGCAAATCTACTGCAGTTGGATTATTTACGGATTCAAATATTGAACTAGAGTTCTAGACAAAAAACAGTTAGTAGCAGTTCAGCCAGCCATAGTTCAGGAGAACGCGTATCACTCTCTTGTAGGAAAGGTAGTACTCACTCTGCCTTTGGCCATTCGAGAAATAAAGATAGCCTAAAGGAGAAAACATGTTTTGTGTTTGTTTTTTTTAGTTTTTTTTTACAGATGAAGGTATATATTTTGCAGTTTTTCCACATGATGGGGCAAAAGGGTGTTGGCAACTGAAATATACAGCCATGTTTAATTAGTGTGGTAATAGTGTAACTGTATTTTTTTTTTCACTTTCTTACCAAAGTTCTCGAAGACAGCATCCACCTTTGAGCCAATGCCTGGGAAATCCTGGGTTATAAATCTGGGATATCCATAATCCATTTGGCCTCTGGCCTCATCATAACTGAAACAGTCATCCAGCAAAACAGTAATTTCAATCAATTGTTTATAAAGAAATATTTACCAATAAATGACATCTGATTAAAGGACAATGCTCGTTTTTGACAACCTGGACCTTATTTACGACATATTATAAGACGTTTGACTCACCGAGATCACTTTGGTGTAGTTCGGAGGCCTGTAGAAGAAATGTAAAATCCAGCGCGAGCCAGTATATCCATGTAATGGCGGTGATCGGGGCAACGAGAATGCAGCTTCTAAAAATCTATTTTCTGCCGCGAAACGGTTGTTTTTATCAATCTGTCTGGATGAATCGCTAGTTGTGGTTACATAGAGAGCATCTAGGCCTGTTGTGGTATTTCCCATGCCTCTGTAATATGATCTTTAGAAGCGTCGTTTGACACGAAATAGCTTCCTTACTTGCTCCAGCACGCATGCGCACAGCGTGCGGGAGCAACGATTGCGCGCTGTGCGCATAAGTGCTGGAGCAAGTGAGGAAGCTATTTCGTTTCGAAAGACGTTTCTAAAGATCATATTACAGAGGCATGGGAAATACCACAACAGGCCTATGCTCTCTATGTAACCACAACTAGCGATTCATCCAGACAGATTGATGAAAACAACCGTTTCGCGGCAGAAAATAGATTTTTAGAAGCTGCATTCCCGTTGCCCCGATCACCGCCATTACATGGATATACTGGCTCGCGCTGGATTTTACATTTCTTCTACAGGCCTCCGAACTACACCAAAGTGATCTCGGTGAGTCAAACGTCTTATAATATGTCGTAAATAAGGTCCAGGTTGTCAAAAACGAGCATTGTCCTTTAATATGCAAGCCACTAACCTCCAGTATTGGTTGTTCACAAAGAAGAGGATCTTTCTTGTTGTGTGCACATACACTGATGCATCTACCTTATTCACCGAGGAGGGCAATCCAAAGTTGGAGATGGGCTTTGGATAGCCAGGGAGGATTCTCTTTGTGTCTGCTCTTATACCCCAGTATTTATCAGCTGTAGAAAAAACATATATATTGTTATGTGCATTAGAGATCTGCTTTGTTTTTAAATAAATAATTTGGGCTCGGACCAGGCCGGGCTGCACGCAGTTCAGTGGGAAAAGTGAGTGAGAAGAGCAGTGACAGTATCAGCCATAGAAGAATTGAAGCGGACAATAGCAAAGGCTTCTAAAAATCCCAAATGAGACTGGGAAGTCTAGCTTGTGGAAGCACGATCTGATCGTGAGTAGTATTCACTATTATAATAGGCTATTTGCTGGTTTTTGGGGCCGCCCTAAAATGCTGCACTGTGCGCTCTCCGTCAATAGGTTATTGTTTGCTGTGACTGGAGATTTCTTGTGTTATTACTGTTTTTTGATAATTGCTGTTATAAAGTTATGTGCTGGCGTGGGGCTGCCGCTGCCCTGTTCTGCTGTGTTCTATAGCCTATAGCCTATGTTATGTCCAAGAGCAGTGGTGAGTTTTACATTTCTGACATTGTTTCTTTTAATCTAGCCTATGTATTCTGGTTATGGCCCAAACACATAGAAAATGATAACTGACACTGATCCTCATTCAATGCTCCTGGCACACTGCTTACTGTGAGGTCTATTTGGCGTTATGTGTCTCGCTGTGTGCGCGTGTGTGTGGATGGGGAAGAGAGGGGCGGGGGGCGCACTGATTATTGTGAAATGTAGTCTACCGGTATTTGGCGTTGTGTGTGTGCACGCTGACGCGTTTGTGTGGATGGGGAAGGGGAGGGGTCGGCCTTGAGGTGGGGCCCGACCTACTTTGAGTGCGTTCCGTGGTCCATGCACAGATGTGATAGCCAGGCTAGGATGTTATGCTTATTAGTCCAAGTCCAATGTTATTGTATATAATATTGTTTATTAGTGGGTTCAGTAAGGAATGCCGGTATCTCTGGAAGAGTATGGGAAGTCGGGCATGCCTTTCGGAGTCTGTGAGTGGGAGTGGTCACTGACCTGGCATATCCTGAATAAAGAAGATGCCAGGTGAGCTAATCCGCTTCAACTAGTGTCGAGTGGTGCACGCGAAAGCAGGGAACGTCGTGAGGAGCAACCTTTTTCTATCACTCATGGAGACTCTGTTAGGGAAGACTTGTCCCCTTTATGCCGGATTCCTAATTAAACCTTAAATAACTTTAAACTGGGAACGAGCTGTGAAGAGAGATGGAGCTGTATATATATATATTTATTAACCCTTTTTTTTGGGGGGGGGGGGTGTATATCTATCTATCTCTCTCTCTCTCTCTCTCTCTCTCTCTCTATATATATATATATGTTACGGTGAATGTGAGAAAACAGGGAATGTGAGCTTTTCCCGGTTAATGTGCACATTCCCCAACCTCGCGGGGAATGTAGGAGAAACGTGCGTTTCTCACATCTCCCGGGTAATGTGCACATTCCCCGACCTTGCGGGAGATGTGAGAAATTGGTTAGTATTTCTCACATCTCCCGCAAGGTCGGGGATTGTGCACATTAACCGGGAAATGCTTACAATTCCCGACCTTGCGGTAAATCTGGCAAAGTCCAACCGTATGCAAAACCTCTGCACAGCCAGGTGGTGGGAGGGGGATGGTACCGTAGGCTTATGCCAAAAGACAAGTGTGAGTTTGATGCATCCTCAACTAGATCATTTACAGTTAATAATAACAGTCTGTGGTCTACTTTGAACAGTAATATATGCTGTACAGTGTAAGTAGTATTAGGAGGATACACTGGTGAGTTAACAAACATAAAAGGAACATTGACTCCAAGACTCCGTGAGCGCACAGTGGTCAAGGGGTAGCCTAATCCGGAGTCCGGAGACGTAACAGGTCATGCAGTCAATAGATCTCGTTTTGAATGTTTTTGTAATGCCCTCTGGCTGTAATAGAATATCGCTACTGGAGCTGTTTACTCCAAAAATGCACAATGCTTCCTGCAGTTGTGTCGGATCAAGGTGCTGGGATGATCAACATTCCGTGGAGCAGATGCCACTGCAGTGATGATTAGGCTTACACAACTTTCAGAATGTTTTGCAGAATTACAATACTTTGGTGTTGTAAATTATGAAAGGAAAATTATAACTTGACTTAATATGTTCACCTCCACCCACCCCGAAATGTAGTCATAATTTTAGCACAATAGCCTCTATATGTGCAGCACAACGCTGCAATAAGACCTTAGGATTCAGTACACAGGTGTGTTTGATCATGTTAAGATCTCATTGTGAGAATAGGCTGTGTTTTCTAGAATAAATACATGACAAAAAGTAATCCCTGGACTGTTATTATTAACTGTAAATGATCTAGTTCAGGATGCATCAAACTCACACACAGCGCAGAGAATGTGAGCCGGAGAATTGCCAGTCTGCGCGCTGGCCTGTGCGCATGCGTGCTGGAGCAAGTGGGGAAAGGCGTGTAAAGATCATATTACAGAGGCTAAAGACCCCGTATTTGAAAACAACAACAATGCCTCGCGCAACTGTCGATTCATTCAATCTGATTGATGAAAACAACCGTTTAGCGGCCGAAAATGGATTTTGAGAAACTGCATTCTCGGTGCCCCGATCACCGTCATTACATGGATATACTGGTTCGCGCTGGATTTTAAATTTCTTCTACCGGCCTCCGAACAACACCAAAGTGATCTCGGTGAGTCAAACTTCTTATAATATGTCGTAAATAAGGTCCAGGTTGTCAAAAACGAGCATTGCCCTTTAATGTGCACAATCCCCGACCTTGCGGGAGATGTGAGAAATACTAACCAATTTCTCACATCTCCCGCAAGGTCGGGGAATGTGCACATTACACGGGAGATGTGAGAAACGCACGTGTTTCTCCTACATTCCCCGCGAGGTCGGGGAATGTGCACATTAACCGGGAAAAGCTCACATTCCCCGTTTTCTCACTCACCGTAACATATATATATATATATATATTTGGAAATACAAAGTAAAGAATGATTTTCGCAAATATAGTGGGCTTGAGATTACAGACAACATTTACACCCGTTTCAAAGTACAGTACCTTCGAAGAGATACGCCACATTTTTATATAGGACTTCACAGGCAGCATCCACATAGTTAATTTGTGGCCATTTTGAGCTCACTTTAGTGAAGCGGATTCCTTGCATGGCAGTGCTCTTTCTCCAATAGTACCTAGGAGTAGAAACAACATTTGAAATAGGTTGGTTGTCCCAAAGCACTGTTATAAAGTATCATGTGGAATAGAAACGGCTTGTCTTTTAAACTCACCCATTTTTGAAGAAGAACAGGTCCCCCCTGATGGAGGTGGCTGCATCAAAGACAAGATCCCGGTTGCACTGCTGATCTTTGGGGTTGGGCCTGGGATCCGGTTTGGGGTCTGGGGGGGGGTTGGGGTCGTCTGTCGGTTCTTCTGGCTCAGGTTCACAAGTAGGTTCAGGTTTGGGCTCTGGTTTGGGTTCTGGTGTACGGGTGCCTTCAAGACAACAGATATTCACCATATTCAGATGACACCAATCAGACTCCTAAAGAGAAATCAACACATCGACACAAATACAGTGCCTATGAATGTACATAAAGGATTGGTGTGAATTGTGTTTAAATACCATACAGGGCCTGGACCCCACTTCTGTCATCATTGGGCAGCTTGTATCCGTTGGTGTTGACATACCGATAGGTGGGAAACATCAGAGCATTCCTGTCTCTGGAGTGGTCCAATCCCAGAGCATGGCCAAACTCATGGGCTGCCACTAGCAGTAGATTCACCCCTATAGTAGGGATGGGCATTTTCAGTTATTGTAATACTCGAGTACTCTATATTCATAATGAACGAGTACTCGAGTACTCGCTGTTCTGTAGCCTACCGTAAAAATAAATCCGGGAGGTCCGTGGCCATCGATGTAGGCCTACAGTAGGCGATGTGCCCGATTAAGTAAACGTGCACGACTCTTTAGAAATTATCCCGACGTATTTCGTTATAGTGAATTTGCATATGAATAAACAACCAACAATTTAAGCCATTCAATCCAATTGCATTTATTAAAGAACAAACGTCACAGCGGACATACTGTGTTCTTTAACTTATCTTTTCCGTTTGTTTGGCGTCGCATCGTCGTGAGCTAGCCGGGCTAGCAAATGATGTGATTCGGGGTTGTTGTCCAGTCGTCTAATTCATTGTTTCGTTGTGCTTTAACCGCATGTGGTTGAGCATTGAGCTGGTTTGCTTATGATAAGCAAGTTTCACATTGCAGATTTTTCACTGCACAGTTTTCCCCTTCTTTATCAAAGTATTTCCAGACTTTACTTTTACGAGCAGCAGACATGTTGCGACTGATGTGAGTAGCCTCACGCAGGTAGCCAAAAGCACAGTGCGCAGGTGCATGAATAACTAAGCTTTTTTTTTTCAAAGTGAAACAATTACTCGCCATGGTTACTCGAGTACTGACATCAACAACGAGTACTCGAGTACTCGTGCCCATCCCTACCCTATAGACAGGATTTGTGATCGCGTGAGACCACTTAATAGGACAGTGTCATGACTTAAGATGTCATGCAGAGACAGATGCTTACCCCGCTCAGTCAGTGTCCAAGTTTCATCATCATCAAAATGTGTGTCTCCACCTTGTCTCAGACCGGGGGAGTTGGCGTGGGCCAGGACTCCATTGGGGCCATCGAAGGGATAGAAGTCCCCATGATCTGTAAAACAGGGAGGAGCTACAGTACTAAATTCCTAGTGGGGAAGAAATGCTTGAAAGGAAATTGAATGGAGCCTGTTCTTACATCCACCCTTGAAGATAATCATGATGTCGGCAGTGCCAGTGTTAATCTTTTTGAAGTCCAGTGGGATGACATCACTGTAGAGCTGGAAGGCCTGGGCTATGACTGCGTCCACGTCACCCCTGCTCAGGTCTCGAGTGTACTCAGTGATCCTGAAAAACACTTGACTCTCAATTCAAACCATTGACACAAGCATTCAATAAAGATACTGTATATGCTTTCAAAGGTCATCAATGTCTAGAATACGTTAAAGGGCAATGCTCGTTTTTGACAACCTGGACCTTATTTACGAAATAATGTATGATCTTTACACGCCTTTCCCCACTTGCTCCAGCACGCATGCGCACAGGCCAGCGCGCAGACTGGCTATTCTCCGGCTCACATTCTCTGCGCTACGATCGGATTGTTGCTGACGAATGACGACGACAATATTCTCGGCACCAACAACGATCGTAGCGCAGAGAATGTGAGCCGGAGAATAGCCAGTCTGCGCGCTGGCCTGTGCGCATGCGTGCTGGAGCAAGTGGGGAAAGGCGTGTAAAGATCATATTACAGAGGCTAAAGACCCCGTATTTGAAAACCACTACAATGCCTCGCGTTGAGGAATCTCAACTGTCGATTCATCCAATCTGATTGATGAAAACAACCGTTTAGCGGCCGAAAATAGATTTTGAGAAACTGCATTCTCGGTGCCCCGATCACCGTCATTACATGGACTGGCTCGCGCTGGATTTTACATTTCTTCTACATGCCTCCGAACTACACAAAAGTGATCTCGGTGAGTCAAACTTCTTATAATATGTCGTAAATAAGGTCCAGGTTGTCAAAAACGAGCATTGCCCTTTAATACTTGAGTATAGATGAGAAATTTTCTTTCAATTGTTAATTTGTCATTTTGCAGTATCTATAAACTATAACAGAAGCAGTGTAATAATTTAAAAGCAGTTTAGTATGCACTTACCTGTAGGTAATGGTGCTCTTCTGCCATTTGGGTTTCCCAGGGAAGTGTCCATATCGGCTGATGTCTGACACTCCACACCTGGGCTCCTTCATCACCTTCAGGGTCTCTTGATCAAGCCTGCCTGTCACCTCCAGGCCAAAGAAAGTCTGCATTTCCTCCAAGCTCTGGTTGAACGAGGTCTGTTCCATTGTCCGAAATGTTGCGTTGGTTACCCCAACATCTGTGTAGTACTGAGACAGATAGTCCTGGAAGATTGAGAGGTAATATTATGACAAAGGTTAGTTAAAAATAGTTTGTGCTCTTGACTCAAGGCTTACGAAGGAGTGGGCCAGGTGTGAGAGGCCAGCATAATAGTCTAAAGTATAGCTATTAGAAAGAGCCCACATACTGACAAAAACAATATATAAATTCCCAAAAATTGAAAAAAGTGACCAAATGAGCAAAGAGTGAATGTTTCAGTCCTCACACCATCAACAGCACTCACCCTTTGTTCACTGAGTGACTTCACTTTTTTCAATTTTGTTCACTAAGTAAATAAATCTTCAATTTTTGCATCCAAGGACCCTCAATAGTTTTTGTCAGTGTGCAGACTTTTTCTCATTACTTTGGACTATTATGATAAAGGTGAGCTTGCACATCATAGTTATTGATAATAGCGATCAGTTATCAATTATTAACAATCAAAACAATCAAAATGACTGATACTTGTCAAGGATTTCACAATAATTACTGAAAATGTAATGATACATAAATATACCTCAGCAAGTGTCCCCTCTTCCGGGGATGTTTGGGCCTTCAGGACTGTGGCAGGAGCTGCCCGACAAAGCGAAAAACAGGCCAGCAACAGCATCCCAGAACCTGCAGGGATACCCATCGCTTGGAAAGTGCGTTGATACAGAGTGAATCTCTTTCTCTCTCTCTCTTTCTCTCTCTGCTCGTCATCTCTTTTATATCCTGCTTAAAGCCTGGGGTGCTCTTTGTTCTGATCAGGACATGCACGGTGTCAGAGTGGGTTTTGTGTCCCAGTGCATTCCAGTAAATGTTACTACAGGCCCCTAGCCTAAAGGAAGAGGGATCGCTCACCTGTTAGGCTACTGTGGGGGAGGAAAACATGTGTTTGGGGGTAGTTTTGGTGAACCAGACCTGTAGCTGGCAAGTAAGTTTAGTAAGTTAGATCATTCTAGTTCTTCTAGGTATAATTATAATGTATTGAATAAAAGATACTGATATTCAAAGTATAATATGAATTCTATAATGTACATATAGTCAAAGTTCTGTATTATGAACTAAGGATTAAGTGAATTGACCAGAGTGTGTAATTTTGGAACTATCTCAACACTAATAGAATCAGATGATGTCTTATTAAAAGTCTTTAACTAAGAATTAAGCGACGGTTCACGCAGAGATAGAGGTAATCACACAGAGATAGAGGGGTCTTGTGTCTTACTTGACTGATGCTATAATCTTATTTAGAATGTAAAAAATACACAAACAAGAATAATGACAGTACTGGTGCCGTCATACCCCAAAGGTTCTCCTGGATGTTTGTTCTACTAAGTCAAAAAAATTGCAGGTACACACTTGTTCCAAGACATGTAATCAATTCACAATCATTAGCTAAACACATCGTAACAGCACTAATCATGTTTAGTATTACTGTCAGTACTTGCACAGTTAACAACCAAGCCATGCATTTGCTGGAAAACTCTTGAGTACCCAGCCTTGTCTGTAGTCATAGAGGTATGCCTTTGTCCCACTGAAAAGGTAAATACTACCTGCTGCTGAGAAATAAATAAAACACACATACTGTATCATAACTACAAACAACAGGTACAAACAGTACATCAGGCAGCTTCTTTGAGCACTGCAATGAAGGATTGAACTGTACCTTGTAACTCAAATGCAGCATCAACCTTACTCAGAATGCCTGGCCAGTCCATGTGGATGTTTCTAGGGAATCCTGGATCCATCCTTCCTTTTTTTTCATCATACCTGTGGAATGTATTAATCATAAAGGGATCATACATAAACATGCTGCAGCCATACTATATTTAGTTGAGTTGTCCCTCCAGCATGTTAATTGGCCAACACTACTCTAGGTGGCAGGCTTGAAACAGCCCTGCTCAAATTTGGATCCAAATAAAAATGTCGGTGGAAATTCTCATCAACACCAATTTGGACAAATTTTGTAACACAAGCTTTCTTTTGATTCTGATTTCTGTAAAGTTAAGGTGTGAATCTTGAATTAAATTAAACAATAATAATACATTTTATTTATTAAGCACTTCATTGTGAGAACATCTCAAAGACTGCTGATCAAAAGAAAACATGCAGAATAATAACAAGCAGAATAATAAGAGACACTATTTTAAATATAAAACATTACACACAAAAAGCTTTTCTAAATAAGTAGGTCTTTAGAGCAGTCATAAAAAAAAAAAGTATGTGGTGCTCTCAGATTGTCAGGGAGGGCATTCCAAAGGCAGGGAACTGAGCAAGGACTGATCTCCCATAGAGATTAGTCCTGGGGGGTTCAAACAAATTATTTGTGAATTTCTTGTTCATTTCTAGTTTTTATTTGTCTAGTCAAAATTGTTTGTTTGTTTGTAAAGTGGATTCGCCTTGGCTGTAACAGTACATAAGATGAGAGTTAATGAATGTACAGTACATATAAATCATAGACAACATGTGTACCTGCAATAAACATGTTCAACCAAGAATAATGTTTTTCCATAGTCACTGATATTAACAGCAGAGTCACTGATATGAACAGCAGAGTCAATGTGCCTCACTCTGGTTGGAAATCCATACTCATAGATGGAGCCCAAAAGGCTGTTCATCTTCAGCTGTTGAACCACCCAGTACTTAGAACCTGAAAAACATAGCTGTCACTGCATTTTGGGACACTATGTAAAGCACAAACATACCACAAGAACTGCCAAATGCAATGAACCTTTTGCATGAAGTGCGACACTTTTGGCGTAGAGCTATAATTTAGGTTGAACGGCTGTGTTCAGTGGGATATCCAGCCATGTCATGCTGTGAGGCATAAGTGATGCCTTGTGAGAACTACACATTACCAGTGAACATGTATGCCACGCCCTTGGCAGGGATGTCATAGGCCGCATCAATGGAGGAGTTTATACTGGGGAGGTATGTGCTGCTGAAACCCTGTGTCAGTCAGTTCCAGTATGTTGTCCACGTGGTTCTCATCCACATGTATCTGGAGAGAAATCATTTAATATGCCATATTTAACAGTATACAGTACATACGTGCAGAATGGTGAGAATTGTAGCGAAATTATCCCCAAACTTATTTTTAATGAAAACAATGGACCTCATTCCTGAACATTTTCTTAAAGGGGCACGCCGCTGTCATAGCAAGTTTAGCCCAAATGTCGCTTTGTCCTCAATGAAACCGATCCGTACACACCAACATTTAATCAATCCATGCAGTAATAAGCTAGCTCCTTTTTCCTCTGTGCTCGCACCCCCTTTATAATGGAGGTCTATGGGCTTCTGCTGAAAACTATGATAAACATGCATTTTCAAGGCAGGAAGCACCAGGAAGCCCCTTACCGGTCTGAGTAGAATGTTGTCTTGTGAAATGAATCGCCATCCCCATGTGTTGACGTGTTAGGCATGGCTAGGAGGATGTAACAATCGTCTAGCTACAACGTGCGGCGGACGTTTATAGTGCGAAAGGTATGGTGTAGTGCGTTCGGCGAAATAGTTCTGGCTCAAATGGAGCTTTTGTTTCAATATTCGGTTTGAGAATGCGATATATTTCACATGACAGCATAATGACACCGGTAAGATCACACCCTGCGCTTCCTGCCTTGAAGATGCATGTTTATCATAGTTTTTACTATGTCTCGTACACAGGGTTGGGAAGGTTACTTTTAAAAAGCAATCCCTTACAGTTACAAGTTACTTGTGAAAAATTATAGTGAGTAACGTAATCCGATTACCACAATTTAAAAGTAAAGTAAGGGATTACTTTCAGTTACTTTTGGATTACTTTAAATAAAATGTACTGTGTATTTCACCAGAAATCCTACATTATTTATTATTTTTCTGTGTTCTAGAGCTGACAACATAGCTAAACAGCAGTTTCCCAGCACCTGCCCAGTTAGAGCAAGTTTTAATGCCAAGAGGTTAGGGTGTGTGTGTCATCTTGCCTTGGCTAGTTAATTGCAGTCTGCAAAACACGACACTCGTTGCTAATGTAGCTAACCTGAGGTGTAAACGTCGGAGCCAGCTCTAAACTCCAGCTCTAATGCATTCTAAGCAGCTGTGATTGACGCTATTCAGCTATACAGCTTGCCAGTGGACACACAACCTTATATATTATGGATAAAGCACCCACTGACCAGTTTTCCCAGGCAGTTAGTTATAGCTCTTGAATAACACCGACAGGCACTATTGAGTGAAAATAATCTGAATGGGCGCTTAGGTCTGGTTGAACATTAGTGCTATACTGTAGAAGCCTACTACTAGCTAATTTAGCTGTCAATGGAAGTAAGGTTAACGTTAGCTACCCTAACATTTGACATTAGCTAACGTTAACTTACCGGCAAATGCTTTTTCAGGTTGGACGTTGAGTCCTTAGCCATCGAGAGGGTTTTGTTGGCTGGGAGGCATAGTTTACACTGTGCTGTAATATTGTTGTGGTTCTGTGACAGGTAAATGAAAAAAAAATGCTGGCATTTCCAGGATTTCAATGCACATTGCGGTATTTCTGCCATGATGCCCGTGCTGCTCGCTGTCTGTCTGGCAGCTGTGGTCCAACGAGCACATCAGTGGGAATGTTGTTGGCGCGCTGCGCGTAATTGGAAAACTGATGAGGAGGCGATGGGTGATTGTAATCACGCCTGTAATCCCCGTTAATAAGCAAATGTAACTGTAATCTAGATTACATATTTTAAATTGTACTGTAACGGATTACAGTTACTGTTTTTTTGTAATCTGATTACGTAACGGCGTTACATGTAATCCATTACTCCCCAACCCTGCACGTACACCTGAATTTGCATACATAAACGCCCTGCCAGCTCCTTACTACAGGGTCGTGTACACACAGAATCCCCAGATAGCAAGGAAAAAGTTGATTGATGTTCAAGTTCACGTGCAAATTCAACATTTTATTCGTCACGCAACATACCAATAAAATGAGCAGTGAGATGTTTCTCCGCTGGCTCTC
Source organism: Borostomias antarcticus (assembly GCF_949987555.1). NCBI lineage: Eukaryota > Metazoa > Chordata > Actinopteri > Stomiiformes > Stomiidae > Borostomias > Borostomias antarcticus. The sequence continues at coordinate 38,813,552 of NC_140234.1, read as the reverse complement.
ATAACGTGCACAATAATCTTAAGCAAGGTGAAAAAAATGATGTATAATTTAATATAATATTTAATTAGTATTTATTATTATTCTTATTTCAAGCCTGTAGAATTGATGTGAACGCAATCACCTCAGATTTCTCAAATTCAGCCCTTGCGAAAATGGGCACACTCTAATCTGGCCTACCTACGACTGCATTTCCGTGTTCTTAAATCTTGTTCTTAGATAAGAACAAATCCCAGATAAGAAACCATTCAGGAATGCCAGAATTGTCCCGGGAACTTTGTAAGTGGAGTTTAGAAGAAAGTTCTTCTTAACTTTTTCTTAAAGGAGTAGTAAAGGGAAAATGCATGTTTAGCCCTGTTTTAAGGTTACTTATGATCATATACAATGCTACAAATATACAAAACGTTGACAAAACTAGCACTTTTGAGAAACTATGATAATTGCTCTACCACCGTTTTGGTCATACAATGGATGTGGGTGGGCACCTTGAAAAATCTTTCAAAAACATGTTAAACTCTTGATTTCAAAGACAAGAAGCTCACTGAGGGGGTAATTGGTGTCCGTTGGTGTTCTGACATCAAATTCGCCGCAAAGTATGAATCCTGTAGGGTTTTATTGATCATTTTATGAAATCCATTGACTTCTATTGAAGCGACCCTTGTAGATGTGTAGATCAATCCGCAGAGGGGATTCAGGAAGCGGAACTACTTACGGTAGCTATTGTTATTGTTTATGTTGCTAGGCTACCTAGTTTGCAGAAGTTTACACACGTATGTGCTGCGACTAAATAGTTATATGCTAAATATTTTTTTAAAAGCCTTTCCAGATGAACTAGAATCTTACTTTATGGCGAATTATACGTCAGAACGCCAACTAACACCTCGGTGAGTTTCTTGTCTTTGAAATTGAGAGTTTAACATGTTTTTTAAATGATTTTTCACGGTGCCCACCCACATCCATTGTATGACCAAAACGGTGGTAGAGCAATTATCAGACTTTCTCAAAAGTGCTAGTTTTGTCAACGTTTTGATCTGAACCATTGTATATGATCATAAGTAACCTTAAAACATGCATTTTCCCTTTACTACTCCTTTAACTGCGTTCAGGAATGAGGTCCATTCTCCTTCCCGACCACAGCCACTGCATCAACTGAAGTTGGGACTACACTTCTTAGGTATGGGTGATGTTTTCTGGTGGGCTTGCCTTGGAAACCAGTGTCCAAAGAAATTACAACATACATAATACTGTAGTGTGATATCATTTAATGTTGATATAAGGTTGACTTGAGTCCACCCACCATATAGTGCCTGGATTCCAAGCATGTCATCTTTTGGTAGTATGTACCGGGCACTGTTGTAATACTTGTAGTTTGGGTACATAATAGCTGAAGGGTCCTTAGAATGAGTCCTAGGGAATGGCCTAACTCGTGAGCAGCAACAGTGAATAGGTTATAACTCGAAACAACATCAGACGAGAAGTTCCTTACAGGCCGCTCACACGCTTGCGTTTGATGCGTCAACATTGATGGATGCCATTCACTTTCAATGGCTGCAGCCGAATGGCATTCTGGTTCCGTTGTTGTCCCGGTGCGTTGCGTTGCCTGCGTTGCTAGCGTTGAAAGTTGAGAAATGTTCAACTTTCAGATGCGTTGCTGGAGCTGCCGACCAATCAGATGTCTTGACGGAGAAAGACGTCATCGCAAGGCGGGATTTTCACATTTTTCGATACCAAGTTGGAGGACAATCGCTGTTTGTTTGCAGGATAGGATGTACCCAATACCTGCGGGCACCACGTTCACGTTGCCTCAACCACAATGCATAGACGATCGCCACACGTTCGACCAGATTAGCATCCATGACAGCACTAAACGAAAAGCCGGGTGGGTTTTCAAAATAGTGCGCGCTAGCAGGTTCTGAGAATCTACTGGCTGTTGCGAGCGCAGTTTCGGACAATGTGATTGGTTGTTGTTGCGTGCGGCAGACACGCATTCCGCCATACGTTGACAGACATGCATCAAACGCAAGCGTGTGAGCCCGGTGTTAGTCATGTTTCTCAGCCTCATTTGATATAAGTATGATCCTAAATTTGACATGCTTTGAGAAGCTCTGCACTGTAGTAGTAGTAGTAGTAGTAGTAGTAGTAGTGGTAGCAGTAGAAGCAGCCTTGTAGTAGTAGTAGTAGTAGTACAAGAGGGTAACCGACCGCTATTCCGAAGGGGCGCTATTCCTAAGATTGATTTCCATTCATTGGAATAGCGGCCCCCAAGCCTTTTGGCAAAAGGTCCGCTATTCCGAAAACTAGACCGCTGACATCAAACGAAGAGCATGTGTGTGCGCAGGAACTAATTAATATATTATTATTAAAATATAGGCCCTATGTGGCTAGATTTGATGGTAAAGTGCACATTGTCCATCCATCCATCCATATAATAAAACATACGAGCGCAAGGACTTCAGGATAACGCACGTGAGTGGTATCCAGCAGAAGTGCCGCAGTCTGGTCTTGTGCGGCCTTATATTCAAGCAATACACAGGTATGACACTTCCAGGGATTTGATTGGCTAACCCATCTGTACACGTCATAATAAATGGCATACGTCATCAACAGTGGTCAAGAGTTGAGACACGTGATATGAGAAAGGGCAGTAAATCTTGCAGGGACAATGGAACAAAGAATGGTTATTCAGGGCAGACAACGTCTAGGTGTGTCGACCTCCTGGAGAGGTCCTCCTGTCATAAATGAGGTTAGCACAGCTATGTGAAAGGTTGAGGGAGGTAGTGAAATTACAATTTATATAACAATTCCCCGGTTTGTGCCTAATCAGGCACATACAAATGTAGAAAAATCTAATATAAAATAAGAATACACAAAAATCTATTCCAAACACAAATTGTAAACACTCAACTATATGCTACACATGTGGAAAGGAAGTAATCTATTTTTCTCCACTAGGTGGAGCAGAGTAAAAAGGCCTGGGCCGCGTTTCCCAGATTTGCCGAATTTCTCCGCACTACGACGCTTCTCAAGGTATACCTTGGCGAAGGGACAGTTTTTCCTACGAGTGTTTCCCAGACTATCCCTTAGCGTGCGCGTGAAGATACATCGTTAGGTCCATCCCAAGATACATCGTTAGAGGAGCTGTCCCTGGGCGCGGTGCTGAAAAAAGAATTAATCGATGCCGCACACATCGATGGCCATTCGTAAAGTCACAGAAATGACGTGCCAATATAATACGTGCTGTCTTAATTATTTGATTTCAGTCTAAATATTACCAAAAAGGAAGCTAATCCACCGAAAGCTCATCTGCTAATGTATTTAAGAGTCAAAGCGAGACCTCGTGATAGTCCCAATTCATACATCAAATTACATTACATCAAATAAAATATCCAAGAAAGAGCATGAATCGGATCGGGACATATAAGCCCCGTCGAGGATGTCTTGAAAGGCCAGGAAAAAATACTTTAATGATGATAGGCAATGATGATAGCAAAATGACCACTGATTTAGTTATCATACAAACAAAGGTATAATGCCCATATAAATTGCCCCTGTGGCAGTAGCATTCCCACGTTAGAATTCGCGCGGATACGATGACTAATTTAATCTATCAGGCACCGGTGTTGGGGCATGTGGCCTATAAAAAAAAACAAGGATAACTGCACATATTGAGCGACATGGCAGATATGAAGAGGAAGCGTGTGATAGCGTTCACCAAAGAATAACTAGTGATCATGCTGGACGAGGTGGAGCAGCCGAAGGCCGTCCTGTTTGGCGGCTACCAGTAGGGCCTATGCACAACTCCAGTAGGCTACTTCCTGAAATTAGACATGCTTCTCTATTTCCTGTCCTACACTTTGGATGAAATGATTATTCAGGAATTCCTGAATAATCATTTCATCCAATAGTGTAAGACAGGAAATAAAGAAGCATGTCTAATTTCAGGAAGTAGCCTACTGGAGTTGTGCATATAGCCCATTGAAGAAGGCTGTATGCGTACACACACACACACACACACACACAACACGTTCACCACGCTGTAGTTCCTACACACACACACACAACACGTTCACCACGCTGTAGTTCCTACACACACACACACACACACACACACAGTATGCGTAGTTAACAGACATCCGCATTGCAGCGCGGATGGCTGCTTCCACTCCTGGGCCACCCAGGGAGTGGACAGTCGTCAGCAAGAAATGGCAGGTCTTCGCCAGTCAGGCCAAAAGCCGAGAGGCAGAGCACCGTGCCTTCCCTCACCCCAGAGGAGGAGAAGGCCCTATCGATCATCGGCCTCACAGCCTCCCAAGGCATCACTGGTGGCCTTGATTTGGAGTCTGGAGAGGGCCCCTCCAACATCCAGCCCTCAGCTGAATCACCCCAAGCCTCCCAGTCCTCTGGAGAGGAGACCCCAGCACAGTCAGACTGCTCCACCCCGTCGACACGCTCTCCCCCCACACACCCCATGACGTCCCGCCCCCCCTCCCCCCGTGAGAGGCAGCTGAACACCACGGATGCGAGGTGCGACTGCAGCGAGGAGCTCCTGGAGGTGGGGAGGCAGAGGCTGGGTGTGCAGCGTAAGAGGCTGGACCTCCAGAACAGGCAGCAGGCCCTAGCGGAGGCACAGTTTGTGTGGCCCTCCATATCAGTGCCCATCATTCTGCCAACTCCAGGTAGGCCAAGTGTATATTTTGTATACTCTGTCTATTCCCACACTGCATGCATTCCATTCAATGTCGCTAATTGAATTTTCCTCCCTTGCAGATGATGCAGATGCCTGAGACACACTGCACACACTCACCACACACACTACATACACTTACCACACACACTACACACTCACCACACACACTACATACACTTACCACACACACTGCACACACTCACCACACACACTACATACACTCACCACACCACTCATCCTTCCTACGTGTTGCTACCTTGTCGTGGTGGGAAGGCTATATTGGTGGGGGGTCACCCCCCAGCAGGTTCAACCATGCCGGGCAGGTTCAGGGTAGAGGCCAGACGAAAAGCAACAACTGGCCCTCCAGGTTGGGGGTTGGGCATGGGTCTAACAACCCCACCCTGGAAAAAGACAGCCTGTTACAGGACAAAGGTCTGAAGAACAAACCTGCCCATGTTTTTTCCCAACCAATATTAAACAAGTTCCCTTTATCCTGTATATTTGTTGTTTCTTGCCACATTACAACAGTAGAGGTTTTGGAGAAGGCACACAATATAACAAACAACATTTGTAAGATCACTAAATACTGTGAATCTGTTAGCAAAGTTCACTATAAGGACAACAGTATTGGGCCACCTACACATTACAACTTTCATGACATCCCATTCTAAATGAATAGGCATCATATGGAGTTGGTCCCCCCTGTGCAGCTATAACAGCCTCCACTGTTCTGGGAAGGCTTTCTACAATATTCTGGAGCGTGTGTGAGGATATTTGACTATTCATCTAGATGGCCTCATTGGATTAATCGATTCGCCAGGATATCTGTCTGACAATATATAAAGACAGCCAGAAAAGCCATGTCATCAAATTATCCCTTTACATAAGAAAATGTTGTTGTTGTTCACAAAGTGGATTATATTAGGCTATGGATAGTCGTATATGTTGCTTGGCTCAATAAAAGTTTTAAAAACAACATTTCCATGATGTGTTCTGTAGGCGCCATAACATTTTGTTCATCATTCAAGTTCTTTGTATTGTGTACACTAATGATGTGAATCGCGCAGGTAGGATAGATAGATGTGCGCTGTATTGCAACTCTCCTTTTTCAAAGTGTAATTTCGCTCGAATCGAGCTAAAACTATAACGGGATGAACGGAGCGCATCGCCAAGGTACACTAACGATGGGGTCCGACCGCCCTTCGTAACGTATCCCTTGGCTGTGGTATACCTTGGCTAAGAAGGCTCTGGGAAACAGCGCTTCGGCTCCAAGGAAGGCTAACGATGTATCTTGGGAAGGTACCTATTCTATTCTCGCTTATTGCATGTTGTTATGTGCTTTTCCTTATGTTGACAATGCGCTCCTAGACGGGGAAGCACCTCAGGTCGGCCGAACCACAACGAGATGCACATGGAAACCTGCTGGTTTGAACACACAGCGAAGATATATATTTTTATTTTCATTAAAGCAACAACTCAATAATCAAAAGCTGTAGTAGACAAAGATATAGTTTTTCAATGCTGAATTCAAAATCAGCTTTTCGGAATAGCAACCTTTCAGAGCTTTTTCGGAATAGCGAACTTTCGGAATAAAGACATTTTGGAATAACGACATTTAACCGTACACGACTAGTAGTATTAGTAGTAGTAGTAGTAGTAGTAGTAGAAGCAGCCTAGTAGTAATAGTAGTAGTAGCAGCAGCAGCAGTAGTAGTAGTAGCAGCAGCAGGAGCAGTAATAGTAGTAGTAGCAGCAGCAGTAATAGAAGTACTAGTGGTAGTAGTATTAATAGTAGTATTAGCAGTAGTAGTAGTAGGAGGAGGAGTAGTAGCAGCAGCAGTAATAGTAGGTGGAGTAGCAGCAGCAGTAATAGTCATAGTAGTAGCAGCAGCAGTAATAGTAGTAATAGTAGTAGTAGGCTAGTAGTGGTCTGACTCAACGGATGTAAGTTTTAGGGATAAGCCTTGTCATTTGTTTGTTACTGCTGAATCAGTATTGACGGATCTGATTCCCAGCCCAATCAGATTCAATCCAGACTACATGAAACAACTACCCAGCAACCACTCCGCTCAAGACAATTGTGATTGTTTAAAGAAATACAAGGCTTTTACCTCCCATCCCCGAATGGTAATGAGTCCAGCCAGATCTTTCTCCAGCACTGGCACGGCATAAACAAAGTGTGGAGGTAGGTCTGGCTATGCGAGATTAGGCTAGTAGGTGGAGGAGGAGGAAGAGTGGCACAACCTGGCTTTTGTTGGCCCATCGTCCAGATTTCATCCTCGTCAAAGTGCACATCTCCCCCTATACTTTCCCCTGGCTTGAAAGCTAGCACTCCCTTGGGGCCATCAAAGGGGAAGAAATCTCCATGAGCTAGGAGGGATAGACTAACAGTGAGTGAGTCGGAGCCTTTCTGTGGATTTCCTGTGTTAGCATTACAGTACCTGAGGACTAACTCCAAAGCAGATAATTATAGTTTTGTTCAAAACCTCACAAGCTATATATACAGTATGAGAAACCTATCAGGAAATATAGTCCAACTGACTGAAAATGACTTAAAAGTGACTGAACACCATTACAAAAAAGTTGTTAAATAATTTTTGATGCAAAGGTGAGGATAATGTCTGCTTTTCCCTGTTTCACTTTGACGAACTTCAGTGGAACGGCATCACTCCAGATCTTCAGTGCCAAGAAGAAGGATCTCTCTACTTCCTTGTAAGGTCAGGGGTGTATTTTGCAATCCCGCAGTTTACATGACACAGTTTGAGCGCTAGTATAAAAAACTGGACTATCTCCAGAGGCTAGTATTTCATGTTGAGCAATGATAACAGGAGATTTCACATTCAATGTTGAAAATGATGACATTGCTCTAGGGGTTGCTACCTAAAACATTCAGATTTTTTTTCAGAACAATAGCTATTAGAGGGATAACACTTGATGTTATGTGATTGTCAGTTGTTCACAGGATTTCAGTTACACTGAGTGAATGTAACCTGCATGTGATGGTTTTGTTCCTCCACTTGGGTTTCACGGGATGAAAGCTTAAATTCTCTGTCAGGCACTCCACACCTGTCCTTCATTACAGACAGGGTCTGAGGGTCCAGTCTACTTGTCTGCTCCAGACCAAAGAAGTCTTGCATATCCTTGATCTTCTCCTCCATGTGTGAGGTTGACCTCCGACTATGATGGCTAGCGCTACTGCTGGTTCTCAGTCGATAGAACTTCCTGAGGTACCCCTGTCACTGAAAAAGCCAGTTGGCCTCTGAACTTGTCTGTTTGCTTTAAGCAGTACAGTACTGTAGATCAGTCTGGAGAGCTAGGTAACACATGAAATAAATAATTGAAATCACTTAAATATTTAACATAACATTTAAGGCAGCAGGTGAACTTAGTTTCAAATTACCCAGCTGCCATGACATTCTAGGGTCCACAAATGGAGACGCAAACCTCAGCCAGATCAGCGTCTTTAGGCTTTGTCCATTGCTCTTCAGAGACAGGTAAAGTCCAAACAATTTCCAAGGACACTAGAGAGCTGACATATATACAAGACCAGAGCAACTCCATGTTTGAAAACATTTTAATTTAACCAAGGGCTTTATAAACCATGTGTCACGTGGGCCCACAGCCCCCAATCCTGCCGTTACACCACTACACTGCCTGCAGAGATTCTCAACAGGTTAGTGGGAGAAACTGCAATATAGAATGTCCTGTTGAATGAACCAGACAAACAATGAGCTTTAATGTCTTAATCTTTAATCACACCCACATGTTGGATTCACAGTTTTAATACTGCTCTGAGCCGTTCGATCCCCAGCTCCTGTTTATTCACTGGTATGCTCTACATTATAGAATAAACAATTGTACTTGGAGAATAATTCATGGTTGAAATAGCAGTTTCTATGCATTTTGACTTCCTATGCATTTTGACTTCAGCATTGGTGTTCTGGAATGTTCTCAGAGAGGGAGTGGGAGAGAGGGTGGTGGGACCAGGCCCGGGTCGTAAACGTACCCACTCCAGTCCTTCGTTAAAAGGGGAGACCCAATCTCTTTGATGTCAGCCACAGGGCGCCAGGGTCTGTTGACACTAGCCCTCTAGAACAAAAGAGAGAGAGTAATCCCAACCTCTTGGCGGTTTCACTCGGAGGAGAGGATCAGTGTAAAAACCAGAGATCGGCGGGTGGGTTTTGGTGTCCTTCTTCCAGTCCCTAGTGTGTGTTGGGGTTAGAATATGGGTTGGGACAGGATCTGATCTATAAGGCAAGGGGTAAAGGTTGGAGTGAAAGGATGAACATGTGGAGGTTTGGGGTATAGTCCCATAAAGTCATCCCCACTGGGTCTTCAACCCCAGTCTCCAGGGTGGGAGTCCAATGCTCTCACCACTACTCTACTTGTGCAGTGGAGATCGGCGGGTTGATTTTGGTATCCTTCTTGATTTTGGTGTGGTGGGACTACTACCTCTTGTGGTGCCAACAGAGAAATGCAGGCCAACATTGTCCGCAGTAACGGAGGGAGGGAGTGATAACCAGACGAACGCTATACTAGGTGGCTGGCTTACAGCCACGTACAAAAAAGCATCAATACATTAAAGGACAATGCTCGTTTTTGACAACCTGGACCTTATTTACGACATATTATAAGACGTTTGACTCACCGAGATCACTTTGGTGTAGTTCGGAGGCCTGTAGAAGAAATGTAAAATCCAGCGCGAGCCAGTATATCCATGTAATGGCGGTGATCGGGGCAACGAGAATGCAGCTTCTAAAAATCTATTTTCTGCCGCGAAACGGTTGTTTTCATCAATCTGTCTGGATGAATCGCTAGTTGTGCTTACATAGAGCATAACTGTTGTGGTTTTCACATGCCATGATCTTTAGAAACGTCTTTCGAAACGAAATAGCTTCCTCACTTTCTCCAGCACTAATGCGCACAGCGCGCAATCGTTGCTCCAGCACGCTGTGCGCATGCGTGCTGGAGCAAGTGAGGAAGCTATTTCGTGTCTAACGACGTTTCTAAAGATCATATTACAGAGGCATGGGAAATACCACAACAGGCCTATGCTCTCTATGTAACCACAACTAGCGATTCATCCAGACAGATTGATGAAAACAACCGTTTCGCGGCAGAAAATAGATTTTTAGTAGCTGCATTCTCGTTGCCCCGATCACCGCCATTACATGGATATACTGGCTCGCGCTGGATTTTACATTTCTTCTACAGGCCTCCGAACTACACCAAAGTGATCTCGGTGAGTCAAACGTCTTATAATATGTCGTAAATAAGGTCCAGGTTGTCAAAAATGAGCATTGTCCTTTAAGCTCATTCCTCCATCACCACCTAAAGCTGTGCCAGTCAACAGTCAGTCTAATCACCGAAAATAAACCACATGTAGGCGTAGAGCGACTGGTGCATCCCATACAAAAATGAATTACTATAGGATTTGAAGTGTCCTACTCCTATTGTAATGAGGACTGTCTGTATGCAGTAGCGTACCGTTGGGTCTTGCACAGGGTCTCCCCCCCCGGCACACCCCATACACACACACGCAGATAGGGAGAGAAACTACGCACGTAGGGGTCAGTGGCCTCTGGTGAGTCCTAGTACCGGGTAAGCCAGGACCAACGAAGCATGCATGCACAGCGCACATGATTTTTTTGGGGGTGTGCTTTCAAAGCATGCCCTGATGGGTTTCACAGCATCAGAAGGGTGCTGAGCATTGGCATTTATATGTAAAAACATACAGGAAAACTAAAGTAGCCTAGGCTACTGATATTTTTTTTTAACACCCCAACAAAGGCCAATAATTTGAGAGCGAGCGAATAAGATAGCAATATTTAAGCCGAAACAACCAAGCATTTAGGGACACACTAAATAAACTACAGAGCCATTATATGACAACAATGGCCAAGCACCATGAAGAGGAATGACAGAACGATAAAATACACCCCCTTATGGCACAGCACTCAATAGCCTACTCCCCTACTTCACTAATCAGTGTTTAGGCTACTAGCCTACTAGGCGTATTAGCCCACCGCTCCAGGTCTTGATTTGGTCTTGATTTAATTTGGTCTTGACTTCTGTAAGCTAGAATCATTTTACCTGGCCTACAATGTTTAGTGAATAACGAGCTAGTAAGACCGGTGTCAATGGACCGTAACGTGGACTGTATTTTTATGAGGACTGTAGGGGGCGACGGAGCACTACAAAAATGCTAAACATGGATGAAAATGAAGCGATATAGCAGAATATAAGACACATTTAAGTCAAAAACAGTCTGAAAGTCGATTTCCGTGCCTTCTTTCACTGAACTTGAAGTTTTATTTGGATTTGTATGGGTAAACCAGGCTTACCCTGGATTATAGGAGCAATCGCCACTGGTAGGGTTACCAATGATTTGCAACACTTGGGGCAATGTAATTGTCCCTACCAAAATGTAAACAACTATAATTCCACACCAAAACAAAGTCCATCACAACAGTACGACAACTTGTGCTCAAACACCACAACGCCTTTTATCGAACTGAAAATAGCCCTGCCAGTGCTAACCATCTCTGGACTACTGTATAACATCACATTCATAAGCCATCGTTCTGACACCATAAGCGGAAGCTTTTGTCAACGACATGCAACAACAGATCCTTATCTCTCACATAGCAGCAAATTCACACACATTGCCAAAATGATCAATCTGAAATGCATAAAGCTGCAAAGCAGGACTCACCATTTCATTAGGTTTTGCTAGCCGTTAGCCATCTCCGACTCCCCAGGCCTTGAGTTAGCTAGCTAACACTAGCTAGCGTGTTAGCTAGCACTAGCTAATATTAGCTAGCTATCATTAGGCTTCAATTCCTGAACTTAGCTTTAGCTTAGCGTGCAGCCAGGTTATGGGTTACTGTTTACTTTAGATATTATCCTACATTTCAACCAGACATTCCAGTGAAACCAGGTAGTCAAAATAACTTACCTGATATAAAATGGGCACCGCAAACGTGGGCATTTCTGATGATGTCCTCAGTCCAGTCTGTACGCATAATGGCTTGTAGCCACAGGCGACTCCGGTTTCTCTGAAAAGGCCGGTTTCCTCTTGAAACGAATAAAGTTTGAATCCACTAGAGTGCCGATTTGTACACCCGTAGACGCAACAGCCAGACATCTTGATGGTATATAAAATACTAGTCTTTGCACTAAAATACGGTTCTTTAGTGCTTCTTGTTCTGAATTCGTCTGTCTCCCCCTGCTACTGTTTCAAGAATGCATGCGCATACTTGTGCTGACGAAGGCTGTAAAAGGGTCTATAAAGAACAAATATGACCCACGCTTGTTTATTTATAGGCGGTGGCTCTACCACATAAATTCAATAACAGACAGAACCACATTTTTACATAGCTTCTATAACATCCAGTGACAAAATACTGTCCACACCCAGGCTTGAACTTACAACCTTTGGGGTGTTAGTCAGATGCACTATCCACTTAGCCATCGCTGACCTGGGAAATCTGTCTTTTTGTTTTGATGTTCTGGGACCACTGCCTCTTGTGGTAGCAACATAGAACTGCAGGTCAACAACCCGACGGACAAATCGGCATTCGCTTTTCATGGAGCTGCAGGTCAACCCGACGGACGCACAAATCGGCATTCGCTTTTCTTGGTGCGATGCCTCGCACAAAAAAAGTCTTATTTTGGGGTCCATCCGGCTCTGCCTCACCACAGACCAGGGCGTACCAGGGTGTAATGTCGGTTTTGATTGTGCATGGCCCCTCCGCTACAACAAGTTTGTTGTTTGTTGTGACTGAATATTAAATTAGATTGGACACATGATTCTGTTAAACATTTATTTAAGTTTTAACACAGCACTGAAATACAAGTACAAGGTCTCAAGTTTTGTTGACATCAATGGTGGTCACTCAGCAACCAAGCCAAGTATTTGCTTTCTCAATTCCAACAACTTGTCTCAAGGTGTAATCATATTTGTACACTTGAGGTCCAACAAAGAAGTTGATGAAATCTGGAACGATAAAAATCAAACCATGGGTTCAATTTGACATGAATAAACAGGTTTATGCTGAGCATGCAGGTTCTCATGAAGTTACTGTATACTGTAGGCTGTACTGTATAAGGAGCAAAGAGTAGCCTGGAGGTAAACCGCTAATGCTTCAACAACTTAAATACCAATTACTGTTTATGTTATATTTATGAGAAGTAAATGAACTACAATATTAATAGCCTAAAGCTTTAAATAGTCATTAAAACACCGGTCTCATGTTTGCATGATCATGCAGTGGCATTTGACCTGGTCTTGACCCCAGAATTAGAGCAGGAGTTAACTAACTAGGGTGTTGTAAACTGCATAATGACCTGAATCTCTTACTGTTTCATCGTGCCTACTTTGCTTGCTATAGAAATAGAATAGTATTGCGGGGAAATGTTAAAGTCCTTAAAAAAAATTAAGCTTCCTGCACACTGGCTAAGCTTGCACATGAAACACTTTTATCGTAGCAACGTTTCAGTCCTTTGACCTCTGTCAGGTACAAAGGTGAGTCCTTACCATCCTTATGAACAACCGCACTTATAGGACTGTTGACTCCTGGGAAGTCCTCACTGATGTACTGTGGGTACCCAACATCCATGACTCTGCGATTTTCATTGTAACTGAGAAAGAAAAGAGCAAATTAAACTTTCATGAAACCTGGAAACAATGTTTAAATTTAAAGTTAATATTTAAGTGTCCCAAGATGCAATTGAATTAATCCTCATGTCTCTCTCACCTCCAGTAAATGTCATGAATGAAGAAGAGGGTGCGTCCTGTATTCACGATGTGCACAGCTGCGTCTACCTCCTGCACCCATGGAGGGAACCCAAAGTTGCTGATTGGTTTGGGCTTGCCTTTCACAAGTGACCCCTTCACGGTCCAGTACATGGATTCTGCATTTGACCACACAAAGACATTTTTGTTCATTTTTACTTAATTCTATGAATGAACATTATGCATTTGTCTTTTACCCATCACAATGACCCACAGTTTTCTAGATCAGGAATACATTCCAGTGGAATGTATTAATTTATTTAAAATGGAACTGCTGTTCAGTAGCAATATAGGGGTGGTGTTCTGTACCTTGAATCAGGTAAGCAGTAGATCGTCGTGGGACCCAAAAGGCAGCATCAATGTTGGACTCAATCTTGGGCATAAAGTTGTTTATAGGGCCTTCTTTGATGTCATATTGCTGGTTATGTTTGATCCATAGGTACCTTCATGAGAATAAGACAAGTATATTCCAAATAGGCTCATTGTTAAATTCACAATTAAAAAAAATTCTTAAACTCTTTTCTGATTCCTAATGTCACTTATATGCAATCATATGAATCATGTAATCAAGGATAATTGTAGGAGATAATTTTACCATTGTACTTTTCTTTAAATTAATGAACACATTTTAGTAGTGTGAATCAGCATACGTGTCTTTGAAAAAGAAGGTGGCGTCCCCCAAGGTTGACACGGCATCAAAGGACAGGTCAAGAGCACACTTGTTCTGCATCATCAAGGGGAAACGGAAACCCCCAAACCAGGGGCCGTAGGGAGGACTCCACCTATTCCTTGAGTAGTAAGATGACTGACTATTCTTAGGACCTGAGGTAAAACAAAGCAACACTTAAAGTAGCATCTTTAAGGATTTTGAACAAAAATGACACCCTGAAATTGTTCCATGGCCTGATTACCGTAAAGTGAGTTGATGTTTGCAATGTCCTCTCTGGAGAGAAGGTTTTGAAGACTGCGGGGTTTGTAAGTAGGGTACATCACTGAGTCTGGATTACTAGAATGCTTCAAGCCCAAAGCATGGCCAAACTCATGTGCTGCCACCAGATAGAGGTTATAGCCTGTAAGCACATAAACAAGAATATTGGATTAAAAACATGAATGGTTATGTTTTTATAATTTCAAGTTATCTCATATTCATAGCTAGCAGTTTATATGATCCCTCTAATCATTAATAAATTGATACCATTGTGTCCTGCTGTCCAGATTTCATTGTCATCAAAATGAGTGTCTCCTCCAGTGCCCTCTCCAGGACCAAATGCATGTGCCAATGTCCCCTTGGGTCCATCAAATGGGTACATGTCACCATGCTCTTCATTATCAACATGACATAAAAGGACGGAGGAAGATTCACAATGAGGGCACAACGAAATGCATACACTCATACGAGTGCTATATGTAGAACTAACAGTAGTGGATCCTTCTATAAAAAGGTTCCAAACAGCACCTTACAGACCGGAAAATAGTTATATCTAGAACGTTATTGATGTGAAAAGTGTTCTCTATAGAACCTTTCTTCCCAGGGTTGTTCTACTGCTGCAAATTCTTCTATATAGCACCACCGTTAGACTGTAGAAATGTTACCAAACATATTTAAGTTCAGAGGAGGACAAAATATATAAATAGTTATGTTACTGTACCACACCTTTACATGATACGCTGTATGTACTCATACATTTTGGGTTGCTCTAGGAAACGGAAGGCATAGTTCTTTTCTTGTTGTAATTACAGAGAAGCCTTTCTTCCACCCACCGTAAGTGACAAACTCAACCATGATGTCAACACTGTGGGTTCGAGACCTCACAAAGGTCAGAGTGCTGGCTCTGCCCCAAACATCAAGTGCTGACTCAATGAGAGAATCCACTGTGCTGTGTGGTAGATCACTGGTGTACCTGCCAATTCTGAGACATCAAGGGGGACAGATCAGATCGTAAATCCACCATTCACAATGAGATTATGAGTTATCCCCATTTGTTTGGTTTCCAGGGAGGGAAAGTTACTTGTAAGTAATGATGTTCTTGTTCCACCGGGTTCCACCATTGTCGGTGTAGTCCTCAACATCTGGAACCCCACAACGAGGTGACTTCATGATCTCCAGGGTGTCATGGTCTAGAACGCCTGTCGTGTTGAGGCCAAAGAAACTTTGCATGTCCTTCACCTTGGAGGTGAACGAGGGCCAACTCCTCTTCCTCCGATTGAAAGGCTCTTTCTTGAGATCGTAATAGTGCCTGAGGTATTCCTAATAAACAGATGACAGCTTCTGCTGCAGATCAATATAATCTAAGCAAGCATGTTCATGTTGATGGATGAATCTCTCAGGCTCTTAAATGTGTCATGATCTCTGGATGAATAGAATTATTTACTTTACCACTGTACCAATGACTTTATTCTCTAATCTAACCTCAGTGTCAGCCAGTATCTGATTTCTATGTTTTCATTTACATATTTTCATTTTGAAATGATCCATTAAAACCACAATAGAGACATGGCACGCCGCAATCATTCATATCTAAGTAGCATATATATAGCAATGGCTTTAATTTTAATTGTCCAACATCTGTTTTAATTGTCCAACAGTATATATTACTTTTTTAAACTATAATTAAAATAATAATTATTATTATATACAAATTTATATGAAGAAATACTACTACTACTACTACTACTAATAATAATAATAATACAAATAGTAAATCAAACATATTTATCCGAATTTGGATATAACCCGACTTTTACAGTAATTGCATCATCAGTGTCCGAGAGCTGTACAGTGCATGCATCAACCTCTGCCCCCCACCCACTCCCAAAAAAGAAAATAATAAAAAAACATTATCTCAGTACCTCACAGAGCCAAGAGACCAATTCACTTACATGGACCTTTCCGTGGCTCATTTTTACTGCATCCACATCATTTGACCCAAACATGCTAAAATGATTAGTAAAGAGAGTAAGATGCAGAAGCTCACAAAGGGTATGTAATTTAATCTTATATCTGACGGACTTACTGTGGCCAACTTCAGCTCATCCTGGGGAAGCAGTGTAGGAACTCTCTCCTCCTCAGGAACAGATGTAGGAGCTGGGGAGCATGGACCCGTCAAAAACAATACCAAAACACAGGACCAAGAGAAGAACTGAAGATGCATTTCCAAACACACTACAGGACTGAAGTAGCCTATTTTGGAAATGCATAGTAGAGTAGGAAGTCCTGGTTAATGGGGATGCCTTTTAACTGGTTATTGTGACTCATACTCCGTGAAAGCCAAGGAAGGCTCTTACTGCACTATGGAATTAGGGAGGGGTTTATTGCTACGGGAGGAAAAAACATCAAAACTGTATCAAATGTTATATGTAATTAACAATATCATAATACATAAATTCATAAATTTGCCCTTTAACTATATACATTTGACACATTTTGTCTTTTAAATCTGTTAATTCATGATTTAATCACTTTTACTTGCATGTAATCCATCATAACAGATGTTGTGAAGAAAATGAGTCCCTAAGACCCATGTTTGTGTTGTCAGTTTGTGGAAAACAAATTGCTGATATAAATAGAAATGTTGCAACTATTGCATTAGTGAGTAAAAAACAGATGTGTTTCCTATAGTCTGCTCTTGATCTTATGTTCTGGCTGTGCTTAACATGATATGCAGCAAATCTACAATTTTCACCCACAGTTAAAATTATTAATAAAATTAAAATATGCCTTTATCATACAATGCACAGTATCTCAGTCAAATACGTTCATTTTCTTCAACCATGTACAGACTGATGCAATTGAATACACAGTACTGCACCATCCCACGCATTCTGCAAGCTCTCCAAAAATACATGACCAAAGTCCATTATTGTACTGTATTCTCACTGAAAGACTATATTTAAAGGAATTCTAATTGCAGGGATTGCTTCGGGCCTTTCAAAAAAGAAAAATGTCTGCCAGCCTGCAGTGGTGAGGGTGGTGCCATGGCAAAGTCAGGCTACAATTAGGCTTGATTGGGTGCTGCAGAGCTTTATAGGATCAGTAGAATTCCACAGCTTGGGAATATAGGCCAACTGTTCCAGTATATAGCTCTTTCACAGAAGGATTCATGCCTGTGGATGGTTTTGCGGGATGGTTTTGCGGGTGAACAGAAGAAGTGATAAAGTAATTTGGGGAACAGAGGGCTCACAAACTAAGACCATGCACACAAGCTGGATAAGTAAAATTGTCAGGACAGGAGCATTACTTAGTACAGTTAAACTTGAGTATGCTTACTTAGGGAAAGTAAACACAAATTTGCCCAGATCCCCTGGTGTAACCTTGTCTACCTAATCATCTCTTTCATGACTTAATGTTACATGACATTTTTGTGTTTAGGTTTGTACTGGGCCCAAAGTACTATATGTACCATTTCTGTTATTTCCTATAATTCCAGAACCAAGCAGATTATTGTCATGTTGGTGTATTGTGCTAAGATTTCAGGTGTGTTTGAGTTGAGTGGCCACATGTGGTGAAGTTCACAAATGATAGACTCTTGGATCAAGCTCTAACATAATTTGTCATTATACCAGCTCCAATCATAATGCATGACTGCTGCTGCTTTGTTGCCAACAGATGGTCTCATGTGTCAACATGCCATGGGCATTAGGAGAGGACTACACGATTAGCCACTTGGGTGTTTCCTATGTTAACACTTTAGTACATAGCCTAGGCCTTTTCCCTATACAATACCAATGTGTAAATGACTACATGCATTATAAAGTGTGAGCAATAGCACTCGTGTATTTAGGTTCGGCATTACACTCAAGTGGTCGGGCTAGGGTTAGTTTTAGGCTACTCCAACAAAAAGCATGTAACATTTTGGTGCGCTCAAACTAAGGACACTTTGACGACAAGCTCAGCAGTTTTATTTCCACATATCTTTACTATCTTTATTATGACAGAAATGTTACATGTCTGCATGTCTGTATGCCTGCATCCCTCCACCACTGCACAACCAGCTACTGTGTGTGGCTCGCATGCGAGTTCAGAATCAATGCTACCAGCTACGTAGCTATCTACAGATATGAGGCTTTTACATTGACCAGCATGGTATGGTACAGGGCCACGTTTCCCAGAGCCATTTAGTCAATTTCTACGTGTGTTATAAGCTACGTCGTAAGCTCTGCTTTTAGATGGAGCGTTGTTTTCCAGAGCCTCCTTAAATAAGGTATGCCTTACTTAGGGATACTTTCTGAAGGGTGGTCAGAACCCATCGTAAGCTGTCCCTTAGCGATGCACGCCGTTCATCCTGTTATAGTTTTAGCCGGATTAGGGCAAAATTATACTTTTCAAAAGGAGAGTTGCAATATGCACATCTATCTATTCTACCTGCACAAATAACATCATTATACTTTATGAAAATGAATGATGAAAACACGGGGAAGCTTCTGGCGGGGGAAGCTTCTGGACAGACCTGGGAAACCCAAGCGTGTAGTGAGGGTGAACTGGGAACGTCTGGAGGAAGAGCCTGTCCGGAGAGATTTCAATTGCCACCTCCGGCGGAGCTTCTCAGGCATCCCTGTGGAGGTTGGGGACATCGAGCATGAGTGGTCGGTGTTCAAAGCCTCCATTGCTGAAGCTGCGGCTGGGAGCTGTGGCCTGAGGGCCATAGGTACCTCAAGGGGCGGTAACCCTCGGACACCGTGGTGGACAGCGGTGGTCAGGGAAGCCGTCCGACTGAAGAAGGAGGCCTTCCGGGGTATGTTAGCCCGGGAGACCCCAGAAACAGTTGCAGGGTATCGACTGGCCCGGAGGGCTGCGGCTTCGGCCGTGACCAAGGCAAAGCAGCGGGTGTGGGAGGAGTTCGGAGAAACCATGGAGAAGGACTTTCGGTCGGCACCAAAGTGTTTCTGGAAGACCATCAGACACCTCAGGAAGGGAAAGCGGGGGACCATCCAAGCTGTATACAGCAAGGAGGGGACACTGCTGACCTCAACTGAGGAGGTTGTTGAGCGTTGGAAGGAGCACTTTGAGGAACTCCTGAACCCGACTAATCCACCCTCTACGATCCTAGCAGAGCCGGAAGATGATGGGGGGTCGTCAATTTCCTTGAAGGAGGTCACTGAGGTAGTGAAACAACTCCACAGTGGCAGAGCCCCAGGGACTGATGAGATCCGTCCAGAAATGCTGAAGGCGCTGGGTGTAGAGGGGCTGTCTCACATTACTCAGCCTCCCAGGGAAAGTTTACTCCAAGGTGCTGGAAAGGAGGGTCCGGCCGATAGTCGAACCTCAGATCGAAGAGGAACAATGCGGATTTCGTCCTGGTCGTGGAACTACCGACCAGCTCTTCACTCTCGCAAGGATCTTGAAGGGGGCTTGGGAGTTTGCCCAACCTGTCTACATGTGTTTTGTGGACTTGGAGAAGGCTTAAGACCGGGTCCCTCGAGAGGTCTTGTGGAGGGTTATGCGGGAGTATGGGGTGAGGGGGTCCCTACTTAGGGCCATCCAATCCCTGTACACCCAGAGCGAGAGCTGTGTCCAGGTCCTCGGCAGTAAGTCGTCCTCCTTTCCGGTGGGGGTTGGCCTCCGCCAGGGCTGCACTTTGTCACCAATCCTGTTTGTGATTTTCATGAACAGGATATCGAGGCGTAGCCGTGGGGAGGTGGGTTTGCAGTTCGGTGAGCTGGGGATCACGTCGCTGCTTTTTGCAGATGATGTGGTCCTGATGGCATCAGCTGCCTGCGACCTCCAGCACTCTCTGGATAGGTTCGCAACTGAGTGTGAAGCGGCTGGGATGAGAATAAGCACTTCTAAATCTGAGGCCATGGTGGGACTACATCTCCGCACTGGCCTGTGAGCGGCTCAAGATTCCCCAGGCAGAGCTGGTTGATGCTGCTAGGGAAAGGGATGTCTGGGGCCCCCTGCTGGAGCTGCTGCCTCCGCGACCCGACCCCGGATAAGCGGATGAAGATGGATGGATGGATGGATGATGAAAACAATGTTTTTGTAGCCTACATAACACATCACAGGAATGTTGTCATTTAAAATTGTATTAAGACAAATAAAATATAGGGACTATCCATAATATAAATCCAATCTGTGAACAAAATGCTCTTATGTAACGGAGCAATTTGATCACATGGCTTTTCTGTCCGTCTGTACCTCACCACTATATATTGTAGGATACTGACAGATATTAGGCAAACCGATTAATCTAATGAGGCCTGCTAGACTCATAGTAGGGTGGACACAAGTGTAATTGATTAATTAAGGTCCCCTTCTATTTAGTGTGTCAACTCATGCTTCATGTATACATCATGGCTGCATTACAATGCATCCTTGTATTGAACCAAAGAAACCAACGGCGACGCTGTCCATGTAGCCATTTGGTTCATGTTAATTATTTCATCAGGACCAACTTCAGTCCTCTGGATGTCCTCTCAGACATTCCTTCTCCAGGGCTCTGGAGCTAAGCAAAGCCAAAGACACTAAAGCCCTGCTTAACAGAAGAAATAGGTTCTTTATGGCTATGGACAGAGAGGAGGCCACATCAGTCCAGAAGGAACTGAAGAGGGAGCTGCGGAGGACCAAAAGGAGCTACAGAGTAAACTTGAGCTGAACAGCACCATGTGTGGGAGGGAAGAGAGAAGGGAGAGAATCACAGGGCTGGGTACTTCAGGCCCAACTGTGTTGGGGGGGGGGGGGGGGGGGGTCAAGAACGTGCCAATGAGCTTTAACAGGTTCTTTAGCAGGTTTGACACAGCCCCCACCCCTGTGAGGCTAGAAGGCAGCCCAACGCCTCTGCCCCTTCCCCCCTCCCCTCCCCCTACCCCCACCAGTAGTGTTTCAGGCGGGATCCTGGGAATCCCGGGTAGGGCACCTGTCATTTCCCTCCTGGGAAATGGCATTGGGACCCACCTTCCCGGAGGTTGTTTTTTTGTGCTGGAAATTACCCCGTGTTGCCTTTGTATCAAAATGAGAATAATAAACACGCAATGTCTGTGTAAAATGTCTCATTTTTCTCTAGGCCTAGGCCTATCCGCGCAGATACTGTAGAAAAAGAAGCTCTGTTTCTCTTAAGCCGTAGGGTAGGCTACAGCGTGCGGAGGTCTATGTTACGGCTACATTAACCAACTGCAAGCTAACATGGCTTCTGCTTCAGCTGTGTGGAATGAATTCACAAAAGTTAGTAATAACGAAGCTAAGTGCAAGAAGTGCAATAAAATACTGAAATGCAGTGGAGGATCAACAAGTGGTTTAGAGCATTCACACTATTGTTATCCAGTTCTTTATAATTATTATTATTATTATTATTATTATTAGGTGGGCTAGCTTGTAAAAGCTAGCCCAACTTGTGATATTCCCACTATTTCTTTCTTTATTATTAGGTGGGCTAGCTTGTAAAAGATAGCCCAACTTGTGATATTCCCACTATTTCTTTCTTTCTTTCTTTCTTTCTTTCTTTCTTTCTTTCTTTCTTTCTTTCTTATTCTTATTCTCCTCAGTTTTTTGGCCCTTAACTACTTCTTCATACTTTGTGCTAGAAACTTCATTCAAACTTTAAAATGTTCATCGTCTTTAGCTGTTTTCCCGGATGTATTCAGATTTTTGATATTTTTATTATTATTTTATTAATAAAAAATATTTTTATTTTTTTTGTAATTTAACTTTTAATAGTAATTTTTGTGCCATTGAAACTGCTGGTGGAATGTTCAGTGTGATTATGTTTTTAGAGTGGTGGCAGCTGTTGCTTTGAAAATATTCACACATTTTGTAAACTGCTGGCACTCCTACAGATTTGAAAGCTCACACACATATTATACATCAAAACATTCACACAGCTGTGCTGATTCGTACAATGTAAGTATCTAAGCTGTGTGACTAACCGTTTTTGAGTTGTGACGATTTGTTCGGAAACTGCGCTCCCCATTTAAACATATGGTGCAGCACTAACTTTTGAGCTGCTACTTTTGCATTTTTACCCTTTTTCTAACTTGTCGCCATGCCTAAAGTGTTTAAGCTATACGGACATATTATACATAGAAATCTTCTGCAAGTTCTCAGGATTCCTATGGTATCAATATATAAGCTGTAACATTTATAGTTTTTGCGATAGAGCTGTCTGAAGCGGACCATGTCTAGGATCAGAGTGTCAGTTGGGATTAGAGTGTTGGCAGCTGTTGCTTTTTTTGAATTTGTGTGCATGTGCAGCATCTCTTAAAGGTACAGGGACCCTATTATAACTAATGTGGTAGCACAGAACTCAGCCAAAGTGGAATAGAGACACATGATCTTCACTGGTGGGGGCCGGTGGGTAGCCCGGCGAGGAGTACACCGTCCCTGACTGGCTATGACCAAAAGGGGCGGAGCCTCGCCACCACACCACTATTCACGCCACAGAACCCACTTTTTAGCCCCTGAGTGGGCTAGAGACACACAGTCTTCAATGGTGGATGCATGGAAATTGCCCGGAGGTCACTGTACTGTCCCCGACTAGCTGTGACCCAAGGGGGCGGAGCCTAACCAGCACACCACTATCCACGCCACGGGCCCCACAACTCAGCCCCTGAGTGGGTTAGAGACACACGGTCTTCACCGGTGGAGTCAGGTAGGTGGACCGGAGAGGGGTACACTGTCCCTGACTGGCTGTGACACAAGGGGTCGGAGCCTAACCACCACCCCACTATCCACACCACGGGCCCCACAACTCAGCCCCTGAGTGGGCTAGAGACACATGGTCTTCACCGGTGTGGGCGGGTAGGTGGCCCAGAGAGGGGTACACTGTCCCCGACCAGCTCTGACCTGAGGGGGCAGAGTCTCATCACCACGCCACTGTCCACGCCACGGACCCCACAATTCAGCCCCTGAGTGGGCTAGAGACGCACGGTCTTCGACGGTGGGTGCATGGAGCTAGCCCACCTCACATTTTCTCCAGGAAATGTACTTTCTAGTTAATAATTTATTATTATTATTATTCTATAAATATAGTGATATTCCGTATAGCCTATATTTAACCTACACATTATTTGTTTCGGTATCTCCACAACCCAGTGAAATGTGTGACTACTGGAGACGAGCTGTTCGCTATGCCCTCCAAAAATATGCAGTTGAAGACGGCACTCAGTCTGTGCAAGCGTCTGTTTGTGGCCAGTGACACGGAACCCCAATAACCACCAGATGAGGGAAACGAATCAACTGACCAGAGTCAGACTACCATGAGCCTACAGGCTCACCTGCAGCAAGAAATCGACGTGTGCATGAGAATCACAGATCCCGAGGAAAATAGTGTGAAATGTGACCTGCAGAAAATCCTGTTGAAGGAATTTGTGCTTTTCGAAGCTACCAAAGTGCGCCCCACAAATCTCCAGCAGCTCTCCTTGGCTCTTGGGACGATTTAACCGACTTCTGTGGAAGCGGAGCGAGCAACACTCATGTTTTTCACTTTTAGTCAATTTTGCAAGCAGTCTTACAGTATAAAGAATATTATTTTTCTGAAAAATAGTAGGCTATGAAAGCCTAAAGATGGAAGCAGCACTCACGTCTCTTTTAAAGTTAAAAAAGCCTTTATTTGGGCATGGTGGCTTTGCTCAGTCCTGCGCGGTCGGCTTTTGGCCTTCTCAGGGGTATCTGAGCAAACAAACATTTCAAACGTTTTTAAACAATACAGCCTGTGGCTTTAGCCAATCAGCAGTCAGTGTCGACATACATCAGGTGATCAGCTGGGAAGTTCAGTCACGTGACAGTGTAATACAATACAGGAAACACTCAATTTAGACAACACTCAATTTAGACAAGAACCTTCTGGCGCCAGAAAAAAATATAAAAAGAAAATAATAAAGAAGATCCCCAAAAGAAAATTATTAAGTTTCATTTTTAGTAAAGGGACTTTTTTATTTGTATTTTTGTTTTTTAATTTTTTTATTATTTTTGTTTTTTATATTAAAGGAAAGAGGAGAGATCTAGTTCCTCATTGAGTCCTGGTTTTTTCATGGCGTTTAAAGTGTAAATCCAAAAAGATTCTCTTTGTAATAAGCGTTTAACTCTGTCTCCTCCTCGCTTGTCGAGAGTGACAACTTCGATAACTGTGGCTTTTAATGATACAGCGCTAGGATGACCTGCCTGTTTGTAATGCACTGCCATAGGATAATTCTCATTAGCTGTTTTTATAGCATTTTTATGCTCACTTAGACGATCCTTAAATCTCCTTTTTGTACGTCCAATGTAAAAACATCCACATTCACATTCTAATCTATAGACTACATGAGTGGTACTACAGTTGGCAAAAGATGTCATCTTGTATGTTTTGTTCCTGTGGACGTCTGGAAAGGTCTTCGTTTTAAAAACATTGGGGCAGTGGTTGCAGTGACCGCATGCAAAGGTGCCCACTTGTTGGCTTAGCCAGGTCTGAGTCGCAGGAGGAGGAGAGAGATAGCTGTGCACCAGCGTGTCCTGTAGGGTGGGGGCACGTCTGTAGGAAAACAAGGGGGGGTCGGGGAACACTTGTGTTAGAGCAGGGTCACTCTGTATCAGACTCCAATTGTCTTTTATAATTTTCTTTATTTTAGCTGCCTCAGTGCTGTATTGAGTAACGAAGAACATTTGGTTCTCTTTGAGAGGTCTGCTTTTTTTTACAAGTAAGGTTTTCCGATCCAGGGACTTAGCTCTCTCCATGTGTTGGTTGAGTGGTTCAGTCTTATAGCCTCTTGCTTCAAACCTTTCTCTCATGTCTACTGATTGTTGTAAAAAGTCTTCTTCCTGGTCGCATATGCGCCGGAGTCTTTGGAACTGGCCAAATGGAATGTTTTTGATCAGGCTATCAGGATGGAAACTGTCCGCTCTCAGTATCGTGTTGCGGTCACTGGATTTGCGAAATATGGAGGTATGAAGTTGACCCTCAGGGTTCTTAGTGATTTTAAGGTCTAAGAAGTGTATCTCAGTCTGACTGTATTCTATGCTAAGTTTCAGATTGGTATTGATTGAGTTGATATATCTGTGAAAGGACAATAAATCTTCTTCTGTAGAATTAAAAAACAAAATTATGTCGTCAATGTATCTGGCATACCATAGAAGGTGTGTGAAGTAAGGGTTCTTTTCTGGATTGAAGATCCATGCCTCTTCAAGGAGCCCGAGGAATAGGTTGGCTAGGCTGGGTGCATATGATGCTCCCATCGCAGTGCCTTTGACTTGCCTGTAGAGGGCGTCCTGAAACAAAAAAATATTGTTCTTCAGTGTCCATTCTGTGAGTTCAAGCAAAAAGGCTGTGGGGGGAGCACTTCCCTCAGGCCTACGGTCTAGGTAGTGTTTAAGGGCTTCCAGACCTTCACTATGTACTATGTTGCTGTATAATGACTCAACATCCATGGTTACTAAAAAGGCTGATCCAATGTTCTCAAATTCTGACAGTTTGTTCAATACATGTGTAGTATCTTGGAGAAAGGCAGGTAAATGGGGAACCAAAGGTTTTATGTGGAAGTCTACGTACTTGCATGCCGGTTCTGCCAATGTGTCATTGTTGCTGATGATGGGCCTACCTGGTGGGTGGAGTAGGCTCTTGTGGACCTTTGGTAACATGTAGAATGTGGCCAGCCTAGGGGAATTGGGAAGCAGATATTCATGTTCTTTGTTTGTGATAATAAAATTTTCTTTAGCTCTCTGCAAAATTTCTCCCAATGCTTTTTTCATATCATCAGCAGGATTGGATGAGAGCAGCTGGTAATATTCTGGGTTCTGCAGCTGTCTATAGGCTTCTTGTATGTATTGATTTCGCCCCCAACACACAACAGCTCCTCCTTTGTCCGCCCTCTTCAGGATTAAATCAGGGTTATTCGATAGCTCTTTGATAGCCTCTCTTTCTTTTTTATTTAAATTTGAATGTTTGTCTTTGGTTTGTTTATCAAACATTTTTTCTATGTCAAAGTTGACTTTCTTGGTGAAGGCATTCAAAACGGCATTGTTGCTCAGAGGGTGGAAAGTAGATTTGGGTTTAAATCTGTGGATGGGCTGTGCTGTGTTCTCTACTGTGCTGGAATTTGTCATGGAGTTGTAAGGGTTAAGTTTGTACCAGGCTTTCAAGTGCATATTTCTATAGAATTTAAACAGGTCAATTTTGGTTTGGAATATTATTTTTCTTTTTATTATTTTTTATAAGATATATTTTCTATTCAATAAATCAGTGTCATTCAAATGTTCAGACGTGTAGACCTAGGTGCGCACGTAGCCTAACTTCACGATGCCATTTTTTGCTGAAGGCTACTCCATTATTGATAATTTCAGATAATTTTCGATTTGATATGTGCACATTTCATCAAAATAAAACGTTTTATGCAATGAAATATTCTGTTGAAATTATTTGTCTACATAACATAATTGCATTTTATTAGGCACTTACGGTTTTACCTGAAATCCCAGGATGACCCGGGAAGAGGTCAGAAAATTCCCGGGAAATAAAATTGGCTTAATCTGGGAAAATCAGAAACACTACCCACCAGACCATTCATCACAGAGAGTGAAGTAAGGGGCAACTCCAAAGGCTACAAATCAAAAAGGCTTCTGGCCCTGATGGAATCAGCCTCAGGGTGCTCAAGGAGTGTGCGCAGCAGCTACTGTAGCTGGCATATTCCAACACCTATTCAACCTCTCCCATCTCCTGCATCGTTCCGTGCCCAAAAAAGCACATCCCAGCGTCCTCAATGACTACAGGCCAGTGGCACTGACATCTCATGTCATGAAGGTATTCGATGGTTTATGGTTCTGCAGCGCTTGAGGTCCATGGTGAGCGATCTCCTGGAGTTTGTTTCCCCAGCAGTTGGCATATCGGGCCCGAATCAACGTGGACGATGCCATCATCTACATGTACCCACAGAGCTTATTCACACCTGGAGGTGCCAGGAAGTTCAGTGAGAGTCATGTTCTTTGACTTTTCCAGTGCTTTCAACACAATCCTCCCCTTCCAGCTAGCGGAGAAGCTCCCAGCTATGCAGGTAGACCACGACACGATGGTCTGGATCACAGACTACCTCACTGGCAGGCCACAGTATGTCTGTCTGCAGGGCTGCCTGTCCCGACGTCGTGATTAGCCACACGGGTGCCCCCCAAGGAACAGTCCTGTCTTCCTTCAACCTCTACACCTCCAACTTCAGCCACAACCCTGGAGTGTGCCACCTCCAGAAGTTCTCGAACAGTAAAGGACAGAGCAGACTGTTCTTCCTCAGGAAGCTCAGGTCCTTCGACATGTGTAGCAGGCTACTGAGGATGTTCTACCAGTCTGTTGTAGCCAGTTCTTTGCTGTCGCCTGCTGGGGAGGCGACATCAAGTCGGGGGAGTCAAATAAGCTGAACAAGCTGGTGAGGAGGGCTGGCTCCATCGTGGGGCAACAACTGGACAGCCTGGAGTCTGTGGTGGAGAGGAAGATGAGGGACAAACTGAAGTCTATCCAAGAACAACCCCTCCCATCTCCTCTATGGCGAGCTGTGGCAGATGGGGAGCACTTTCAGTCACAGGCTCATCCCACCCAGGTGCAATATGGAGCGGTTTAGACGTTCCTTTGTGCCAGCAGCCATCCATAACAGTGCCTGAGCGCTCCATATGTTATAGAGGTGTGCACGTATGTATGTACACATGTGTATTACTATATATCTAGACAGCCTGGGATCTAGTGGTATGTATGTATGACGTATTTACTTGTATAGTTTTATTTATACTGACTGAATGTATGTAGGTACATACATATCTTATTCTATTGTATTCTATACTGCACAGTTACTGTACATATGGATGTATATAGTCCCTGATATCCCTATTTTTATGCTGCTCTGCCTTCAGTTATTAGGGTGAATTCTGGGGGGACACGTGGTAAACAGTTGGGACATAATTCACCCTGGAACCTTGGGGTGGGGAATTGTTGCTGGCAGCTGCGCCCCTACCTGTCTGCCTCTTTGGTGGTAATAAAGGCCCACGCAGTCACGTGAGGGGAGCAAACATCATGTCGGCTTCGTCCTTTGTCCAGGGCCCACCACGTCACTTCAGTGTTGCATTTTTTATACTTGCACCTCACCCCATTGCTAAGGATTAGCTTATTAGTGTGGACTAATAAGGGGAGTTGTGTCAAGAAACCTATTGTATGAGTAAATTCATTTTATTTAGTGTTTTTAAGAAAAATGTAACCACTATAATAGTGGGCATTTTGAATAATTAATGAGCATTTATAACCCTATCAATTTGATATGCAAATGAGGTCTGGTGGACACATGCACCTGGCATGTGTCCGGGGGCTGTGTGACCCCCCTAACCGAGGGGTCAATTTTGACATTTTGTGCCCTGTGTGAGGATTTATGACTTGCAGGTGTTTGCTGTCCAGGGGCTGTCTGACCCCGCTCATTGAGTGGTTAGTCTTGACATTTTGTGCCCTGTGTAGGGATTTATGACATCTGTCCTAGCTAGAACCCCCCCACCCCTCTGGATGTTGCTGGCTCTGTCAGGCCAAAATCTGTCCGGGGGACAAAATGTGTCCGGGTGACGTAATTGCTTATCGTTGCTATGGAAACGCATAACGCGATCGCATTCCTCGCATTTGCGAGTTGCCTGCGGTCGCTGTTGACTATGGAGCTGCTGTGGTCGCTGTTGACTATAAATAAATCTGTCCTTCTAAAAAATATTTTTCTCAGAGATATCTTAGTTAAAACATGATTGAACAAACAAGCTAATTTTATCTTTATAAGTGTAGTAGCACAGTGAAAAACTTCTCAACAACAAGAAGACATACTTTTCCGCAGAGGCTTCACTGAAGCATATGGTGTCCGAGTCTTCAGCTGGTGGCCATCCAAGGTCTCCAACTGCACCATGTTGTTGGTCCCAACCTCAGACACCCTAAGAAAGACATGTATAGTCTGTAATGGCAAAATTGGACATCATAACTCTCACCAATAATTACTCTTAATAGTCCAACATTTACCGGTACAGAGTTGGCCAGTCCGGATCCATCGTGCGACCAGGTCTCCCACGTTTCCTCTCGTCCTTCTTCAGGACCTCCGTGCCCGGCAGGATCACAAAACTCTTCTCGTCCCCTTCTTGATCCTCTTCCGGTAGGTTTCCCGCTGTTTCTACTGGGCCTGCTCCACGTTGAGTCGCACCTTCATCGTTAAAGAAAAAGCAATGCAGCAGATATTGATATTGTGCTGTATTAGCTCTGTATATTGCTGATGCATTGTTATGGTGTTAGCAGTTATGTGATATTTTACCTCTGCAAAGACCTCCTCATCTTTTTCAGCCCTAGCCTGGAGGTAGTCTGCAACGGTGTCCTTGTCAACCCCGTCAGCCTCCACAAAAGGAACATCACCAGTGATCTGAAGTAACACGGCAAATAACAGAAAAACGCAATAGACAAATATTTTCTAGAGTTAGTGGTTTTTATATTTTGAATCTATTAGTGAAAAAATGTACTGCATATGTAAGAAAATATCAAGAGTTCACATACCTCAGACAACAACTGTGGCTCCCGGCCGTACATCAGGTGGTAGGGGGAATACCTAGTGGAAGCCTGGACACTGGTGTTATGTGCAAACAGGATTACCTTCAGGTTGTCCTCCCACCGTTCCTGGTGCCCATCCAGATGCTTCCCAATCGCCCTCTTCAGTGTCTGATTGGTCCGTTCATCAAGTCCGTTGGTCTGGGGATGGTAGGCGGACGTCACCCGGTGCTTCATCCCGCACTTCTCGAACAAGATGTCGTTTACTTGCCTGAGTTATTGTTGCCATGTAGATTGTACACCTACTAGGAATTTGTTTTGGTCTCCTGGAGCCGGTTGCACCAGTGGTGCCATAAGTGGTGACTAGGCCTAGTCATAGCCTAAGTGTTGACTAACTCGAGATTTAGTCACTACTAAATTTAAATGGGTTGCACCACTCACGACTAGTTCCTAGTAACAACTAAATATTTACACCACCCTGGGAGGTGGTGTAAGTGATGACTAGTGCGAGGAAGTAGCTAATACTAGCGTCTTCAACTCTGCTATTAGGACGGAGGTGGGCTGAAACATTGTACAGTAGATAAATCTGTCGGTGGAAAAATTACCGGTGTGCTTAATCGTGTCATATTTATTCAGTTTGAGTAATTTTACGATCGAGCTAGCTAACCACCTTTAGCTCAATTGGCTTAGTTGCTGGTTAGCGATGAGAGGCGGAGTCCCAGCCCAGTTGATAACCCTCCGTTGCGGGTTGGGGGATGCAACGGTCGGCTGGGATCCTGCCTCTCATAGCTAACCAGCAACTGGTCAGTGGACTGTACCAGGCAGCCTACGTTATGTCGGAATCAAATAACGTTATCAAACAAGCTTGGGAACTAGCTTGCTAGGATAATTTAAGCATAACAATATGCTTAAACTAACTCCCCCAAAAGAACCTCTCCATTGCACAAGCACCAACCCCAATAATAATAAGCACAAGCTACATACACCATTTCACAGTTGGGATTATACAGAAAGGTGAGGATCAAGCCTGCTGGATGACCAACTCAAATGCCTGGCTAGCTCAATATTGTTGTAAGTTTAACATGAACCGTATGCGAGCCGGAGCCTGTCACTTTCACTGGATGACTCGAGTAGCATGCTACATTTATCTCACATACTAAACATGTTTTCGTGGAGTAGTACAGGTATGTACTAAATATCATGTAGTAGGCGAGTTGCAGTATGTACTATATAGTATGTAGTATGGACATTCAGACACGGCTCAAGCTCCTTGGTAAGGGCTGGGTAAGGGCGATCAACTTCCTTGTTTACATTTTTACTTGCTTGCCGATTGGCTATTTGGATCCTGCCGTCACAGTCATACGATAACTATTTTTTAGTAACTAGTTAGTAGTTACTAGTTAAGACAATGCCTAAATTGCCGTGGTGCAACCGAAATTAGACACCAAGTAGTATGCGACTAACTAGTAGCAACTAAGAGTTTAGTCAGGGTTTAGACGTGACTAAATGCTTGGGTTTAGACACAAGATAAGACAAATTGGTGCAACCCAGTCCTGTTGCACAATACAAAGTACGCCCCCCCCAAAATAAAAATAAAATAGGCAACAGTGGAGAGGGTGCAAAACAGGACAGTGCAAAAAGTAAAGTATGGTGTGCAGAATATTACCTATCATATATATGCATGTGCAATGTTTACATCAATCAATCAATCAATCAATCAATCAAAGCTTTATTTATATAGCGCATTTCATACCCAGAGGCAACACAATGCGCTTTACAGAGAACAAGGGAGTTGGGCAGACATCCCACCCCTACATATTCCAGAGGGAAGCAAAAAACAGTAATCACCCGGGGGCCAGATAAGTGAGCTGTAAAAATTCTTCCCTGACCCCTCTCAACGAGGCGATCGAGCAAGCTCCTGGAGTATGTTTGTCTACCGGCTAAGAACATTTATTTATTACATGTACGTATGTGCAGTGTGATACAACTTTCAGACAGAAAGTTGTTTTGTTCGTGCAAGTATACGTTCATAACTGACATTACTTCACATGTTTTAGTAAGTGCTTGACCTTGTTACAGAACTCTTTCCCCTGGTCCGTCAGGATGACCTCCGGTGCACCATGGGTGTGGACAATGTCCATCAGGGCCTGGGATGTTGCCGCTGCAGTCTTGTCCTAGCAATGTATACACAGTATATGCCATGGTACTATTATTTGAGATGTGTGTGGTTTATGAACTGAACAAATAGATCCAAGTACATTTTTAAAAGCATGATCATTGTTTATATCAGAAATCAATACTAAACACACAGAGCACAAACCTGGATGGGAACCGCCTCCACCCACTTGGTGAAGTAATCAGTCGCCGTGAGGCAGTAGCGGTTGCTATTCTTGGACGAGGCCTTGAACGGTCCGATGAGGTCAACACCTAGTAGCATACAGTCAAATACATGTCTTGGCATACTCTAATATTGGACAAGATGAAGTAAAACATTGCACTAAAAGAACTTAGAGAAAGAACATGGTAGGAAAAGTTGAAACCCCCAGAATAAATTGGGACATCCAACTGTACAACTCACCAATCATGTACCAGGGTGAAACAGGCTTGATGGTCTTCAGCTCAGGTGCCTGAGTCTTCACCTTCTCGAACTTCTGGCAAGGTACGCAGGTCCGATACTTTGGAATGAACAGTAAAGTGTAAGTTGAAACAAAATGAAATGGGTAGTCATAAATTGTGTATAAAGTAAGATTTTGCTGTAGTTCGTGAATAAAAAAATGTTTAGCTTGCCCAGTTTTCCACATCCTTCACAATGCCATGCCAGAAGAAGCGCTGATTGATCTTCTGAATCATGCGCCTCACTGCGAAGTGGCCAAGGTGGACCTCGGTCAGCACAGCCTCCTTCTCCTTGTCCGTCAGGATGACCCTCCTTGGTGGCTGTCCATCCTTGGGCTTCAAATACATGCAACCGTCTAGAATATCAAAAGGATTATTAATGGAGAACAAGACTTCTTAAAACAAGTTTAAAAAGTAGTACTGTTATGCCCTCCACTTCCACCTAGCTTTCTCCCTATTCCTCTCTCTCCCTGGCTGCCTGCATGTGTGTGGTGTGCATGGCTTCATTTGCCATATTTCACCTCACCTGCTCTGTCTGCACACCTATCTAGTTCCCCTAACTCATCTGCACTACCCTGCCTTCTTGACTGCTCTGCAAAGATGACCTACCCAGCTAGTCCTTCATACACCACCTGCCTTGACTGATCTTACCCTGAAGCATGAATCTCTCTGCCCCTCTCCGGATGCAATGCTTCTTTCCCTCAGAGACACCCTCCTCATACTTCTCTGCTCTGGACAAATAAAAGAAAATCTCATTGAGTGATGCCATATTAGATAGATAGCTCGTATTAAATTAATTAAATAAAGTAAAGTAATGAAATAGTAAATTATCAATTATTTAGCCACTAGCTAGCTAAGCAATTTAAGCAACAGTTGTCTAAACCAGAATCTACAAGCACTTCAAAATAAATCTAACAGACTAACAACTAACAATTATTTAACTAGCAAGCAAGCAATATACTGTTGGCTAACCTTATCTAAGGCAACTAGCTATCTTATAATGTTTGCTAGCTAGCTAATTTTCCTAGTTCGTTTCAGTAGTCTAGCTATCTAGCTAGCTAGAAACTTCTAAATAAAATGAACACGATCTAAAATCTAAAACAATATAAAAGGAAAATGATATAGAGGTTATCTGCTGTAGAAGTAGTGATCTTGTCTCAAATTCTGTTGTGAAATGTGCACAAAATGTCCGGAAAACTGTCAATGTCAAGAATCGCGTGCAATCCTGAGGTAAATGCCTGAGGAATGTCAGGAATGTAAACACAAGCGAGCGAAAGAAGTCAGGAATGCGATCGCGTCACGTTTCCACAGCAACGATAAGCAATTACGTCACCAGGACACATTTTGTCCCCCGGACACATTTTGGCCTGACAGCTCCCCCCTCACACCCCAGAGGGGAGGATGTGTGTGTGTGTGTGTGTGTCAATGTATCTGACAGGTAGACAATTCATCCTGTCCAACGTCTGATTCCCCCCCAGTATGCCCCCCTCCTCAACCTTTCATCCTGTCCTGAGTTCCAGGACCCAGTATGCCCCCCCCCTCCTCCTCCTCAACCTTTCATCCTCAATTCCAGTATCCCCCCCAGTTTTTGATCCCATTTGATCCAGGCTAGCTTCCTCCTATCCAGAGGTAGAATGTGATTTTACGATATCAATGTAGACAGGAATCCTCACCTCTGAGGCCTGACTGTGTCCTGTCCCCCACAGTATTAACACTAGAATAGCTGAGGGTGGGTCATGGTGACCCATGCAACTACATTAAAAAATAATTCTCTGCAACCGTTCAAGTTACAGCGCCCTGCTTTCATGACTTTTCCTAGATATGTGCGTTTTACGTGTCAGTGTTTTTGAAACTTCGAAATCCCACCAGGAAAAGGTAGTTTGGTCTTTTTTTTGTGAATTCTGGCTAAAAGCCGGTCAGCCATCTTTTTGTACCTGACTTTTAGGCTGCAATGCTACTTTCTCCCAGCAGATGTCGCCTAGGTTCATCAATAAGTTTTTTTTAGTTTTTTTTTATAGGAATCAAGGTTGAATTAATAATCCATCCTTACATATGGATATAAGAATGTGCACAGCAATAATATTTTTGTGGTAGACTATATGTGACTTCAACAATGAATGCAAAAGGTTACACTCACACAATGGCTCATTTAGATAAAACTGTTTAATCACAAAACGTATGCAATCAGCTCAACACAGGTCAAATGTCCTCAAATGAATAGCACTCAATAGTCTATGATACAAATGTTGAATTTTGAAATGTTGCAAATGTATTGAAAACACACCCTTACGTGTATGGATGTGAATGCTTATGTAGGCTAGTGAATGAATGCAAAATTACTAGGGGTGCAGGCTATTCAACCCTCTAGATCGTTTGCATCGGTTCAGGGAATAATACGTTACAATGTTGCACTTGGCGCTTGGGTCGTTTTTGTTCAACTGGCAATCTGGACAAAGCAAAATATAATATAACTGGGAGTATAATATAATTATAATTATATAGGAGCATTGGTGTGAGTAAAAAGAACTGTGCTTTATCCCTCTGGAGTCTGCGCCCGCGGTGGCACGGGCGTCGTACGTTTTTATAGATTTTTCAGCCATATCAACACGCACAGAAATCATATGCATAATTTTACACCGTTTTGTGTATAAGACGTCTGTTTCGTGTCTTGAGATTTACAGCGTTTATGATTGCTTCTTGAAGGCATCCTACGCCGCCTTCTCTGAATCTCCATTGGTTGGAGCTTTTCCCATGGATTCAGCTGTCTATCAGTCTCAGACATAATAAACCAATGACCATCCACGTTATTCACCACTTTCTATCAAGAGAGCTCCCCATTGGATAAACCTGGGCCATGTGGTTTGCAAACAACTAGGGAGGATGTTTTGAATCCGGCTGGGCTAACGTTACCTGAATGAGATCAAATGAGCAAACAAACAAAAAACAGGAGATGTGCTGAGGTTTTAGAGGCTGTCTTTGAGTCCAGCTCATCAGAAGAGTTGCTTGGGGGATTAGGAGACGTGACAACAATTTGGATCTCGTCGATGATGTAAGTTTGGCTAGCTTCGCTAACGTTAGCCCATTATTACCGGTAATTTTGATGTTACTGTAATGTTGCCGACTGCTTATGTTAGCTAGCACTGTTTATGTTAGCACTGTATGTAAGCTAGCTCTGTTTGTTTATGTTTTATGCTTAGCCACTGTTTATGCACACAAAATGATCAATCCTACTGTAAGTTACCTCATGAACTTATCAAGAATAAATATCCGCTCATTATATTTGTGCATAAAGGGAGTAACTTAGGGTGGTTTCACACATATAGTTTTGTGCACACCAAACGAGCTTTGGGCCCGAGAGCACTCTGTATGGGCCTGTGTGAAGACAACAATCGCAGACAAGTGCGCACTAAAACAGCCGCTCCGAGACCCTCCTGAAGAGGTGTTTTCGGAGCGATCACAACCGATTTCTAGGGCGCTCCAGTTGTTGTGTAAAACTGCCCGTTCTCGGACGGATGTTTGACCTCAAAAAGACCCCGTAGTCAGATGCGCTGTGCATTGTGGGGCGCACTGTTTGTTTACTTGACTGTCCAGTGGAGTGCGAGCTAGCTATCGAGCTAGCGCAAAGGTGATGAGGGACTGAATAACTGAAATATTATAACTTTAATAACCGAAATAAGAGGACAAGAGACATAAATAAGCACTAATGCTATGAGCAACAGGCGTTGTAACATCTCCATGTTTACGTCTTGTTTACATCTCAAGCCGGTCTACTCCTGTTTACAGCCGTCGTCATGGAAACATCATTGGTGCGCACTACATCTTGCGTGGCCTTGCGAAGCTTGCACTTATGTAGTTTGCGTCGACTATGAATCCGGCCTAGGCGTGGCTATGCTTCTCCAAAGTGCGCCGACTTCTTGTTTCAGTCAAAACCAAATCTAAAGTAGGCCTAATGATTTACGTCCTGCAAAATATTCATCTTTCTATCCAACAATGAATGTTTAATTTGCCAGTGAATGTCTGTTTTGCCAGTGCTCTACTAGAGTATGCACACGTGTGTGTGTGTGTGTGCGTGCCCAGGCCCAGGCCTTTGGCCCATAGTTGGCCAGTTTACCTACCTACCCTGTGTTGTTAGTCCTGCCTGTTGTTTTGTCTCATTGTTCTTCTCTGTTCTTGTAAAGCGTCCTTGGGTGTATTGAAAGGCGCTTTATAAATCTAATTTATCATTAATGTTGTTTCTCTGTTTTGTATTTTTCAGAAAAGAGAAGCACACCAGCCACGTTATCCACGCCAGTTTCCATCGTAGTTGGTTCTGCTGAGATGCGTTCAAGACCACCGGCTTTGCTATCAGATATCTTGTTCATAGCTTGATACACTTCATGAGATGGATTATTTATTGATTTTATTAATTTATGGAGTCCATTGTTTGTTTGTTCATTCCAGTGAAAAATTCTAGTAAATGATACGTTTGGAGAAAGAGAACCCGTTTCCTTGGTCTTTTTATTTCCAGACATTCCATGAAGGTTTATGTGGTGTGTAGTCATTATTCAGTATTATTACATCCCAGTATTACATTTGGGGAAAGTAAAGCGAAAAACAATGTGAATGAATTTCAAGTCTTTACAAAGTGTTCTGTTTTCCCCCTTGACTGTTGTTCTAAACTTTGTAGTTCGTTCTCATAGATCAGTCTGTTAGAACTACAAATTCTTCCCTGTGTGACATCACTTCCCTGTCCTTCATCCTGAAACTATGTCACTTCCTTTTTCACTGTATAACCTATCGACCTCGTCCTCATGTGAACTCACTCTGCCTGGATATCACTTCCTGTGCTGAGTCCGACTCTGCAGAATCGTAACAGAATAAAACTATTGCCTTTGTTTAAAACCAGCTTGACCGACCACTCAGCGTGTTCTTTGAAATCTTAACTAAAACAAGTTGATTTTCATTTACAACAACAATTGACTAAAAAAAATATTTTACATAATTGTATTTTAGGCTTTGATTATAGATGTATTTGGCTATTTTAACTAACTTTTCTATGCTATTACATTTTTATATATATATATATACACATACATACATACACGAGGTGCGATCGAAAAGTCCCCGGATTGTGTCAGCCATGCTCATGCCTCTATTTGAATTGAAAAAACAATGATATCCCTGTGTTGCCCTATATCTCACGACTATTCTGGTATAATATTGTCCTGGTAGCGTTTGGAGAGATCACCCCAAATGGCCTGCTTGATGGCGATCACAAAGGCAGAGTCCCCCTGGCGCACAGTGTAATGGGCCTGCAACTTTTGGAGGATTGGAATGATCTGGCCACAGGTTGGGTTTCTTTCACTGGAGACACAGAGTGTGGATGTATGCAGCACACGCATCAGCTCCACAAACTCCTCTGCCTTCCTGAAGTCCCCTGTGTCCATGCTGTTGACTGTGTCCTTCTCCACCTTCCTCCTGAGCTGTGGGTCCATAAGAGCAGCTTGGATGGCAGGGACCTGCTCAAAGAATCTCTCAATCGTGAGAAAGAGAGAATTCCACCTCGTACTGACATCCAAGATGAGCATGTGGATGGGCAGACCTGACAGGAAAACACAAACAAATCACACACAAACAAAATTAGTCACCCAAAATCTATCCATTTACTAGCATTAATTTTCATATAGCCTAACTATTTGAGTGAATAACATATGTGACAGCGGCTGGTGATTTGGTCCGCAACTCGGCAAACCCCGAAATGCGCTAGAGGGCAAAATAGCTAAAAAAAACTTTTTTTTTCGTTTTTTGTTTTTTTGCGTATTACCAAAGTTGAAGTTGTGAAGAACCTACTTACTATAAC
Source organism: Borostomias antarcticus (assembly GCF_949987555.1). Taxonomy (NCBI): domain Eukaryota; kingdom Metazoa; phylum Chordata; class Actinopteri; order Stomiiformes; family Stomiidae; genus Borostomias; species Borostomias antarcticus. The sequence continues at coordinate 38,775,184 of NC_140234.1, read as the reverse complement.
AGACAACAGTTTTAGGTTCACGAAATACGTTTAATTAGTCTGCAAACTAAGCTCGTTTTTAGCTGATTTCGAGTCGGGTTTGGGGGCGGGCAGATCGATTAGCATGATTTGGTTTCATTGGCTATTGCTTCCGGGTTCTCCGCCCCCCACCCTGCCCATAAGAACAGCATGCCGTCTTTGTTTACATTCAGCTCCAAGTTTACCATGGATGCTACAGCTTTTGCTAAAGAGAAGACGGGGATGGCATCCAGGACATGGAAAGAGTTTTAAGAGCAGCTAAAACTCCAGCAGAGCAGGACTCGTTCGTACACGGAGTATTATTCTTGATGACATGTGATACAGAGATGACTGTATCAGCAAAGCATGTTGCTACCAAGCGCAGAGTTGCGTCGAACGACGTACCAGATTCACACCACCGCCAAGCATTCTGCTTTGCTTTGGGGTAAGCTGATCTTTATACTATCTGTGCTGTTTACATTACATTAACGTTAGTCGTTTAGCAGAAGCTCCTTTCTAAACAAGTGACTAAGTCTAGCTAGCATAACAAACCAGCACTAACTAACAAAGGCTAGCTAGCTAACGTTAGCTAACATGCTAGTTAGCTGAGCTAGCCCTTTGTTCCTAAACTAGCCAGCTAGTCTATTTAATCAACACATTCTGGTACTATTTTATCTATATGGAGTGCCAGTACTGTGGGCAATAGTTTAATGTAATTTCTTCCTTCTATTCTATTGCAGTTTTGATGCTGAGAGACCTGGCATGGTTGTGGCCAGAGAACACCGTGATGCACCGGCAGTCGAGTTTCAGCTGCTGCGCAAGCCTGATGTCCAGCCCCCCAGAGAAGGTCTTCTTGTGCAAGCCCCACCCGGACTGGACATGGCCAGACAGACGTATCTCTTTAACAAGATCAGAGAGTTCTGTTCTGATGAGGGACGAGACATCACATGTCCCCCGCCAAACTCCACAGCAGCTCAGAACAAGACTGTCCGCTTGTAGATTCACTGCAGATCATCAGGACGGACAGCACTGCAGGAGAAAGGCCACAGCCTTTCCTATTTTCCTGTTTGTATACTGAAGCGTTGCTTGTTCTCTTGCACAGACTTGCCCACACTTGCACAGACTGCATTGTTAGAATATTGAATACTGAGCTGAGTACTGTTGTTATTACTTTGAGTATTGAGCTGGGGACTGTTATTACTTTGTTGTACACTTGATCACAATGAACACTATGCACCTTGTCTATAAAACAGACAACTGACTGTACACTTTAACACTTAGACTGTTGCCTTTTTTTGTACACTTAACTACTTATGCTTGTACTTTATATCATGTATGTGACAATAAAGAACGTTAAATTTGAACTTCATCTTATATTGTTCTTAACTGCATTCACAACACAAGATTAATACTGACTCAAAGAGTGTGGGGTCATCAGTGAGAGAGCACCTCACTTGGCAGCCACTCTCAGGTAATACCCCAAGTTGACAGCCACTCTCAGGTAATACCCCAAGTTGACAGCCACTCTGACAGATAATGACAGATCGTCCAGTGGGGGAGTGGCTGGGGGAGGGGTTACCAGGCTATTGTTCACGCCCATTACCTGGCAGTCAGAGGTGTGAAAATGTTGGAGAACTTTGGAGGGAGATTTCTCAGCTAAGTTGATTTGGCAGTACTAGCATTCAAATAAGCATATCTTCTTCAAATATGTTCAGATTTCAATGTATGAGACCTCATTTGAAAGCTTACAATCTGCACTTTCATAATCTGTAAAAAACTGAAAAATGAAAATGCCTAGTTGAGGACCAAATTACCAGCGGCGGTCACATATTGTATGTTGCTGTTATCTTTAATGACAAAATATTAAAAAGCATGATTCAAAAAACAATATTAAATTACCATTACACTTTAATATCATTAATTTTTCAATCATGTACAGTATTTATAATCAAAAGAATGTAATGAGATGTGATCTTACTGAGCAGTTGCTGCTTCTCCTTCAAGACCACTTTGGCCATGTGGGACCTCTTCATCCACACCACTGTGGCACGGACCCTGGCTGCCCAGTTGGACACTTGTAGGATTTTGTAGATCTTCTGAGCTGCCATGTTGAGTGTATGGGCGAAACACCCAAATTTGACAAGGTGGAGCTTCTTTATAGCAACATCCATGTTGGAGGCGTTGTCAACTGTGGCTGCCACAACCTTCTCTTGGATGCTGAAGTCCTCCATGATCTCATCTATCTCCTCAGCCACAGCATGCCCTGCCTGTGCCTCGTACACGGCTCTCGTCTTGAGGACCTTCTCTTTCATCTGATCTTCCCAGACGTAGTGCACAGTTACAGTAAGGTAGTGGTCCTGACTGACGGCTGTCCAGCTACCTTGCTAACCTGCCTTAGCTCAGAGACCAGATTGTCCTTCTCCACCTCATACCATGCTGGGATCAGACGGCTTCTCTCTAGAGAAGGGTTTGTAAAGCCGCTAAAGTCTACCTACAGAAAATTGCTGTGAGAATGAAGCAGAACTACTGTGAGTAACATTTCTTGGTAGGGCTGTAGGCTAACCAAGCCATACCTTGTAGCCCTCCCCAACCCCCACTGGTTTACATTGACATGCAAATAGGCCTAGCTGTCTGTTTGCTGGTAGCGAATGTCAAAGGACAGGGAGCAACCTTTTATTTCAGCCAACTCTCCTAAGTTATGTTTACTTTGTTGCATCTGATGTGGCATTTTATTTGAACATGTATGTTTTTATAGGCCTATCGGCGTATCACTTATCACCCAATTGAATTGGTTTCGGTGTAGGTAGGCTACCCTCGTGATCCATGAAGATCACACATTAGGCTAGGCTAAGCCTATGAGTTAAAAAAACAACAACATTGCACTGGAAACTGGCACTGTCTCGTTTAAGGTTAACCAAAGATCATATTACAGAGGCATGTGAACAACCACAACAGGCCTACGCTCTATGTAAGCACAACTAGCGATTCATAAAGACAGATTGATGAAAACAACCGTTTCGCGGCAGAAAAGATTTTTAGAAACTGCATTCTCGGTGCCCCCACCACCGCCATTACATGGATATACTGGCTCGTGCTGGATTTTACATTTCTTCTACATGCCTCCGAACTACACCAAAGTGATCTCGGTGAGTCAAACGTCTTATAATATCTCGTAAATAAGGTCCAGGTTGTCAAAAACGAGCATTGTCCTTTAATGAATAACTCTCTCTCCTCTTTGTCCGACCAAGTTAGGTTGACGTGCCACACCTGGGAGTCGACTTCTCTCGAAGAAGTTGTTGACCATTTCCGCTATGCGGAGCGTCTTCGTGTTCACATTGAAAAGAGGGAGTTGAAAGAAATGAAGCTATGTGCAGCCAGATTACAAGATGCTCAGTTGAGACAGCTGGAATACAGAAATTATGATGCATGTTTTCATTGTGGTAAAACTGGTCACTGGATTAGAGACTGTCACAGTTACCGCAAGCTGAATGAAAGGGAAGAGCCTCAGATTTGGGGTCCAGCGCCACCTGCTGGGGTTCCCTTGAACAACCCACAAGGTAGATTTTAACTAGCCAATATAGACCCATTTTTTTAAGGTAAATAAACAGGACAAGACAGATGTAGCTGAGGACGTAAGGTTTGTACATGATTGTGGGAAGATAGATAATGTTTGCCAGTGTCTTAATCTGAATACAGCATCTCCTAACAACCCAATTATATATTTTTGAATTTTTATGTTAAATATCTCATGTTTATAGTTTGAGGCACATTCATCGGGTCTGAGTGTTTTTCTGAGTGTTTTTACAGACAACTGTCATTCCGGGAGTGACGGGTGAATGCCGAACCAGGAGACGGGCACGGGACCAGAGGTGGAGATGGAGGTTACCGGCCTGCTTCCCTACAGATGGGCGACACCTGTGGTTCGTGGGATGCAACCCCAACGCCATGTCACCAGAGTCAGCGTGAGCGACAGATAAGTATGACATAGGGAAGATTGTCAAACCCAAGAGACCATTTTGTCTGAAGCGTGCCCAATACTCTGTCCTCAAATGCAGAAGAGGGAAGTTTTAGATAATTTATATTTTGTTAATTGTAAATGAAGCGTTCATTTTAGTGTTATTTTATTTGAGTAATGCATTTTTTCCCCCCATCTCTGTTTTACCCTGACTTCAGGGATTTTTTTTTTTTTTTTACCCTTAGGGGCGTTGTTTTGTTGAGACGAGGTGGCCACAGAAATTCTAAGAGCAAATTACCTTGATCACGACTGGGGACTGGGCATGTTAAAGTAATTCTTACACTGCCCCTGATGTCACTGTAGGCTACTGCAGAGCCTAGATCCCTGCTACTGTCCAATTTGGTAAATGGACAAAAGCTAGGTCCCCACTGACCAATTACATGGACTGACGAGCCGACTGGCTCTAATGACACTTAAACAGACTGACCAACGCACCCTGTTTAAATTTTCCTGACTATGACTAACACCATTTTCCCCAAAGCAGGATCATCTCCTGCCAGGAAGAGGAGATAATAGAATGTGACTTGCACTTAACGATGTTTCTGAGTATCTTCAACAGACTGCTGATAACCGTTCCTGACCAAAGAGGGGATTCCTGACCAAAGAGGGGTTCCTGCATCACACCAAGCCTGGGGATTGGCCCCTGATCCGCGACCTGGGGCCGTACCAGATTCAACTCACCACGCAGACGGCTGCCAGAGTAGCTGAGAGAACTTTGTGGGTCCATGAGAGCCGTTGCGTCCCAGACCAGGGAGCAGACGAGCAGCCTGAGAAGAAGAGGCCAGAAGACATGGAAGAGAAGTAGAAGTAGCGGGGTGAACCTACCCGTAAAGATGGAACTATCAGGACCATGTCATTCAGGCCTGTGCGGAATAGCTGTCAAAAGTAGCTGAGAGGACGGTCCATGCAGCCGAACCAGAGATCTCAAGAGCAAAGCAGTGGGCCGCCACACTGTCCTCTCCTCTGATGAGCAATCGGAGAGTGACCTTGCCGGTCACCGCCACACTGTCCTCTCCTCTGATGAGCAATCGGAGAGTGACCTTGCCGGTCACCTCCACACTGTCCTCCTCTGATGAGCGATCGGAGAGTGACCTTGCCGGTCACCTCCTTCTTGTGGTCGTTGTTATGACAACGTGAACAAGCTCAACAGCAATGACTGCATCAAAAAACACACACGCACACACTGGAACCTACATTGGACATTCAGAGACGCAAACATGGAAGCTGCAATCCAGAAGAGGAAATGACATTCAATCGTTCACAACAGGAGTGAATGAACTTTTAAATTATCTTGAAGAAACATCATATTTGTTTAGAAGAGTTACAATGGTTGAAACATGAGCTGATAAATGAGTTTGAAGCGTATTTCTTTGGGTTTTTCCTCTAAATTGACCAAGAGGTTTTTTGCCCTTTTACACTGGTAACCATGTCATCTTTTTACCTTGTTTCTGTCAAACTTTAAATCAAGGTTTTTGGTGAATGGTTGTCCCCTTTTAGAGTAGTAATCATGTCATCTTTTTTACCTTGTTTCCTGTCAAATTTCTGAAACAAGGGAGTTTTGGTGCGTGATTTGCATGTGGCTTTTTATTCTCCTCCACCTAGTGGAGAGATTATTTCCTTTCCACATGTATAGCATAGCTGAGTTTTACAATTTGTGTTTGGAATTGATTTTTGGTTATGCTTATTTTATATTTGATGTATATATTTTTATGTGCCTGGTCAGGCACAAACGGGGGAGATTGTCATAGAATTTACAACTGGCCTCAAGACCTTTCAGATCTCAGCTTTTGTTCTTAAAATCTATTGATCCAGTCCCCTGCCTTTTGCTATTCCAAACACCTTAGACCTTTGTCCTCTCTCTCCTTTTGTAATTCACCACCTCCCTCAACCGTTCACATAGCTGTGTTAACCTAATTCATGACAGGATGAGCTCCAGGAGGTCCACACACCTAGAAATCTGTCTACTCCAGAATAACCATCCTTTGTCCCTTTGTCTCCAAGAAATTACCACCTTTTCTCATGTCGCGTGTCTGTATTCTCGACCACGGCTGCCATTTCATATGACGTACAATGGGTTAGCCAATCACATCCTCAAAGCGCCATACCTGTGTTTTGCTTGAGAATAAAGGCCGCGCTGACCAAGAGGCGGCACTTTTTTGGGATACTACTCATGTGTTTGTCCGGAAGTCCTTGCGCTCGTATGTTTTCTCAATAAACCAGACTTAACCTGTTTGAGCGAATCTTGGTAAATCCTTTTTGACTAGATCAGTTAATTGTGTCCATCAGTAATCAGTGGTGTAAGTGAGTGGATGCATGGATGATATGAATGCGAGGTGTTGTAAGATGTAGAACAAAAACTGCCACAAACACTAATTGCCACAACAGAACAAAAAGTCAGCGTGGAGAATAGGTCTCCCCGAAACAATGGGGGATGCCTGTATATAAGCCAGCTCCACCAGGTGTAGCCCATCAGCCCAGCTACCGGCCGGCCAGGGACACAGGTTCAGGACTGACGGTCTGCTTGCAAGGTAGCCCTGTATGGGGAGACAACAGCACAGGCACCACAGGACAACGCCAACAGAACCGCAAACAGGCCGTCACACATTCTACCTCTGGATAGGAGGAAGCTAGCCAGGATCAAATGGGATCAAAAACTGGGGGGGATACTGGAATTGAGGATGAAAGGTTGAGGAGGAGGAGGGGGGCATACTGGGGTCCTGGAACTCAGGACAAGATGAAAGGTTGAGGAGGGGGGCATACTGGGGGTTCAGGAAATCAGACGTGGGACAGGATGAATTGTCTACCTCTCAGATACATTGACACACACACACACACACACACATCCTCCCCTCTGGGGTGTGAGGGGGGAGCCAGCAACATTCAGAGTTGTGGGGGGGTTCTAGCTAGGACAGATGTCATAAATCCCTACACAGGGCACAAAATGTCAAGACTGACCACTCGATGAGGGGGGGTCAGACAGCGCCCGGAGAGCAAACACCTGCAAGTCATAAATCCTCACACAGGGCACAAAATGTCAAAATTGACCCCTCGGCCAGACAGCCCCCGGACACATGCCAGGTGCATGTCATAAATCAACCGGACCTCATTTACATATCAAATTGATAGGGTCATAAATGCTCATTAATTATTCAAAGTGCCCACTATTATAGTAGTAATGTAATAATGCATAGCAATGGCCTTTAGAAGAAATGAGTATTAAAGGCAGGCACACGCAGAACTGGCAAGCATTGCAAGGCGCAGAAAAACCACAATGGGCATCATGCTGGAGGGGGGAATGCAGCCATGTAATGGCAAGTGTATTTTGAACAGGCACTTTGTACTAGTCAGTTCAAATTGTACTTTAGCCCAATGTGGGGATGAGAGAAAAGACTATCAAAATAATGTGGAGAAACTGGAACAATTCCTATCCTTAAAAGTATTTTTGTTGGTTTAAATAGCAGTCTCCCACTCCACAAAAGAGGCAGCTTGTAATATAGGCAACAAACCCCAAGCAATTCTTACTCATAATGGCATGCTAAGCAAGATTACAACCTTAGGAAGTTGAAGTGAAATTTAGAAAGAACAGCTGATTAGGTCTCCAGTGGCTTTGCTCATACAGCAAAATGAGAGATTTACTAATTTCATGATGAACAGTGAGAATGTTGAAGAAGTTGACAGATATGCTGACCTTACTGAGACTAATCTAGGGATGATTCAGCCAGAACAGTAGTGACAAAAAGGGCATGGGGACAATGCATGATTGAAGACAACTTGTAGTGCCAAAATAATCAACCAATTGGATAGTCATAATAACAACAATTTGCACAACACCATGACATAACTACATTGTATATTGTCTTATTTTACAATTACGTACCAAAACAGAGATTATCTTATGAATCAGAATGTTTTGTTCCACATAGGGATTTCACAACTATGTGAGCCAGAGAGGGCATGCCTGTCCCTACAGGCTAGTGTTGCACAACTCTGATCCAGGGCAGCTTCAGTTCAACCATTTGCTGTCAAAACAACAACACCACATTTGATCTCACCACATCCACAAAATGTCACCATTTCATTGGTAGTATGAAAATAAATCAATTAGCCTACTTAATTAGACAATCGCATAGGAATTACATTGAATTACAATGTTGTTCAGAAAGCCAACCACCATACAAACAAAGTTATGTGTTCTAAAAGTGGCTTGTATGACTATCCACTAAGCAGCAAAAAAGAGAAAAGAAATAGCTTTGCTCTTGACAACCAGTGAATTTCCAGCCCAACTAGGGACTCACTCTGAGATCTGTGCCTACTGTACCACCCCAGGACTGGATCTCTGCTGCCCTCCCTTGGTGTCTATCTGTGGCATCAGTTTGTAGACTAATGTAAAACTCATGCAGTTAGATGCTTTTTAGGGGCCGGGCAACTCAACTCACCAAATGTAGGTGCAGTCCTATGCCAAAAGTCCTCACCCGGCATTGTGGGTGAATAGTCCTGATGGTGGAGCTACAGCAACTGTCTGTACTTGCTATCACTTTGCAACCACCACCAAAATGGAGGCCCGACTGAGCAGACATGTTCATACTGTATGCTTCGAGCTGGCAGGAATTATGAAGTCCATCACTCTGTTTTTCTCAAAAACTGTAAAATCTAATATGTTGGTGAATTGACACCACTATTGCTATACTGCATTTTTGACAGTATTCTGAATTCTGTCCTCATGTAAACTATTACTTTCAACGCAGAAGAAATACACTCACAAGTACCTACAGTACCACAGCGACGTCTCATTCCATTGCAACAGCGAGCTAAACCAATCAGAGATGTCACTGTTGGCAACCCCACCCCAAATAGCCAACCCTAGGATTACAACCTGCCAAATTGACCCTGGCATTTTCCCTGATTTAACACACTTGCACTCAATGTGCAATCTAGCAAGACCAGCCAGGAAATTTTGAGTAGTCAATGGAGAGATAGATACAGTAGGGGGAGAACCTTTTCTAATCCTATCCCTAATCTAACCCTACACAGGGTTTTATTAACAAGATAGACTGACATTGTCTAACCTAATAATTTTAGCATGGGTGAAACAACATGGTTTGATCAAGAATAATTAATATCGAGACATTCTTACCATTCTGTTTACATGCTAAAGTGAAGCATTTTGTTTTGTCTACTGTACATGTTACAACCAAATTGCACGTGTCAATATGAGACATTTTAAACAGAACCTTCTCAGAATGCATTGAAGTGTTTGTTTGTGTGTGTGTGTGTGTGTGTGTGTGTGTGTGTGTGTGTGTGTGTGTGTGTGTGTGTGTGTGTGCGTGCTTGTCTGTATGGCGGCCATTTTAATGCAGTAGCTTAAACATTTTCCCATTCAGCATCCCCCTGTTGTGACTCAGAACCACTTTGTTGAGCAATATCTAAACATTACCCCCACGGTGGAGTGAGACAGTTTGTTGTTATGACATGCCTACATGCCTACGATGTTACAACATTTTCTTCCCCAAATGTAGCAGAAGACCTTGGACCATCTTTGTATGTTTAAGAGTTACCTATAGTTGAATAATTGGGAAGCTTTCAGCATCCATGATCTTGTTCAAGATAAAGGTGCTGCTAAGGATGGGGTTTTATCTGCATACCTCTCTTAAGTGCAACTAAACTAAACCATATTATTTGTGAGGTGCCATGCAACAGCTCTGTTTGAGTCTGTCTGACTTTGGGAATTTCATTGTGATAAAGCACACACATCTACCTTTTTGTTTCTCTCTCACAAACACACACCCATACACTGACACATAGGGCTACTAATAAATAAACACACACACACACACACACACACACACACACACACACACACACTCTCTCTCTCTCTCACACACACACACACACACACACACACACACACACACACACACACACACACACACACACAAGCAGCACAGCAGTATACTGATTAAGGACAGGATTTGTCTTGACCTGCCATTGCTTGTGCATGTCACACAGTGTCCTCTACTTATGAAGAACATGTTTGCTACAGATAAACGTTTCTGACTAAAATGTCAAATCAAAGATTTTGAGTTAACTTCCTGTATTCTATTTGAGATGACAAAATATAGAATCACAAAAATGAAGACATTTGACTAAAACAATTTGTTATTCAGGAGTATATTCCTGTAGATACATTTGTACAACATTACACATTACAAACAACATACCTATGAGTTTGTCAATCAACATCCACTTTTTCATTATTTCTTAGACTGACAGCTTCTATTAGTCATTTCTCCTGTCTGGTTCAAAATATAATGTGGGAGTGCATCATTGTCATGGGGATAAAAGTGTCTGTAGAGGATATATATGTGTCTGTAGAGTGTATATGTGTGTCTGGATAGTGTATATGTGTGTCTGTAGAGTGTATGTGTGTGTCTGTAGAGTGTATATGTGTGTCTGTAGAGTGTGTGTGTGTGTCTGTAGAGTGTATATGTGTGTCTGTAGAGTGTATATGTGTGTCTGTAGAGTGTATATGTGTGTCTGTAGAGTGTATATATACTGTATGTGTCTGTAGAGTGCATATGTGTGTCTGTAGAGTGTATATGTGTCAGTAGAGTATATATGTGTGTCTGTAGAGTGTATATGTGTGTCTGTAGAGTGTATATGTGTGTTTGTAGAGTATATGTGTGTCTGTAGAGTGTATTTGTGTGTCTGTAGAGTGTATGTGTGTGTCTGTAGAGTGTATATGTGTCTGGAGAGTGTATATGTGTGTCTGGAGTGTGTCTGTAGAGTGTATATGTGTCTGTAGAGTATGTGTGTGTCTGGAGAGTGTAAATGTGTGTCTGTAGAGTGTAGAATATACACTACAGACACACATTTACACTCTACAGACACATATACACTCTATACACTCTACAGACACATTTACACTCTACAGACACACATATACACTCTATACACTCTACAGACACACATTTACACTCTACAGACACATATACACTCTACAGACTCTACACAATCTACACTGTATATGTGTGTCTGTAGAGTGTATATGTGTGTTTGTAGAGTGTATATGTGTGTCTGTAGAGTGTACAGTATGTGTGTCTGTATAGTGTATATGTGTTTCTGTAGAGTGTACATATGTCTGTAGAGTGTATATGTGTGTCTGTGGAGTGTACATATGTCTGTAGAGTGTATATGTGTGTCTGTAGAGTGTATATGTGTGTTTGTAGAGTGTATATGTGTGTCTGTAGAGTGTACAGTATGTGTGTCTGTATAGTGTATATGTGTGTCTGTAGAGTGTACATATGTCTGTAGAGTGTATATGTGTGTCTGTGGAGTGTACATATGTCTGTAGAGTGTATATGTGTGTCTGTAGAGTGTACATATGTCTGTAGAGTGTATATGTGTGTCTGTAGAGTGTATATGTGTGTCTGTGGAGTGTATATATGTCTGTAGAGTGTATATGTGTCTGTAGAGTGTATATATGTCTGTAGAGTGTATTTGTCTGTAGAGTGTACAGTATGTGTGTGTCTGTAGAGTGTATATGTGTGTCTGTAGAGTGTACATATGTCTGTAGAGTGTATATGTGTGTCTGTGGAGTGTACATATGTCTGTAGAGTGTATATGTGTGTCTGTAGAGTGTATATGTGTGTCTGCAGAGTGTACATATGTCTGTAGAGTGTATATGTGTGTCTGTAGAGTGTATATGTGTGTCTGTGGAGTGTATATATGTCTGTAGAGTGTAAATGTGTCTGTAGAGTGTATATATGTCTGTAGAGTGTATTTGTCTGTAGAGTGTATATAATGTGTGTCTGTAGAGTGTATATGTGTGTCTGTAGAGTGTATATGTGTGTCTGCAGAGTGTACATATGTCTGTAGAGTGTATATGTGTGTCTGTAGAGTGTATATGTGTGTCTGTGGAGTGTATATATGTCTGTAGAGTGTAAATGTGTCTGTAGAGTGTATATATGTCTGTAGAGTGTATTTGTCTGTAGAGTGTATATAATGTGTGTCTGTAGAGTGTATATGTGTGTCTGTAGAGTGTATATGTGTGTCTGTAGAGTGCATAATGTGTATCTGTAGATTGTATATACTGTGTGTCTGTTGAGTGTGTATATAAGTGTCTGTAGAGAGTATATATACAGTATGTTTCTGTAGAGTGTATATATGTGTCTGTAGAGCGTATATGTGTGTCTGTAGAGTGTGTATGGTATTCATCTCTGAACGGCTTGTACACTTCTTTCACTGTCAAACTGACATCAGTCTGTTTCCTCATTGACTAATATACCATGTAATGCTTCTTTTAAAGTGCCTTTAGATACTATTGCATCACTAAAGTCCTTATTGAAGAGTGTTTGAAAATCTGTATGTGAATATACCAAAGAATCCCTGAGGTCATGACCATATGGCCTACTGTAAACATGAATATTGCACATTAAAGTACATTCAAAGCAGTTGTCATCACCACAAACAGTGTTTTTGATTAACAAGCATGTTGTTCAGTGAGGAAGTGGCTAGGTGCTTTTACATGATTCACTGACACTTTGAAGAAGAAGAAAAAAAGAAAGAAAGACTAAAGACCCTATAAATACTGCTCACTGCTCTTCAACCCCACATACTGTGTTGGACACCACTAAAACAACATGGAAATGACAGGTTTGCTGCTTCTTCTGATGGCTGCTCACTCATTTGCTATGCCTCTGTCTACAGAGGAGACAGACAAGAGGTTACAAGCTGAGGTAAGACAAAACTAGTTAAATGTGGATCATACTGTAGGTATGGTAAGCCTGAATGTTCTGTTCATCTGTTCTGCTCATACTGCATTTATTTTACAGTTATTATTAATTAATGTGTGTGAAGTTCTAGAGTGTCTCTGACATTATAAAATAGTTTTTCATGAAACTGTATTTTCTGGCTGAAAATCAGATAATCTTCCATAGTTTATTGAATCAATTATATAAAATAAAACATGATGATCCAATACTTTTGCTGTGTGTTGCTGTTTGAACCTATTTATTTATCTTTATAGTTAATAACGCTTCAATTTGAGGACACTGAGAGTATCAGTATCATAAATGTTTTCATGATATGTATGATATGTAATGTAATTATTTTCTCTTCATCATCAGAGATACCTTCGTAGGTTCTATGGCCTCCCAGCTGGTCTTCAGAGGACCCACAAGATCTCGGACGCCATGCGTACTAAGATCCAGGAGATGCAGTCCTTTTTCAAGCTCAAGGTGACAGGCAAGCTGGACGCCAACACTCTGGAGCTGATGAGCTTGGCAAGATGTGGCGTTCCAGATGTGGCCGAATATAACCACTTCCCCAGAGAGCTCAAATGGCAGAGTAACAATTTAACCTTCAGGTGATGACTCTGACACACTGTTGGGGGGGTGTCCCATTCCAGAATGTTGTTCCCTCATGCACGCTCTAGATCACTCCCCTTCACAGATCTGAGGTGAGTCAGCATGTCTGGGCACAGTTCCTCTTTGCTTCCAGCCGGTTGTTCACAGCGAATCCTGTTAGATCTGTGACAAACACAGATCTAAGCAAATTGGAGGGAACAACATTCTGGAAAGGGATGCGCCCCCTGCTAGGATACTCACTCTGCTGTGCATCAATATGAAATGTACAGCATGAGCAATGTAAACAACTACCACACCACCAGGGACTCAATAAATATGAGCATCATTCTCCAGGATGACCATCAATCTGACTAAATCTGACCTGTACATTTCTCCTTTGATCTTTTAGGATAGTGAATTATACTCCCGATCTAAAGAAGGCCGATGTGGACAGAGCCATCCGGAACGCCCTCAACATATGGGCAGATGTCACTCCTCTCACCTTCAAGAAAATCCATGATGGCAACGCTGACATCATGATAGGCTTTGGGACAAGAGGTAGACTATATGAACATAGTCCACATTGTAACGCTCAAGATTCTGTCATTCTAACAGATTGTCTATAATAATTTTATTTAAGAAGCAAATGTCTTTTCAATTATCACACTGAACATTTTCAAACACCTATTTACCCTACTTCTTCAGAGCATGGAGACTTCAACCCGTTTGATGGACCAAATGGACTCTTAGCCCACGCCTATCCACCTGGTGAGGATATTGGAGGGGACACACACTTCGATGAGGACGAACATTGGTCGAAGGACTCGAGCGGTAAGCAAACATTTCAACATTCTGACATGAACAAAATGGAGAATGTGTGAACCTATTACGTGTTGACTTCTTGCTTTCCTCTACAGCATATAACCTGTTTCTGGTTGCCGCCCATGAATTTGGCCACGCCCTGGGTTTGGCCCATTCTACAGACCCTGGTGCTCTAATGTACCCTGTTTACTCTTATGAAAAGGGTTACCCTCTGGCTGAGGATGATATTGAAGGCATTCAAGCGCTGTATGGTGAGTATTGTACTGTATGTGCAACAGTCTCAAATGGTTGGTGAAAAATGGCAATTTAAAGAATTTTTTATTTTTTCCTATTATTGACGTGATGCCATATATGAAACATGTCCTAGCTGCTATCTGTATAGAAGCCAACTTCCTTTTTTTCACACAAAACTGGAACTTGGAATACTACTATGAAAGGTGCTTCCCCAACTCCAGGAAGTAATACTCTTGTGAAAGGTGCTTAACAGTGTAGGGTTTACTCATATTGTAGGTGCAAACCCCAACTCCAAGAAGGTGAAGCCCAAACCAGATGCCCCCGACAAGTGTGACCCCATGCTGAGCTTAGATGCTGTGACTGAGCTCCGGGGGGAGACCATCATCTTCAAAGACAGGTTCTACTGGCGTCTCCATCCCCAGATGCCAGAGCCTGAGCAGACCCTGATCAAGTTCACCTGGCCCTCCATCCCCAGCAAGGTGGATGCTGCCTATGAGAACCCAGAGAAAGACCTGGTCTTCATATTTAGTGGTGGGTAACAGACGTACTGTAGATGTACTCCACAGCTCATTTGGATGAAAGCATAGCGATCTCTCCTTCTCTCTCCCTCTCCCTAACTCTCTTTTTAAGACACAAACATTGCAATATTTATTCACAAAAAAATGATTATTTATTGATTGAACAGGGATAAGAATGTGGGCACTGAATGGCTACAACCTGGTGGAGGGTTACCCGAAGTATATCCACAAACTGGGCCTTCCAAAGACAGTCCGTGAAGTTGATGCTGCTGTGTATATTCCAGACACTGGCAAGACTCTGCTGTTCACAGAGGAGCACTACTGGAGGTATGGAAACTTGTCTAGACTGGTTTATTGTCATTCTATTGAGCAGGATATATCACACACATCAACTTAAAAGTAATATGGAAATTTTGCTAATAACAGGCATTATGAGAAGCAAAATAAAAAGGAATTCACCCTCTAAATTAATGTTGTGTCATAGCTATGATGACAACACTGGCAAAATGGACAGTGGCTATCCCAGATCCATTGAGACAGACTTCCCAGGGATGGGAGAAGAGGTGGATGCTGTTGCCTATCACCAGGGTATGACAAGATCCCCAAACCTTAATATGAAAAGAATAATGCTGTTGGTGCCGATATTAACACCTTTGTCTTTCTTTGTTTTCTTTCTATCAGGATATTTGCATTTCTTCCATGGATATGTGCAATTTGAGTACAGCTACACTTCAAGGAAGGTCATGCGTATTCTGAGAACCAACTCCATCCTCAACTGTTGATACCCCTGTAGACTAGAGTGGGCATACTGGCTGGACACCTGTGGTAATATGTCTCATATAACAAAGAATGCTGGAATATTCTACCTTAACTGATATATTATATTTATTTAGATTAAGTATAAGTCTGTTTTGCTGAAACACTTTGAATTAAATGTGCCAATTGTTTTCAGAAGAATAACCTGGTGTTTGTGTATGAAAGTACCTCTATTCATGTAAAAACCAATGTAATTGCATATCTCCATGAATAAAAAAAAAAGAAAGAAAAAAGAAGAACCTCACTAAGAATGTTTTACAGCATTTTTGTCACTCAACTTAAGGGTTAAAGTGTTTCTGTTGGGCTTAAGTGAACCCAAACTTTCCAGGAACAAAACTGGAGACAACAGAACCATTTTTACTGTACGGATAAATAGCAGTTACAACTTGTGACCAGTAGAGGACACTATGTCAACAAAAATGTATCAAGACCTGAAACAACTTGAGAATGCTTCCATTGCAACGATGGGACACTCTGAGCTTCATAGGTGTCTGTGATTAATTATGTAATGATTAATGAAAGAACACAATCCTGAAGGAAGGCCTATTTAGACCTCTGAGCATAATGAACGTACTTGTTACCTGGTAACCTCTAATCTTCTTGGAAGGGCCATAACAGTCCAGTAGTGGCAATAATACAAAATGGTGTCACTTAACAACAAGTTTGCCTCACCAAAGAGGGCCCATGACATAATGAGAACCCATCATGCACTAGCATGAGACATATAAGGCACAGACTCAGGTGGAACCTTCGTTTGCTGCCAAATAAGTGGTGAAGTTTGTGAGCTAAGCAGCTTAATCACAATCATGTGGATATAATTATAGAGTGGCCTTCTCATCTCATTTCAGAGTCAGCTGCGTCATTGGTTTTCCCAACAGGGGCCACACTGTTGGCCGGTGAAACGTCTGTTGTGGAGTCATCCAAGGTCTAGACAAGCAGCATACTCATAGTTGAAGAGTTAATGCGTACATCACAGAAGAGAATGGGGGGATGGCAATATGGCTAAAGAGAAATGCTACACTTGCTAACCCACAAAAAAGTAGGTCACCATTTAGTCTGCAACCCAGCTCTGGAGGTGAGCCGTAAACTGGAATTACAGCAATAAACATCACCAAGAGAACAGAGCTAATAAGATAAGTATTTGCGTTCAGAAAGCACCTCAGGCAGAGAAAATCCCACAAACCTTTAACTGTTGTAGCTGATGTCCTGCTGGGAGCAACTCTAGCAGTGGCAACTCTGATAGAAACCAGATGTGAGAAAAACGTCAGAGGGGGCAACAATCTCAGGATATATCCCTTTTCCTTTGGAAAATCTCCTTGGACCACCAGTGCTGAAAAGTGATGCAATGCTTTCTTGTCCACTCCCAAATGAGGTAGTCTTAGCAGGGACTGTTTGTTTTGAAAGTGAGTCAGCATTAGGCGAGTGGGTGCGATATGGTCGGAGTATCAGGGGGATGGGTTAGGAGTTTGTCACGCTAACAATACTTTCTTTGATAGAAAATTCCTCTGTCTACTCTTAAGCTAAAATGAGCTAAAGCTTTAGTTTCACAGACAAAGATAATGATGATCCCACATAAAAAGTCAAATTGAATCCAGGGCTAAAGTAATCTGTGTTCCTGGAAAGAGCCCTTCTTTCCCATCACATGGTCAGCTGGACAGGTCATGCTCTTTGAGACCAGTCAAATGAGACCCATACAGTAGTCTTAAGATGCATTATGTATTGCGTGATCTCCAAATAGAGGTCATTGACTTGAAAATAGTTTACAGTCAGTGACATGTTGAATTAGCTCTCATGGCAGTGGTTATCCACACAAGAACAAATGCTTTGCTTTACTCACAACAGTTCATCTGTGTATTAGAATCTGAATCTGAATCAGAAACAGTTTTTTGCCATGCAGTTTTACAACGTGCTAGGAATTTGCTTTCCGGCGAGGTGCATAACATTTACAAAAGCTAGTGCAAAAAAATTTGGATAAGTTAAGAAAAGAACAATGTACAAAAGTAGTGCAGTCAGTGTATATACAGTGAGTATGCAGAGTGCGTGTGTAGGTGAGTGCAAGTATGTGTATATGTGTATGCGGCAAAATGTGTGTGTGCGTTGCGTCCTACATTCAGGTCCTACACATACATACATTCAAGTGGTCATGTGCACGTGGTCATGTGCAGGTGTCTACTGACAATGTCTCTCAGAAGTGGTGGAGGAGGCTGATGGCCGTGGGGAAGAAGCTGCTTCTGTGTCATGCAGACGTGATGGACAGCAGCCTCCTGCCTGAGGGGAGTGGCACGAAGAGATTATGGCCGGGGTGGGAGGGGTCGGCCACGATCTTCCTGGCCCGCCTCAGGATCCTGGAGTTGTGCAGGACCAGGAAGGAGGGCAGGTTGCAGCCGATCACCTTCTCACCAGATTGGATGATGCGCTGCAGGTTTGCCCTGTTCTTGGCTGTAGCAGCGGGGTACCAGATGGTAATGGAGGAGGTGAGGATGGACTCAGTGATGGAGGCGTCATTTCCTTTGGTAGGCCGAAATTCTTCAGCTGCCTCAGGAAGTACATCCTCTGCTGTGCCTTCCTCACCAGCGAGCTGGTGTTTTAATTCCCATTTGAGATCCCGGGAGATGGTGGTGCCCAGGAAGCGGGAGGAGTTGACAGTGGTCACTGGGGTGTCGTTCAGTGTGATGGGGGTGAGAGGAGCTGGTTTCTTCCGGAAGTCAACAATCATCTCCACTGTCTTGAGACAGTTGTTGAGCTCCAGGTTGTTTTAGCTGCACCAGGACAGCAGCTGGTTGATCTCCCACCTGGGCGGACTCGTCTCCCTCAGAGATGAGTCTGATGAGGGTGGTGTCGTCCGCAAACTTCAGGAGCTTGACAGACTGGTGGCTAGAGTTGCAGCTGTTGGTGTTCAGAGAGAAGAGCCGGGGGGAAAGGACGCAGCCCTGGGGGGAGCCGCAGCTGATGGACCTGGAGTCTGAGATGTTTTTGCCTAGCTTCACATATTGTTTCCTGTCAGACAGGAAATTGGTGATCCACCTGCAGGTAGTCGGGCACATGCAGCTGGGAGAGCTCGTACTCCAGTGTGAGCAGGAGGATGGTGGTGAAGGCAGAGCTGAAGTCCACAAACAGGATCCTGATTTAGGTGCCTGCATGTTCCCGATGCTTAAGAATGTAGAGAAGGGCCATGTTTACTGTGTCGTCCACAGACCGCTTTGCTCTGTAGGCAAACTGCAGAGGGTCCAGAAGTGATGGATGTGATGGATTTGAGGTGCAGTAGAACAAGGCACTCAAAGACCTTCAGAGGTCAGACCAATCAGCCTGTAGTCATTTAGGCCATTGATCTTTGCCTTCTTGGGAACAGGGATGATGGTGGAGATCTTGAAGCAGGCTGGTACATGTCATGTCACTAGAGAGGTGTTGTAGATATCAGTGAACACTGGGGACAACTGATCACCACAGAACTTTAGCATGGGGAGACAGAGTCTGGACTGGCTGCTTTCCGAGGATTCTGACTCCTGAACAGGCAGTTCACATCCTGTTCTAGGAGGGTGAGAGGCTGTGCTGCAGTTGGAGGAGAGGGGGCAGCTGTGGGGAGGTTCAGGCTCTTGTTGGAATGGGGGTTGGGTTGATGGGGCTGGGTGGAGGGGTCGGGGGGGGGGGGTTATTGTTTGTCGAATCTGCAGTAAAACTCGTTCAGGTCGTTGGCCAGGTGTGGGTCGTCAGTGGACTAGGGGGATTTTGTCTTGTAGTTGGTGATCTGTTTCAGGTCTTTCCAGACAGAGGACGTGTTCCTGCTTCTTTCTTCTCCAGCCTTAACTAATAATCAACTTGTCATGACAGGCATTACAAATGTGGCCCATTTAAAGACACTGTATCAGAATCAGGCTACTGGTATTCTTCTCTTATGCAGTGGTGATCATTATATAGTTTCAATAGATAAGATGAGACAGTGGAGCATGTGCGGTTTAGACGACAAAGATAAGGTGGGTTTGTAAACACTGCATTCTAACTAGTTACATTGGTTTTCAGAGTGAACTTACTGAACGTGATCCTGGCTAACAGAACAGAGAATCTGTGAAGGGGTCAGTGACATCTTTGTGCAAAAAACTCTAATACACATTCTTGAAAGTCTGAAAGCTGACATTCTTTTCACATTGCCAGCAGTGAAGTCAAGAGACCACACTAAACCACCAGGTTTTTAAGAGTGCCGCTCTGATCAAAGCATTGTTCCTCTTGATGTGCCTGGGAACAACATGGAAATGTGTGTTTTGGTGAACTTTGTACGATCAGCTCCCAATTTGAATTTCAATTCTTACACCCTGTAGCGCAGCATTATATAATAATCGTGCATTATGTAATAATGTAATAAATTGTCACTGCATTATGTAATAACGCCGCATTTTGTAATAATCTGCCGCATTATGTAACAACATTCTTGAACGGAATATGTAATAAACTTTTACACATTTTGTAATAAGTTGTTACATATTGCCTCGGTTAATACAGAATGCGGGTGTTGCACTTTTTTATGAAGAAAATTTAATAATTTGTTGCATTATGTAATAAACCACCAAAATTGATGTATTTATTAGAAGAAAAAAATAACACCAGAACACCATTGACTTTAAGCATTCCAGCATTAATCATAACTAGGGATTCATTTATTTTTAAAACTATTAGGATGTTTCATTGGTCAAAATTAAATCAAATAGACTTAACTGTATTCATTATGATATAGACGTGTTTGAAAGCTCATAGAGACGGACACGGATGGCATAGACTAAAGTGGTAAGCCTATCTGCCTCCCCAGGCTATCTTCTTCGTTCAGTTTTAAAGAATCAATTAATCAGTATTGGGATTTTGTTTTCGTAACTGTAGCCTATAGGCACACTCAATGGATCAGATTAATGATTAGCCTACGAGTGAATGAACTGACTTTCCATAAGGCGCTGGAATGATATAGGCTAGAAGGAACTCACAGCGGTAACGCGTTATGAGTGGCAAGACTCTGGCACGCGTTTTGTGCCAAAAAAAACAACATCTGGAGCTGTTGCGCATGTAGCCTACTAACAGATTTCACAAGAGAGCAGATGTCTTTTTACAGACTAGCAAAAGATAAAATAAAGAGAAACAAATAAGCAATTTGCATGGACACCGAATTGTGGCTTGTTGTGGAAGTTGGAATAGGGTCTTATCGCCATTCATTTGAAATCCTTAGCCAGCACACACTGTCAATGCTTGGTGTATTCAACAGGGTTTCTAAACTTTTTCATGACCTTGCATCACAATTTCTTACTCAAATCTACATCAGGGAATCGTTTGCTGAAAGCCTTCGGTTGGAACATGACAATGACTTAAGAATCTTCTTAACAGGAGCTACACCACCCAGCAAACAATTTTGCGGCTAATAGATGACTAATAGACGTCTAAACGTCTACCGTCTACGTCTAAAACTCATTTGGGCTGTGCGTTTGGGCTGTGCAACGTTGATGTATGTGATATATTGTAGTGTTTGAAGGAGATATATGTTCTTTTTCGTAAATACATTCTCCTGATGTCTCTAGCTGAGAGGAAAGGGAAGAGCAGTCATGTTAGACTTGTGCAAGGAGTTTGCCTTCTATGTACACCAGGGAATGTTGGGAGTAGTGTCTTATTCTTTGACTGTGTGGTTGTAGTGTATGACACTTGTCTCTCTCCTCTCTCTTTATCTGTCTCTCTTTTCTCCTTTCTCTCTCTCCTCTGCTTAAGTGACACTACATTTTCTAATTTACAGACTCTTCACCAAGAAATTGATGTCCAATTTCAATATGAAGGGGGGCGGACGTGAAGAAAAAAAGTGCCTTCACAGCAATGTTGCTGTACTCTGGGGTTAAAGGTAATATATATTCACCAATATTTAATTTAATAACTGGTTGTACAGTCAATGCTTCTCACTTAATGGTATAATATACTTGATTATTTTATTCCTGCAAGTTAGGAATTTCTTGTAATATGGCTTCTGATCAGTATTTCTGTTCTAATTGAGCTTTCTTATGTTTAGGTACCATACAAGCAAGTGAACTACCTGATCGACAAAGGAATGGCGTCAAGAGCAGCAATGCAGTCATCAACTATGGAGTTGGAGAAACACATGTAGACCTTCATTGTGACAACTGCAGTGGACAAAACAAGAACAACTTTGTGCTGTGGTACACTTCCTGATTGCAGGCCACACCAAGTTTGCCCCTGACTGGTGCTTTGGCCTGATCAAGCAGCACTCTAGGAAGACCAGAGTGGACACTTTTACTGATATTGCTGGGGTGGTGAGAGACAGCGCTCCTGTGAAGAAAGTCAACACAGCTTGTTGGACTTGAGGACGGCACAGTGCTTGTTGAAAGCTACAACTGGCACCAGCATCTGAGTAGCTATTTCAAAAAGCTCCCAAACATTAAGAGTTACCAGCACTTCAGGTAATTATCATTGTCATGTATTAGCTATTCCATTTTATGGACATGGTATGGTTGTATTTTATTTGTGCCCAATATTTTAATGCACTATTTTAATGCACTGTCTCCCTTCTGTTCTGTTGCAGCTTTGATGCTGGGATGCCTGGTGTGGTTGACTCTAGAGAACACCGTGATGCAACACCAGTCAGGTGTTGGCTGTTGTGCAACGCTGATGTCCAGCCCCCCCAAAGATGGTCTTCAGGTGCAAGCCCCACCCAGACTGGACATGGCCAGACAGCAGTATCTGATCATGGATGGCTGTGACTGTGTCCATGATACAGGCAGTGCAATTACATAACATGTCAAGTATACTGTACAGTAGTATACAGTAGTGCAGAGTGAGTTCTCTATTGTATAGACAAAGTGTTCAATTGCTCTAGTGTTGATTCAAGTGATAGAGTGTACAGTAATGCAGAGTCAGTTGTCCATTGTAAAGACACGGTGTTCAATTGCTCAAGTGTTGTCAGGTGTTGGTTTGAGTGTACAGTGGTGCAGAGTCAGTTGTCTATTGTATAGACAAGGTGTAAGGTGTCACATGTTCACTTCTGTTATGATGAGGCTCAAGACATCACTTGCCCTCTGCCAAAGAGTAGCTCGGAAGAAGGCCCCTGCCAACCAGCAGCTCAGAAGAAGACTGTCCGTTTATAGTACTCTGGTTGTACTATACATAGGCCCTCACTCTCATTATAACAATGGCACACATGCCACCCCCTGGACCAACAAGTGAACATGTGACACCTTGCACCTTGTCTATACACTCAAACACTCGAACCAACACCTGACAACACTTGAGCAATTGAACACCTTGTCTATACAATAGACAACTGACTCTGCACTACTATATACATGTGCATTACATGCCTCTCTTCTTTACAAAGATGGTCACAACCACAACATGTCCTGAGAGCACATTCAAAATAACAACTTATGGCTACTTTTAATGTGCATGTCTGTATGTTTAATAAAGCATTTAGGAAAAGTTTCAATCAAGACTTGAGTATTACCTATTCTGTTGAGTACTATTCTGTTGAGTACTATGTTTACAATTGTTCATTTATTATATTATTACAATTGACCTTTCAAGTCTGCCTACACTTAGGTTACTTAGCTAAGAACCATTTTAATTACAATTTACTTCTAAGGGCAAATACTTTACTTTCATATCAATATAATATCAAGATCCTAGTAGATGTCCAAATAACCCACTGTGTCTTGGGTCTATTTATTCACCACCTAAAGGGAAGTGCAAAACAGCAAGTAATGACTTTTATCCAGAAACAAAAGTTGAACCCATTGCCGCAAAATAGCTAACATTACAGGAATCATCAGTGTAACTGCTTTAGCCACTGACCGGTACCATTAATGTTATGGAAGCTGCTGCTAGTTGTTGTGAGCCCATGAGCTAACTAGCTATCCCGCTCTCATTGTGCTGGATTAGCAATGGAAGCATTGGAACTGATGTGTCCAGGTGACAAGACCATCTTTATTTATCAGACATTACCGTCTTACCAGTCCCGCACAGAAACAAGCCAGCCAACGCACATAAGCCAGGCTCGACCTGGCCTGGTTTTCCCATCATCACAGCGAGTGAGTGGTGGATTGTGGTAAGTGTGGCTCTTAAATCGCAGTGCTGATTTCAAAACGACCAGAGGGGCTGCCAAAGTGCCGAGTTATCTCATGTAGCTTTAAGTGTGTCCTTTGAATTAAACTGTGTAACTTGATTGGATCAGGGGATGAACTAATCACTGAGGACTCCTTCAGCAACGCCCATCTCGGAAAACGTCTGCAATGGGAGCCTGTTCAAACTGAATAATAAATAAAATGCTGATTGGCCCAGACCAGGCCCAAACGGATCTCTATTGGGCTTTTACAGACTGATCTGCGTGAAAGAGAACGTGAGCTAGCAAGATTAGAATGGTCTCACAAGGCTAGCACAGGGAATGCTCTAATGATTTAGTGAGAGGGTCCGAGCCGGCGCCATGGTGGCTAAAACCAATATGGCTGCCATCCAAAAAGGTTTTGTCTGTACCTTTTGAAGCAGATGACCTAAGTGCAAACTTAGTGTCTAACATGTTGGGATGCATATCTATATGATCCCCTGTTGTATTTGAATCTTAGAAACCTAGCACATATTGTTTTGCATAGGGGTGTGTAGCTCCGCATTATGTAATAATCGTGCAGAATGTAATAACATTCTTGAGCGCAATATGTAATAAACTTTAACGCATTTTGTAATAAGTTGTTACATATTGCCTCGGTTATTACAGAATGCGGTTGTTGCACTTTTTTTATGAAGAAAATGTAATAATTTGGTGCAGTATGTAATAAACCACCAAAATTGATGTCTTTATTAGAATTGTCAGACTTTTTTCGATAGTCTAAGTAGCCTATGCTGTTTTAAATACCAGTATTCACAATACGCTAATAAAATAGATGTAGGCCTAATGTTTAAGCAGTTAGGCCTAAGAGGTCCATATTTGCCAAGGTATCACTTTAACCAATTCAACCAATGAGGCGAAAGATGTAACCAATGAGCCGGCATGTAGGATCCGAGCAAGCATTTTCTGGTGTTATACAGGTCTATTAGACGGCTAACATAGCCCAAGACGTCTGGGCCAACAGCGCAACACCGATAGACGTCTATCTTAGACCGAAATTAGCACAAACGGGCTAACATAGCCCACACATAGACGTGCACTATACGTCTACCCTATGTCTAGCCCAAGTAGTGGCTAAAATATTCATAAATTATACGTTTATTAGACGACATGTCGGCTAGCATAGCCATGAAATTCACGTTCATTAGCCGTGTAGCTTAGCAGACCTTAATTAGCCATTTCAATAGCATTCTAATGTTGTCCTTTTCCTGACACTTGCAGTACATGGCTAAAGTTGTTCTCACTGTCACCATGTTTCAAGCTGTTGTCTTGGCACCAACCACAATACAATAACACTGTTATACAATATAATGTAGCCTAGTATATTCAAGGAGTCACAGAGACTGGGAATTCCGTATGGATATTGATTTAGAACGGCGGGTATCATACAACTACTGAACCGTGGCCTACTAGAAGTCAAGCTCTGGTTGACTGACTTGAGGGGGGGAAGCTTGCTCAGGAACTGTGAACTCTCAACTAAACCGCTAATGCCACCCTGATGTTGGTATACTTATAACAGCAAGGTTACTACAAGTGTTATATAAAATAGTGTTTTATATTAAATACAACTATACAATATAATGGCTAAAGTAGGCTATATTACACTTTCCCATTAATTCAACAAAGAGGAGAGGCAGATATAAATGACATTTTTACAATTAAGTTCATGAAAATAAAATAAAATCAGGTATAGTTGAAAGTGGTTAACTAATGGTTTTGGGGTCTAGGGGACAGTAAGATAGCAGATGGTCCCATCCTACTTTGCTAACTCCACCCACAATCTGCACCCTCCCCAAAGGATGCCACAAGTCAAGTCAAGTCAAACTTTATTTATATAGCGCATTTCATTCCCAGAGGCAACACAAAGCGCTTCACAGAAAGCCATGGGGGGTGGGCATAGGGCCCACCCAGACATATTCCAGAGGGAAGCAAAAAATCACCCGGGGGCCAGAAAAGTGAGTCTTTCTTCCCTGAAGAAAAATTCTTCCCTGACCTCTCCATGAGACAATCGAGCAAGCTCCTGGAGTATGTTTTCTAATGGCTAAGGACATTTACAGAACAATAAATCAACAATAAAAAAACATTTATATAATGCAACAGGATAAATACATAATAAAAGGGACATGGCATTGGCTAAGGAACAATATACAGGGGAATATATTACAATTTACAGAGTAAAAAGGGCTAGATAATTTGTAGGACACATGGTGTATATAGTAAACACTGGTGTGTGTGTGTGTGTGTGTGTGTGTGTGTGTGTGTGTGTGTGTGTGTGTGTGTGCGAGCGAGTGTGTGTGCCAGGGCCTAGGTAGAGGCAGGTTTGAGGGTTGGGGTGGGAATAGGATACAGACCCGGGCTAGGGTGAGTGGGAGGGGAACTGGGCCCACAGCAATTGAAACAGTGACACACTGCAAACTACAAAGATGGGAACATTGCACGAGCTTAATTCATCACACAATTGCATTCACAGCCTTGGGGGTTCCTGCAGTCGTGCTTCACACTTGTGAATGGAGGCAGACAGTGACTATCCCTATAGCCATGGTTGGAAAAAAATAAGTCACACGGTGGTCCAGCGGCTGAGACTGTAAGGTGTAAACTAGAGCCCACTAGTGCTACAGGGACAAGTGCTACAATAACCGTAATTTTTATATATATATATATATTTGCTTTCTATAGGAGTTATGAGGAGGTAGGTGTCCACATAAGGGTCAGTTTAATGCTTCCTAAAGAGGCGAGTTTCTAGCCTACGGCGAAAGGTAGGTAGGGACTCCTACTGTTGTCCCATCATCAGTGGGGAGTTGGTCCACCACTTAGGAGGCAGGACTCTGGAGCATTGGGTTAGCCAACCGTCCCTCAGTGTGATGTGGTCGGGCGGGGACGTAAGGCTTTACCATGGTCTGGAGGTAGAAGGAGCCAGTTGTTCATACTGCTCCATAGGCAAGGACCAGGGTCTTGAACAGGATTTGGGCTGCTACAGGTCAGCAGTGTAGAGCACGCAGCAAGAGGATCCAGTCCAGAGGATGGATATGGTCCAGTTGTCTGTCACAGTTGCAGCGTACAAACGCAACTCGATTCCCTACAGCTTTTGCGTCCTTCTCCCGAATTCCTCCCTCTTCCGTGTTCACGCACCTTCCATCCTCCACCAATTGTGAAGAACACAAAGGTAGACCTAACGTGAACTACTGAAAATATATCACACTACAAGCAAAAATATAAATTTAGAATTTCTACATTATCCATCTCAGACCCGTACTTTTGTTTGGTGTTTTTTTTAAATAGCTTTTTGAGATTTGTCAAACTTAAAAGATAGGTCACGTTTAGCTCTAATGTCCCTTTGTCCTCAATGAAACCGATCCGTACACACCAACAATTAACCGATCCATGCAGTAGTAAGCTAGCCCCACTTCTCTGTGCGTGCACCCCCTTTATAATGGAAGTATAGGGGGCTCTTACCTATGATAAACACATGCATTGTCAAGGCAGGAAGTGCAGGGTATGTTCTTACTGGTGTTGTTAGGCTCTCATGTGAAATACTTTGCATTCTCAAACCAAATATTGAAACAAAAGAACAATTTGAACCACAACTATTTCACCAAACGCACTAAACCGTGGTTTAAAAGTGGAGCTATCTTATTAATCTATGGATCGGTTAAATGTTGGTGTGTACTCATCGTTATTAAGCTAGCTAGTTTGTTAGTTTGCGTAGCTAACTAACTAACGATAGTGAAGAAGTTTCACACGGTAAGTGAATTTACTTAACATCGTATGGATAATAATCTTAACTCTTAGCTTCAGAACACCGTTGAATATTGTAAACACGAAACGCTGTGGACACGAAAGTTGAAAGTTAGGCTGTATTTCAAACCGAAGTGCTCATCCCTACGCCCTACACCCTACGGAGTGTCTTCCCTTCGTAGTGAGCACTGTGAAGGGCATATCAATCAATCAATCAATCAAAGCTTTATTTATATAGCGCATTTCATACCCAGAGGCAACACAATGCGCTTTACAGAGAACAAGGGAGGTGGGCAGACATCCCACCCCTACATATTCCAGAGGGAAGCAAAAAAACAGTAATCACCCAGGGGCCAGATAAGTGAGCTGTAAAAATTCTTCCCTGACCCCTCTCAACGAGGCGATCGAGCAAGCTCCTGGAGTATGTTTGTCTACCGGCTAAGAACATTTATAGAGCAATAAATAACATTAAATTACATTTTCAGAGTAAGAGAGGCTAATAACATCATAGGAGAGACATGGCAAACATTGGTGTATGTCTGTGTGTGCATAAATGTGCCTGGGCCCAGATAGAGGCAGGGTCAGGGGTAGGATCGGGGTAGGAAAAGGATACGGACCCGGGTTAGGGTGAGGGGATCTGAGCCCAGGACTGGTGTCTGTCAGTGTGTGTGTGAGTGTGCCTGGGTCCAGGTAGAGGCAGGGGTCAGGGGTAGGGTGGGGGTAGGAAGAGGATACGGACCCGGGTTAGGGTGAGGGGAAGGGGGTACTGGACCCAGGCCTAAGGCCGGAAGTGGACTGTTGTATGTCTGTGTGTGCGTGTGTGTGTGTTAACTAATTTGCTACGACATCTGCAGCAGACACAGGGGTATCTATCGGACTCAAGGTGGTCTACTGGTGACAGTGGGGCATCCACTGGACCTGGTTAGAAGATAGGAGGGAGAGAGAGAGGCACTAGGGAGAGGGAAGGCAGAACAGGGTTAGTAGCACACGGAGCCATATATAGAGCAATACATTACGTCAAACTACATTTTCAGAGCAAGAAAGGCTAAGAGCATCATGGGAGAGGTGTGGCAAACACTAATGTCTGTCTGTGTGTGTGTGCGTGCCTGGGCCCCGATAGAGGCAGGGGTTGGGGTAGGGTGGGGGGTAGGAAAAGGATACGGACCCGGGTTAGGGTGAGGGGAAGGGGATCTGAGCCCAGGACTGGTGTATGTCAGTGTGTGTGTGAGTGTGCCTGGGTCCAGGTAGAGGCAGGGGTCAGGGGTAGGGTGGGGGTAGGAAGAGGATACGGACCCGGGTTAGGGTGAGGGGTAGGGGGTACTGGGCCCAGGCCTAAAGCCGGAAGTGGACTGTTGTATGTCTGTGTGTACGTGTGTGTGTGTTAACTAATTTGTTACGACATCTGCAGCAGACACAGGGGTATCTATCGGTCTCAGGGTGGTCTGCTGGTGACAGTGGGGCATCCACTGGACCTGGTTAGAAGATAGGAGGGAGAGAGAGAGGCACTAGGGAGAGGGGAGGCAGAACAGGGTTAGTAGCACACAGAGCCATATATAGAGCAGTACATTACATCAAACTACATTTTTAGAGCAAGAAAGGATAAGAGCATCATGGGAGAGGTGTGGCAAACACTGATGTGTGTCTGTGTGTGTGTGCGTGCCTGGGCCCAGATAGAGGCAGGGGTTGGGGTAGGGTGGGGGGTAGGAAAAGGATACGGACCCGGGTTAGGGTGAGGGGGAGAGGTAGTAGGGTGTCAAAATAACGCTCGTTTGGAATGCCCTTCAACGTAATTTTCAGGGCAGTCACATGTGTCAACAGCCTGTCACAAGCGATGGCTAACCATAACCTGAATAAATCCTATCTTAACTGGAGCTAAGCTTTCGGAGTGGGAAAGTGTCCTCATCTCAAGCTATTATAAGCCCAAAACGGCGGGGTCATCAGAGAATTTCACGAAGTAAATGCGCATTGCCTGTTTAAGCATCTGAGTTTGACACAGCTGTAGCCGATCGGCTTTGCTAGTTTTGCGTCCGATGTCCCATTCGTATCTCAGCCATGCAAACACAACTATGCTTGAACTTTTCCACTTGCCAGCTTGTTCTTCTCATTATTATCTTTGGGGGAGTTGCTTGTGCACAGGAGGGATTCTTTATTGGGAAATAGTCGTTGGATTGTATTCAGACATAAATGTTGATAAATTATTGACCGGAGACGTCGCAGTCGCAAGGAGTTGTGGGAGCGAAGGGAGCAAAAGCGACCATCGCTTGTTCACTTCAAAAATGACCTTTACGAAGGGCCCTTCGAAGGGAGCACTTTTGTACCCTTCGGATTGGAACACCCTTCAAAATGGCGGAGGTGGGCGTGGCCCCCATTATGTTCCCTTTGAAGGGTAGAGCCCTAGCATTTGGAATACAGCGTTACGGGCTGCTCACACGTACGCTTTGGAAGCTTCAGTGTTGGCGCTTGTGAGTGGGCGGGTCTGACGCTCGCATCAATAACCAATCATATTGTCCAAAATGACTTTTTTAAGCAGTATAGCCTGTCATGTAGCTAGCACCAGCCAGCGATCTCTCAAAACAAGTCAAGAGGGGGGTATTTTGATAAACTGATTACATTTCGAGAATCTACATAGTTACTTTCTCGCCTGAAAAACCTTTAACATTTTAATAAGTGACATAGTACCCGGTGTACAGACAAAATTACAACAGTTGAGTAATGGCGGCGGACGAGAGGCATGAACAACCTGTGACATCAGCGGCTCATGAATGAAGCCCATTGGCTGACGGATGCGGTAACGCTTCAAAAGATGAACTTTTCTCAACTCTCAACGCAACCCAGCAAACAATTTTGCATCTAATAGATGTCTAATAGACGTCTAAACGTCTACCGTCTAAAACTCGGCTGAGTTTGGGCTGTCAGTGCAAATTTAGTAGACGTCTAACTAAGCCCAACGCTAGCATAGCAATTAGACGTTCATTAGGCGTCTAACTCACAGCTATGCAAGCCTACTTGGGCTAGGTTAGACGTTCATTAACCGTGTAACTGACGGCTATGCTAGCCTTGGGCTAAGTTAGACTACTACAACCAGCAAGTAGCCTACATGGCGACCATCAGTGACCTAAAGATGTAAGCTAAACACGATAAAGAGGGGGGGGGGGGTAAATAATAGAGTTGGCCTATTATGTTTTTGAAGTGCTGTCGTTTATTGTCGCGGCTGTTATAGCGTGGGCTATAGGCTCCAGTCGCCGATGGGTCGCTGAGTTTCCATGGATGTACTATTAGTGAGGTTCGCATTTCAATGCGTTCATCTTATAACCTAAAACCTACAAAATACAATCGCTTTTTGTGATGAGCTGCTACTCTTGTGACGTTCTGGGGCCTCATTTATCATTGAGGTACGCTATTTTTTACACGGCCTTTTCTGCGATTTCAGGTGTACGCCCTCTTCCCCCCCACAGCGCGATCTACCAACCAAAAAGGGCGTATATTTAGTCGCCTTTTTACACGCTTTTCTACAACACCTCTCGACTCGGCGTACCGATTTAGACGGGTTTTTACACCCTTTTTGAACACAGTGGGAACTGGCGACGCCGGTGGTGCGTCGGTGAATTACAATGTTTCATGGAGAGAGGAAGAGCGAGAGTTTATAAACGCACAATCATGCAGGCTAATAGCCCAATTCAGCACAAACATATATCTCAATGCAAGATCGTGTCCTCTAACCGGCTCATTATTGGTCCGATATGGATTTGTTCCCCAAACCTAACCTATGCGCTGTCCCAAACCTTTCTGCGCAATATAATAATGAACTAGGGCTGCGAGCAGCATTGAGCGGGCCCTCGCACCCCACGCGTGTTGGGGTGCAGCGCAGTTAAAGGGTGTGCTATTTCAGTGTCCAGTACTGAGAGAAACTTCCTGTCACCAGTAGGTGGCGCTCTTAGCGTGACACAATACCGACATGTGTTCAGGACGGTACCTTGATGAAGCGTGAGAAATGTTGTGTAAATCGGACAATGTATGTAGGACTTATGATGACTTCCTGCTTGACCTGTAGGCGGCGCTATAAGTATGACTCAATTTTGACCTACAGATGTGTTCAGGACGCGATCTTCATCAAGCATGAGCAATTTGGAGTAAATCGGATAATGTATGTAAGAGTTATGACGACTTCCTGTAAGCAGTAGGTGGCGCTATAAGTATGACTCAATGTTGACGCACAGATGTGTTCAGAATGCGACCTTCAACAAGCGTGAGCAATTTGGAGTAAATCGGATAACGTATGTAGGAGTTATGAGGACTTCCTGTTTCACCAGTAGGTGGCGCTGTAGGTATGACGCAGTACTGACTTACAGATGTGTTCAAGATGCGACCTTCATCAAGCATGAGCAATTTGGAGTAAATCGGATAATGTATGTAGGAGTTATGAGTACTTCCTGTTTCACCAGTAGGTGGCGCTGTAAGTGTGACTCAATACCGACGCATAGATGTGTTCAGAATGTGACCTTCATGAAGCGTCAGCAATTTGGTGCAAATCGGATGATGTATGCAGGAGTTTTGAAGACTTCCTGTTTCACCAATAGGTGGCGCTATAAGTATGACGCAATACTGACACAGATGTGTTCAGGACAGAACGGATAATGTATGTAGGAGTTATGAAGACTTCGTGTTTTATGGCGAAATGTCAAACTTTGGCGGGGCGCCAAGGCAAGGGTGTTTAGTGAAAACTAATTTTTTTTAACTTTTGATCACAAAGGTCTTAAGGTGAAGCTGACCGAATATGAAGTTGATCGGATGAAATCTGTAGGAGTTCGTTGAAGTACGAGGCATGGAAATGGTAAAAACAAGGACAAAATGGCACATTAAAAGCAAAATTAGCTGACTTCCTGTTGCATGTTGGGTATAGGTCCAAGAGACATTTTAGTGTGTCTCGATGAACTACATATGGCCACCGAATTTCGTTCGCCTACATCAAACTGAAAGGTGGGGCTCGCCATTTTAAATTTTCCAGGGGGCGCTCTTGAGCCGTTTTGCCACGCCCATTTCCGTCACCCATGAAATATCTAATTTTCACCGGGACTGATGTATCTGTAAAGTTTTGTGCGTTTTCATTGATGTTTAGGCCGCCAAAAAGGCATTTGTTTGGGGAGAAGGTAGAAGGAGGAGAATAATAATAATCCTTCGAATTTCAATAGGGCCTCGCACCGCCAGTGCTCGGGCCCTAATAATCCTTCGAAATTCAATAGGGCCTCGCACCGCCAGAGCTCGGGCCCTAATAATAATAATCCTTCGAATTTCAATAGGGCCTCGCACTGCCAGTGCTCGGGCCCTAATAATCCTTCGAATTTCAATAGGGCCTCGCACCACCAGTGCTTGGGCCCTAATAATAATAATAATCCTTTGAAATTCAATAGGGCCTCGCACCGCCAGTGCTCGGGCCCTAATAATCCTTCGAATTTCAATAGGGCCTCGCACCGCCAGTGCTCGGGCCCTAATAATCCTTCGAATTTCAATAGGGCCTCACACTGCCAGTGCTCGGGCCCTAATAATTCTTAAAATTTCAATAGGGCCTCGCACCGCCAGTGCTCGGGCCCTAATAATCCTTCGAATTTCAATAGGGCCTCGCACCGCCAGTGCTCGGGCCCTAATAATCCTTCGAATTTCAATAGGGCCTCACACTGCCAGTGCTCGGGCCCTAATAATTCTTCAAATTTCAATAGGGCCTCGCACCGCCAGTGCTCGGGCCCTAATAATCCTTCGAATTTCAATAGGGCCTCGCACCGCCAGTGCTCGGGCCCTAATAATCCTTCGAATTTCAATAGGGCCTCACACCGCCAGTGCTCGGGCCCTAATAATTCTTCAAATTTCAATAGGGCCTCGCACCGCCAGTGCTCGGGCCCTAATAATCCTTCGAATTTCAATAGGGCCTCGCACCGCCAGTGCTCGGGCCCTAATTTAATAATGAATTTTATTTATATAGCACACTTTAAAATGCAGGACAAATCTCAAGGTGCTTCACAGAGTGCAGTAAAAAAAAAAAATACATAAAAACATAAAGGGCAATAACTGGCTAAAATAATTTAACATAATTAAAACTAGGATTAATGATAAATATTAAATATGAAAATAAAATAAATCTAATAATAATAATAATAATAATAATAATAACAATAATAATAATCTAGTAGAGCTAGCAAAGCTCTCGATCTACCGGTCTATCTTCGTCCCCACCCTCACCTATGGTCATGAAGGATGGGTCATGACCGAAAGAACGAGATCACGGATACAAGCGGCCGAAATGAGTTTTCTCCGGAGGGTGGCTGGAGTCTCCCTGAGAGATCGGGTGAGAAGTTCAGTCATCCGGGAGAGACTCGGAGTAGAGCCGCTGCTCCTTTGCGTCGAAAGGAGCCAGTTGAGGTGGTTCGGGCATCTAGTGAGGATGCCTCCTGGGCGCCTCCCTAGGGAGGTGTTCCAGGCGTGTCCGGCTGGGAGGAGGCCGCGGGGTAGACCCAGGACTAGGTGGCTGGATTACATCTCCGCACTGGCCTGGGAGCGGCTAAAGATTTCCCAGGCAGAGCTGGTTGATGCTGCCAGGGAAAGGGATGTCTGGGGCCCCCTGCTGGAACTGCTGCCTCCACGACCCGACCCCGGATAACGGAATCCCACGGAACAGGTGTGCTTTTAGACTAGATTTAAATACAGTGATGGATTCTGAGGCCCGGATGTTTCCTGGGAGCTGGTTCCACAGGCGTGGCCCCAGGGTGGAGAAGGCATGGTCAATATGTCCTCACACACCTAATGCAGGCACTCCATCAAACGGCAATAGTTGACCAATTAGATTGTCATTAAAATGTGATCTTGTGGACCCGTTTGCTGTTTGGTAAGCATATAAATGACAGTCCTCCTGTGTGTAATGCGAGCCAAAATGAATCCGGCGCTAGTCGGCCTACTGGCCGAGATAGAACTCCACATATTGATAAGGGCACCATCAGTGAATGAATATGTCTATGTGAATCGCAAAAATGTTCACACTATAAATAGCCAAATCACATGTGACGCCGACATGCTCATCACACGTGTAGTGGCACGGTGGCCTGGCTCCACGCATGACTCATTCATCCTAGCGCACAGCAGGGTAGGGGCTAGACTGGAGGCAGGCGCTGCGCGTGATGGCTGTCTTGTTGGTAAACGGTAAACGGACTACACTTATATAGCGCTTTTCCACCTTAGCGGCACTCAAAGCGCTTTACAATATGTTGTTGGTGAGTGCATATGCCAAGATACATATTCTTTTTTTTCTAAACTTTAATCTTTATTAGCATGTTCCATCCATACAACAACAATACAATAAAACAAAAAACACAATAAAACTAACAATAACAGCTTATGGGTACTTCCATCAAGTCACAATGCAGCTATTTTCTCTGACTCAAATATTAAAATTTCAGTATTAGTGGTATCATCACACTTCCTTCTATAATCCATCCATTTTTCCCATCTCCCTTCAAACTTTCCTTCCTGCATCCTCAATGCATGCGTGAACTTCTCCATAACATAAATCTCCTCCACAACACCCAGCCACTGCTCCTTGGTTGGGGGTTTGTAATGGATTGTAACTGATCTAGTCAAAAAGGATTTACCAAGATTCGCATCAAACAGGTTAAGTCTGGTTTATTGAGAAAACATACGAGCGCAAGGACTTCGGGACAACGCACATGAGTGGTTCATCCAAAGAAGTGAAGCCTCCTGATCTTGGTCTGCCTTATATTCAAGCAAAACACAGGTACGGCGCTTCCAGGATGTGATTGGCTAATCCATTGTACGTCATATGAAATGGCAGGCGTGGCCGAGAATACATACATGTGACATGGGAAAAGGCGGCAATTTCTTGGAGATAAAGGGACAAAGGATGGTTATTCTGGTGTAGACAGATTTCTAGGTGTATGGCCTCCTGGAGGCCATCCTGTAGGTTAGCACAGCTATGTGAACGGTTGGACAAAGGTTTAAGGTGTTTGGAATAGAAAGGTCTTGAGGCCAGTTGTATTATAATGTATGTATTAATAATAATAATGTATTATATTCTATGACAATCTCCCCCATTTGTGGCTGACCAGGCACATAAAAATCAAATGTAAAATCCAAACACAAAGTGTAAACATTCAGCTATGCTATACATGTGGAAAGGAAATGATCTCTTCTTGTCCACTAGGTGGCGTAGAGTAAAAAGGAACTTTATTGTGAAATATTTAACAAAAATTAGATTATCTTCTTTCCACATGCAAATCACGCACCAAAACTCCCTTGTTTCAGAAATTTGACAGGAAACAAGGTAAAAAAGATGGCATGATTACTAGTCTAAAAGTGGACAACCATTCACAAAAAACCTTGATTTAAAGTTTGACAGAAACAAGGTAAAAATATGACATGGTTACCAGTGTAAAAAGGGCAAAAAACCTCTTGGTCAATTTAGAGGAAAAACCCAAAGAAATAACTCTTCAAACTCATTTATCAACTCATGTTTCAACCATTGTAACTCTTCTAAACAAATATGATATTTTTTCAAGATAATTTCAAAGTTCATTCACTCCTGTTGTGAACAATCGAATGTAATTTCCTTTTCTGGATCGTAGCTTCCATGTTTGCGTCTCTGAATGTCCAATGTAGATTCCAGTGTGTGTTTATGTGGTGCAGTCATTGCTGTTGAGCTTGTTCACGTTGTCATAACAACGACCACGAGAAGGAGGTGACCGGCAAGGTCACTCTCCGATTGCTCATCAGAGGAGAGGACAGTGTGGCGGTGACCGGCAAGGTCACTCTCCGATTGCTCATCAGAGGAGAGGACAGTGTGGTGGTCCACTGCTTTGCCCTTGAGATCTCTGGTTCGGCTGCATGGACCGCCCTCTCAGCTACTTTTGACAGCTATTCCACACAGGCCTGAATGCCATGGTCCTGATTGTTCCATCTTTGACGGGTAGGTTCACCCCGCTACTTCTACTTCTCTTCCATGTCTACTGGCCTCTTCTTCTCAGGCTGCTCGTCTGCTTCCTGGTCTGGGACGCAACGGCTCTCATGGACCCACGAAGTTCTCTCAGCTACTCTAGCAGCTGTCTGCGTGGTGAGTTGAAGCCCTCTCTGCCGTCCGGAATGGTCGCCTTGCCTTAGTGGGGATTTTATATGGGGAGCAGAGTCTTGCAGGTCGGCAATGTCTTTGAGAGACATGGGAGGAGAGACCTGTGAATCCACAGATGAAAGAGACAGCATAGACAAAACAGGAGAGCAAGAGGAGAGTCCTCTGGTCTGGTGTGGTCTCCCTGTTCCCCTCTTTGGTCAGGAAGCCCCTCTTTGGTCAGGAATGGTTATCAGCAGTCTGTTGAAGATACTCAGAAACATCGTTAAGTGCAAGTCACATTCTATCATCTCCTTTTCCTGGCAGGAGATGATTCTGCTTTGGGGAAAAATGGTGTTAGTCAGTCACGAAGACTTAAACAGGGTGTCTGTTCAAGTGTCGTTAGAGCCAGTCGGGCTGGTCAGTCTATGTAGTTTGTCAGTGGGGACCTAGCTTTTGTCAATTTACCGAATGGGACAGTAGCAGGGATCTAGGCTCTGCAGTAGCCTACAGTGACATCAGGGGCAGTGTAAGAGTTACTTTAACACGCCCAGTCCCCAGTCGTGATCATGGCAATTGGATTTGACTCTTAGAATTTCTCTCGCGATTTTATGAAATAAAAATAAAATAAAAACATTCTCGTCTCAACAAAACAACACCCCCTAAGGGTGAAAACAAAAATTCCCTGAAGTCAGGATAAAACAGAGATGGGGAAAAAAATGCATTACTCAAATAAAATAACACTAAAATGAACTCGCTTCATTTACAATTAACAAAATATCAATTATCTAAAACTTCCCTCTTCTGCATTTGAGGACAGAGTATTGAGCACGCTTCGGACGAAATGGTCTCTTCCCTATGTCATACTTATCTGTCGTTCACGGTGAGTCGGTGACATGGCGTTGGCCCTGCATCCCACGAACCACAGGTGTCGCCCATCTGTAGGGAAGCAGACCGGTAACCTCCATCTCCACCTCCGGTCCCGTGCCCGTCTCCTGGTTTGGCATTCACCCGTCACGACAGATGTCTGTAAAAACACTCAGAAAAACACTCAGACCCGATGAATGTGCCTCAAACTATAAACATGAGATATTTAACATAAACATTAAAAAAAAAAAAATTGGGTTGTTAGGAGATGCTGTATGCAGATTAAGGTAT
The DNA here is from genome assembly GCF_949987555.1 of Borostomias antarcticus. Lineage (NCBI taxonomy): Eukaryota > Metazoa > Chordata > Actinopteri > Stomiiformes > Stomiidae > Borostomias > Borostomias antarcticus. The sequence goes on along the minus strand of NC_140234.1, from coordinate 38,737,314 downwards.
TTGACTATCTGACGGTCCCTCAGCTACACTGTCTATTCCTGGCCTAGTCATGACTGTTGTGGGTTGTTCACTCCAGCAGGTGGCGCCGAATCCCAGGTTGCAGGATTCTCCCTCTCATTTTGCCTGCGGTAACTGTGACAGTTTCTAATCCAGTGACCAGTTTTACCATAATGAAAACACGCGTCAGTTTTGTCTCCGTTTCCGTTTCCCTCACTCTTTTTCATCCTGTAGTCCGTTCTGTTTCTACCCCTACGATTCTTGTTCATGTGACGGCCCTGTGGTCGTTGTTGTTTTTGCTCCGGTCCTACGGACTGGTTTTCTATCTGTCTCAGTTGAGCGGCTTGTAACTTGGCTGCACCTAGCTTAATTTCTTTCGCCTCCCTTTGTTCAATGTGATCGCGAAGCCGCTCCGCATAGCGGAAATGGTCAACAACTTCCTCGAGAGAAGTTGACTGCCAGATGTGGCACGTCAACATAACTTGGTTGGACAAAGAAGAAAGAGTGTTATTCATTAGCTGTTGTTTCAAATTAAACTTAGCCTCAGATATTGCCCTAGCCAATTCTTCCTTCCTGATCTGTTCTTGTTTAGTGTAATATCTCGTAGAAAGGGGCGCACTTAATTCGTATTGTGGAGGCGCCTGCATGGGCGGGGAAGAAGGATCGGTTGGCGCAGAGGCAATACTGGGAGGGGATACGGCAGAGAGAGAAGGGACGTGGCTAATAATGGCGGGAGCATGAAAAGGGGGGAAGAACAACAGCCTGGTTGGGTGGTGTGAGCACGGGGCAACCAGTCGAGGGGGAAAAATCTAGGTCAGAGTGACTCAATGGTGGAAGCGGCGGAGACGCCGTCGGCTGTACAGTTTCTTTGTATTTTTTCTCTGACCTCAAAAACCCTTCCCGCACTACTGACTCCCAAATTTTAAACACAGCCCAATCGATGGCATTACCACTTTTCCTCCCCAACTTAGTTTTCTCAAACGCTTCTAGTTGAGCCCTAACGTTGGCCAAGGCTTTAACGCTAAGCGTACCAGATGGAGACGGAAAACTGCTATACTTATTCCATAGCGGAATCTGCCAACAGGCACTAGCAGAATGCTTTAGAGCAACAATCTTAGCTGGACCAGACAATTTCAGAATATCAAGTGGTGAGCTAGTAGTGGACGCTTGAGTCTTTCGGACCTCCCACCCAGGGCGCAGTCCCAGGCTAGACCCTGTTCCGTCCGAGGCTCCAAGCCAGGCTCCCCTGGAATGAGAGCTCAGCCTTCTGCTTCCCGGTGTCTTCTTTTCAAAGCCCACCGATCACAGAAGCACTACTCGCCTACTAACGCATTCGCTTTTGGCTTGTAGTGGCCTGACTGTACATTGAGCCGAGCGCGGCGGCCATCTCGTGGTCTTACTGCCATATGCACCCCCACCGGCCAGTGACCCAGTCGATAGCGATCCCGGACACTGTAGTGATTGTTAGTCACCCAGCTCAGAACCGACGGTCTGATCCTAATTCCACTTGTGCTATGGATATTAGAACTTTGACCGTTTTCACCAGCCTTGCCTATTCACGTTGGTCGTCTCTTACGCCCCTCTGCTTAGGTGTGGACTGTCGTCCACGTACCACACAGTGCCAACCCCTTAATGGCGACACAGTGCTGACTAGACGGTACCAGAGCAGTATGTTAATTCATACTTCATCAGACACGGGGGCCTTCAGTCACCTCCCCAGCACTATATAACGATTTAGCGTGCCCTTGGAATCTCGCAATTCCGCCCCCGTCTGTTATGGGCTAGGTCCAGGGGTGCCCAATCCCCCTCCCTAGCCCACGTTAAAACAAGCAAAAAAAAAAAAGCCTGCCCGGCTGAACCACCAGCCTCTTGGTTGGAAGCTAAACTCTGTTTAGGCTACACCAACCACCCGGGATAAAGGGGAAAACGTTTCTCCAAGAAACGCGGATTGGACACACCAATCACTCCCGTAGCTACATTAGTTGGCAATCGTTCTAAAACGAAACATCAACAATCACTTCGAAGCTAGTTGGCAATCGTGCTAACACGAAACATCAACAATGGGGCTTAAGCTAGTTGGCAATCGTTCTAAAACGAAACATCAACAATGAGGCTTAAGCTAGTTGGTAATCGTTCTAAAAACGAAGCATCAACAACAACGAGCGCCCTACCCTCGGTAGGAAACACCCAACTCCCCCCGCGGGGCTTTGTTTTCAGAACACGCCAGACCAACACAATCCGAAACGAAAACAAGGCAAATACAGCTCAGAACCATAAGAGGGTTTGTTCAAACGTACCTGTGAGTTCAAGAAGCCAGTGGAAGAACTGAGGAAATAATCTCAGCGTGCGCTCTGGCGCAAGAGAGAAAATTGATTTTCCAAAAAACCCACTAGCTATGGATCCGACACCTCTACCGACCAGTTCATCCACTGGAATCTCGAAGCAACACAGGCAGTCCTCCCTTTCATCCGTGTCGCAAATTGTAATGGATTTTAACTGATCTAGTCAAAAAGGACTTACCAAGATTCGCATCAAACAGGTTAAGTCTGGTTTATTGAGAAAACATACGAGCGCAAGGACTTCCGGACAACGCACATGAGTGGTTCATCCAAAGAAGTGAAGCCTCCTGATCTTGCGCTGCCTTATATTCAAGCAAAACACAGGTACGGCGCTTCCAGTATCTGATTGGCTAATCCATTGTACGTCATATGAAATGGCAGGCGTGGCCGAGAATACAGACATGTGACATGGGAAAAGGCGGCAATTTCTTGGAGACAAAGGGACAAAGGATGGTTATTCTGGTGTAGACAGATTTCTAGGTGTATGGCCTCCTGGAGGCCATCCTGTAGGTTAGCACAGCTATGTGAACGGTTGGAAAAAGGTTTAAGGTGTTTGGAATAGAAAGGTCTTGAGGCCAGTTGTAAATTCTATGACAGGTTCCACCTTATACCAAGCCCTCATTATTGTCTTTTTACTAGCAACCAATAGTTTTTTCACTAGGTATCTGTCCCCTCCTTGTACATCATCCTGTGTTATGTTTGCCAAGATACATATTCAAAGCTGATAAGAATGAGAACCAGTCAAGACTGATGATTTTGTGACCTACAGGCGACAGTTGCTACCACCTGAGGGAGTGGCTGCTGGTTCCCTTCCCGGACCCTCAGAATGAGCAGGAAACCCAGTTCAACAAGGTACATGCCCGGACATGCAGCATGGACGCGTCGGGTGGTAGACTCCTCTACCACCCGATCAAGGTATGTAAGATCATCCGGGCATGTACCATCCTCCACAATGTGGCAGTGGCAGTACGGCGCGGAGTGCGCCTCCCTCCGGGCCTCCCTCCACCACAAAATGAGGACCCAAACCCTCAGCCCCCTCCCCGTCATGAGGGTTACCAGCGGGGCCAAAGTGCCCGCGCTGAGGTCATGCACCAGCTATGAAGACACAAACCAGTAAGGTTCACATTGTTACCATTTTATTGTCTGTTGGTGAGTGACTGTGTGAGGTGTGTGAGTGCGTTTGTGAGTGAATGTGTGAGGTCCGTGAGTGTGGTAGTGAGTGACTGTGTGAGGTCTGTGACAGCATGTGTGAGGGAATGAAGTGCAGTGGCTGTTGGCTCTGGTAGTGTAGTGTGGTGACCTCCACCAACTGCTGCACAACTGCCCCAATCCCTTCTGCCATGTCCCTCTGGGCCTCTAGGGTCCCCGTCTGGGCCTCCAGCACAGCGTCTGAGAGGAAGGCCAGACGGTTTCCCTCAGGGACCCTTGAGGCAGGGACGCTGGCAGCCAGAGGTGGAGGTGTGGGCGGTGGAGGCCGGCGCGCTGGAGGTGGAGGCACTGGAGGTCGTGGCACTGGAGGTGGAGGTTGCAACCGGCGGGGGCACGACCGTCTGGTCAAGGAGTGCAGACTCCCCCCTCCTCTGAGTCCCACCCCACGTCAGAGTCTGGGGAAACACAGTCATTTTCTTTGAGTTTGTCTGTAAACTTTATTTTCCATTAAACATTTTATTGTGAAGCCATATTCATTTGATATGTTTTTCTGTCGGAAGCCAAATAAATGCTTAAGTGTGATTTACCGGGTGATTTAGATGAGAGTCTTAAAGGACAATGCTCGTTTTTGACAACCTGGACCTTATTTACGGCATATTATAAGACGTTTCACTCACCGAGATAACTTTGGTGTAATTCGGAGGCCTGTAGAAGAAATTTAAAATCCAGCGCGAGCCAAGTATATCCATGTAATGGCGGCGGACGGGGCACTGAGAATGCAGCTTCTAAAAAATCTATTTTCTGCTGTGAAACGGTTGTTTTCATCAATCTGTCTTTATTTAGATTTTTTAGAAGCTGCATTCTCAGTGCCCCGTCCGCCGCCATTACATGGATATTTATTATTTCTGTAACACCCAGTAACTACAGCTTGGTTGACTGCCTTGTCAAGTGTACTACAGATATAAATGTATGGATGTCACATAATTTCCTCCAACTAAACCAGGACAAAACAGAAGTACTGATCATTGGAGAAAAAGCTGAAAGAGAGAAACTAGCTGCACACTTAAAAACTCTGGAAATTGACACCAATTGCCAGGCTAAAAACCTAGGTGTCATACTTGACTCAGATCTTAATTTCGAAAACCACATAAAGAATATTACAAAGACATCTTTCTACCACCTAAGGAACATTGCCAAGGTGCAACCCTTTCTCTCTCAGGCTGACACCGAAAGATTAATGCATGCTTTCATCACAAGCAGGCTGGACTACTGCAATGCTCTACTATCAGGCCTACCAAAGAAAGCAATCTCTAAGCTACAAATGATACAGAATGCTGCAGCACGAGTCCTCACTAAGACTAGACGAAGGGCACACATCACACCAGCCTTAAAATCACTACACTGGTTACCAGTCAACTCTAGAATAGACTTTAAAATACTACTACTAGTCTATAAATCTCTCCACAATCACTCACCAGAATATATTTCAAACATGCTTGTTAAGTACATGCCCAACAGACCACTCAGATCCTCAGGTACTGAACTTTTAACAGTTCCAAAAGCCAGGACCAAGAAACACGGAGAGGCAGCTTTTAGTTTCTATGCCCCCAACCTCTGGAACACCCTACCGGAGTGCCTAAGAAGGGCCGAAACAACGGAGGTCTTCAAGCGAGACCTCAAGACATACCTTTTCGACCTAGCCTACAATCACTAGCTAGGAACTTGAGACACAGAAAGGCAGCCTCAAACCTACCTGTGAATCCTCTGTATACATTGGTCCAGTAGATGCCCCACTGTCGCCCGCAGACAATAGATACCCCCGTGTCAGCTGTGGATGTTGTAGTACTTAGTTAACACACACACGTACACACAGACACACACCAGTCCACATCCAGCTTAGGCCTGGACCTGGGCCCAGTTCCCTTTCCCCTCACCCTACCCCGGGTCCGTATCCTTTTCCCACCCCCAACCCTACCCCCGACCCCTGCCTCTAACTGGACCAAGGCACACCTACACTCACGCTCACACACATACAGACATACACCAGTCCTGGGCTCAGATCCCCTCACCCTAACCCTGGTCCGTATCCTTTTCCTACCCCCCACCCTACCCCAACCCCTGCCTCTATCTGGGCCCAGGCACGCACACACACACAGACACACATCAGTGTTTGCCACACCTCTCCCATGATGCTCTTATCCTTTCTTGCTCTAAAAATGTAGTTTGATGTAATGTACTGCTCTATATATGGCTCTGTGTGCTACTAACCCTGTTCTGCCTCCCCTCTCCCTAGTGCCTCTCTCTCTCCCTCCTATCTTCTAACCAGGTCCAGTGGATGCCCCACTGTCACCAGCAGACCACCCTGAGACCGATAGATACCCCTGTGTCTGCTGCAGATGTCGTAACAAATTAGTTAACACACACACACGTACACACAGACATACAACAGTCCACTTCCGGCTTTAGGCCTGGGCCCAGTACCCCCTACCCCTCACCCTAACCCGGGTCCGTATCCTCTTCCTACCCCCACCCTACCCCTGACCCCTGCCTCTACCTGGACCCAGGCACACTCACACACACACTGACATACACCAGTCCTGGGCTCAGATCCCCTTCCCCTCACCCTAACCCGGGTCCGTATCCTTTTCCTACCCCCCACCCTACCCCAACCCCTGCCTCTATCGGGGCCCAGGCACGCACACACACACAGACACACATTAGTGTTTGCCACACCTCTCCCATGATGCTCTTAGCCTTTCTTGCTCTGAAAATGTAGTTTGACGTAATGTATTGCTCTATATATGGCTCTGTGTGCTACTAACCCTGTTCTGCCTCCCCTCTCCCTAGTGCCTCTCTCTCTCCCTCCTATCTTCTAACCAGGTCCAGTGGATGCCCCACTGTCACCAGTAGACCACCCTGAGTCCGATAGATACCCCTGTGTCTGCTGCAGATGTCGTAGCAAATTAGTTAACACACACACATGCACACACAGACATACAACAGTCCACTTCCGGCCTTAGGCCTGGGTCCAGTACCCCCTTCCCCTCACCCTAACCCGGGTCCGTATCCTCTTCCTACCCCCACCCTACCCCTGACCCCTGCCTCTACCTGGACCCAGGCACACTCACACACACACTGACAGACACCAGTCCTGGGCTCAGATCCCCTTCCCCTCACCCTAACCCGGGTCCGTATCCTTTTCCTACCCCGATCCTACCCCTGACCCTGCCTCTATCTGGGCCCAGGCACATTTATGCACACACAGACATACACCAATGTTTGCCATGTCTCTCCTATGATGTTATTAGCCTCTCTTACTCTGAAAATGTAATTTAATGTTATTTATTGCTCTATAAATGTTCTTAGCCGGTAGACAAACATACTCCAGGAGCTTGCTCGATCGCCTCTTTGAGAGGGGTCAGGGAAGAATTTTTACAGCTCACTTATCTGGCCCCCGGGTGATTACTGTTTTTTTGCTTCCCTCTGGAATATGTAGGGGTGGGATGTCTGCCCACCTCCCTTGTTCTCTGTAAAGCGCATTGTGTTGCCTCTGGGTATGAAATGCGCTATATAAATAAAGCTTTGATTGATTGATTGATATACTTGGCTCGCGCTGGATTTTAAATTTCTTCTACAGGCCTCCGAATTACACCAAAGTTATCTCGGTGAGTGAAACGTCTTATAATATGCCGTAAATAAGGTCCAGGTTGTCAAAAACGAGCATTGTCCTTTAATTTCCCAGAGGGGAAAATGTTTAATGTGATCCAACATTATGAAGTGATCATCTGTGTTATCGTTCCCTGTTTTTGGTCCTAAATCAATCATAGCCTACCACAGAATGTTTGGAATGTTTGCTTTCCTCACAGCCACATAATACAGAATGTCCGTTTCGCCTACACCAAATACAGGATGCACGAAACGTACAGTAGGCTACCTAAACTGTAGGAGCAATCAGACAAATGTAGGCTAGTACAAATACCTTCCGAAGATGATTTTTTTCCTCGCGTGGAACTCACCAACAAGCACATGCACCTCCGTCTCCAAAAAGTTTCTCTTCTTTCTGCGTTTTTCCATAAATGTAATTGTCTTGCCTTTGCTCCACGCTATCTTATTATGTCGGTTCCTTCCTTCCGTTTTCACCATATACTGTATGGTTGAATTTGGGCGTGTAGAGGGCGGTACATGAAGCACATTCACGTCCGCACTCTTCTAGGACACCGTGGGAGAGAAATCGGCGCAGCAGCATGTACGGCAAGTTTGATAGATCCGAAAAGCGTGTAAATATTCTTGTTGTACGCGGCAGTCCGCCCTTTTCTCGTTTTAGGCGTACGCTTAATAATGCCGAATTCGTCTGTCTTCCTCTGGTACTGTTTCAAGAATGCGCGCGCATACTTGTGCTGACTAGGCTGCAAAAGGGTTTATAATTAACAAATATAACCCACGCTCGTTTATTTATGGCCGATGGCTCTACCACATAAATTAAATAACTGACATAGAACCACCAGGTAACCACATTTTTACATAACTTCTATAACATCCAGTGACAAAATACATCATGGTACCTTGGTATGTCCACACCAAGGATTGAACTCACAATCTTCGTGGTGGTGAAGGAAATCTGTGGAGTCTTTTTGTTTTGATGTTATGGGACCACTGCCTCCTGTGGTAGCAACATAGAACTGCAGGTCACTAACCTGACGGAAGGACGGAGAAAGGGTTAAAGCGGCATTCCCTCTCCTACAGCCAATGCACAAAAATGATAACAGACGTTTGTGGTGCAGACTGGATTGGAAGATTATAGCTACTTTCTGGAAGGATGGCTTCAATGCAGGTAAATACCGGTCTTCTTTCTTTTATGTGCATGTAGATTTTGTTTCGCGGGGCGAAGTGTTTGTTGTCTTCCTGATATTGTGACACGCAGAACGTGTCACTTCAGTTTCCACCACAAGATTTCCCGCCAGTGTACTAGTCAGTACACCGAAATTCAAAAATAATAAATTCACAGGGTCTCATGCAGTCTCATATCACGAAAAAGATTTCTAAGGCCAATTCACAAACCAATAGGACGTAAAGGTGAATATTGAACCATAAAAAAAGTTCTCATTGAGCTTTAGAGGACGCTGATTGGCCTAGTTGGAATTCCAACCAAGAGATCACTCTGGACGAGAGCCTTTCCAGACCCTGAATTGCATTTCGAAAACTCAAAAAAATAGATTCAGGGGCTGGAGCCAGGCTAGGTTTAGGTGTGACGACAGTTAGGAGCGGTTGAAGTTAAAGGATAAGGACACTGAATTTCATGTTTAGCCCTATTCCTGGCTTCCCTGGCATGTATCTGTAGAGGTTAAAATATTTCTGTTTTGTGCAGTACAGAGTTCTGTGTCAATAACGTCGGCGTGCGCACCCTGGCTCGTTGCTAGCTATGGTCACAATCACAAAAACTCTAAAACGTATGATATACGTGGATTTCAAGTTCAGGAATTACATGGTTTATGCTTACCAAGCTCTGAAGTCGTCCCGTAAACACCATAGGTCCTTTCGCCTCTGCATTTCGAAACAGTAACTTGTAAACAGTACTAATTTCACCGAACATACAACAGCCATCCCTTCACGCTGTAAACCTCTGCAAAATTCTTCCAAATCCAAACTTCGCGGAGGTTTACAGCGTGAAGGGATGGCTGTTGTATGTTCGGTGAAATTAGTACTGTTTACAAGTTACTGTTATTTCAAAATGACTATATATAGGCCATCTATTGTCACAGTATCCATAACCAAAAAGGGGCACATGTTGGAATGACATGAGATCAGCACAGCCAGTCTGTTGTTTGACACACAATAGCCTCTCTTTACAAGCTGTAACATTCTGTGATGGTGACCATTGTGACCCAGTATCCCTGAGTATCATGTTCTTTTAGTGGGGTGGAGGTTCTGTACTAAAACATCCAGACAAGCGAAGGACAGTAGTTTTTGTGATTTATACCATCTGTGTTGTCCCTGGTCCCATGAGTAAGCAATCTGCCCTTACATGAACAAGTGCTGTCAGTTTGTCTTGTCTGATGAAGGTCCTCACAACGGAAATGTCACTTTGGTTTTATATTGATCCCATAATAAATTGAACATTTTATACTGAGGGTGTTGTGCATCTCCTACCTTTCACTGTGTTGTTCTGTTTCTCAGAGAGGCCAAGGGCACGCAGAGAAGCAGACAACACACTATGTTATAAACAAAAAACCTCTAAACAGTCTTGTTTTATGACAAGCACTGCACTCTCAAATTGTACTATGTACCCCTAAAGAAACCAAAGTAAACCTGCAAATTGCAGAACAGTCTGCCTACAAGGGCAACATGTGTACTAAATGAATTATCCCCTTCAGGAGCTCAGTCCTTAGTGGGGTCTGTCCTGTAAGGTCACATTACATCTGTCTGATATCCAGTCAAGCAAGCGTGGAACAGTGAAAAAAGATACTCTAGACCAGCATGCCTGAACTAATTACACACTCCACAAGCTCCTTCTGATTTCCTATAATTACATTTTGGAGCCATTTTAGATCTGAATCACTGCATAAACTGCAGAGGGAGAAAATCAGCACTAGTTTAGTTTGTTTCCAATCAAACCCAAATAACCCACAACTGTAATAACAGCCATTTAATAAAGATGGTGCTCAGGATGGAGGTGAATGAGGTTGTGCATGTGCATAGTCTACACCTGCACAGGTGCTGTATCATGTTCACAATGCTTGCCAACCTCCTCACCTTTCATTTCTTTTCTTTTTTTACCATCCCTCTTTTCATACTACTTTTCAACCTTCCATTAGGTTTGGAGCATGTGTTACTAAGCAAACAACATGAAACGGTACAAACAACACATGAAATATGCAACCGTAACTAATATTCCTCCCGGGTCACGCATACAGTAGCAATTTCAAGGCACGTTTGAAGTCAAAAGAACGTTTCTGTCTGTGTTCAGGTACATTATATCGCTCCAGCTATGTTCTGACTGAAAACAGATTCCAGCCCTTCAGGTCTGTCCCAGTTTTCATCTCCAGCAGCTGTAACCTGAAAAGGGACAACATATCCTTGTTGTGTACCCTTCTCTAAGCAGTGGAGACACTCCTCCTGAAAGAACTTTGAGGTCAAATCGAGGCTAGCTGACGCTTTCATGCAGAGAAAGCTGTGATGATTTTGATGAGGTAAACACTTTGTATGTTGTTCAAACAATCACGGACGCGCATGAGTGGGGGGAGAGAACAAACCAAAAGATACTTTATTAGTGCAAAGCTTCAAAGTGAGTCAGGAGATAAAATGGGCCATCGATTAACAGGCTAACTCGCCCCCCCAACCCAGCTTTAAGAGATATCACACTTACCTCTTCATGTGATTAACAGGTTAGCTCACCCCTCCCCATAAGAAATGCTTCTCCATGCAGGTTCTGTATCACTTTCTCCATTCAGGTGAGGACAAACACAATCCTAACCAAGCATCTTCTAAAGGGGATATTCTCTATTGATCAGTTCTGAGGATGAAATGATTAACTTCGGGGGGCGGGGTGTTCATACATTACATCCAAAATGCTAAATAGAGAATGTATATATTAACTGAGCATTGATTTCCTTAGTTTAATCTATAAAGCATAGTCAGCTCAGCAATGTGTGTGTGTGAGTGCATGTGCATCTTACGCATTGATATGACTGTCCCTGGAGAGTTGAGGCCTTGGCTCAATGACCTGAAACAGCCCACAGTGACCTCTCACACTACCTAAGCCTTTTACATTGCCTTGTGGAATGTGGCTGTGGTCGGTAGTTTAAATAACCACAGATTAACTAATTACACATGATTATACAGATTAACCACAGCACATGAAAAAGGTGTCAAATGTTCTTCCTTTGACAACATCAAACTTGTTTTAAGAGTCAGAGTCAAACTGGAAACTCTAAAAAGGTTTGTAGTTTCATACTTTCAAATGTGTATTGCTCCTTGTAGCCTGGTCTGATCTGCCCCCACTCAGCCTCCCCACATGCCTTCTCTCCAGGAGATGGACAAATGGCATACATCTGTAAACAGTCTAGTAATAGGGTCATCACAAACACACACACACTTTCTCCCTTTTCTTGGCTAGTTTGAAGAAATAAAGTTCAATTATTAAGGAAATCCCCTGCTTTGTTCATTCAAGCGAGCGACTCCTACAACGTTTTTTTTTTTAAGGCAGGATATTGTAATGAATGTGACGCAATCTGTAAACCCCCCTTTGTGTAGTCAGGCTTTTCTGGCTCTGGCTTTGGCATATGGGTCTCTTAGAATTTCAAAGAGCTGGTCCTTGGCAGTTCCTCAGAGAAGCCAAAGGGGATATCTGAATGCTGCTCTGTCTCTCTGAGGAGGAGCCCACAATGGAGCACTCAGCACACAGAGGAGATCTGGAAAGTTACAGCCGCCATTACTGAGTCTCAACCTGCCTCTGCATTTCTCTCTTCCTCTCTGGCTGTCTGTCTACCGCTGCATGGTGCCAGGCCAAGATACTGGTGTCTCTGACCACTTGTGTTTATATGACGCCTCAAGACCACTGGTGTGTGTGTGTGTGCACGTGTGTGTCTCTAAAAGGAACTTTCTTGTAAATAAAGTATGGAGGTTATAAAGAGCATGGAACTGGATTGTGAAAGTAAGTAAAAAGGTTGGGCAAACCACGAAGGACCAACTTCTCTTCTTAGGGGACACACCCTATGAGTCAGTGCAGTAGACACAATTAGACCTCACAGTTCCAAATTAATTCTCTAGATAACAAACAGATTATGAAATGCTGTGGCGAAATTGATGAGTGGGTTTGTTTTGAAAATGAAACTGTGTTTATTTCTATGCAGACACACCTAGCAATACCAATAATGACTGAGATGTTTGTTAAATCTGTGCGACAGACGGTACATGAAATAATATATTTCCATTACTGTCAGTCAGAGAATAGTCAATTTACTATACATGGTTTATACAAAGTTATACATCATTGAAACACAAATATAAAAAAGTATTTCTATACATGATTGACAATACCTAATCTGCAGTCAGGCTGATAGTCCTCTTATGGTCAGTTTATACTCACTGCAACTACTGAAGAGCGTGTCATTTTACATCACAATATGGGTGGGCCTGCTACATGCGGAGCTACGCGTGCAGGGTGAAATATCTCAATTAAGGGATACAGTTATACCATGCATTATGGTGAGACAGCGTTATACAGTCATTTGGAAGCGAAGCCTTACCCACACTCCAACGCTTGGCATCCATTAAACATAGTTATGCCAACAAGGATACAATGTCTAGAGGGGCACACTAGGCCCCTATGTATTTATTTCAGAAGTGTGCTGCCAATGTAGGCTAGTGCCAAATCAGCTTGCCTGCATTCATGCAGATATTAATTTATTTAAAATTTAGAATCTGATATTGATCTAGATGTTGATATAGAATGCTAGATAGACGATGGCCGTTTGTGGAGATTTTTATGTGGCGGACTCCAGTTGTATGGAGTCTATACAAACGCAGTTGTAGAGGGTCAAAAGGAATGTGCATTCTCTCAAAGTACAGTTCCACCCACTACCCAGCCCACCAAAATCTTGTGAGAGCCTTTATGGTAATGTATATTACCACAGGAATCCCAAGGCACCTTTACTAACACATTGTTACACAGAATAACTGAATGATTTTGGATATGATTTGGCATGATATCTAGGTTTTGTTTAGTACAGAATCAGATGTGATAATTTGAGCTGATGCATTACTATACATCGATATAAAGTTGTGATACTGTGTCTAATATTTCAATGTGTCTAACTCTAAAGCTTTTCAGAATATCAGTTTGCGGAGAATGTAGTAATCATTACACGTCTGCTTTTATGTAGGCTACTGTATGTATGCATACAAGGACAGCCTAATTCCAGTTAAAACAAAAAATAATCATTGTTTGAAGTAAATGGAATGGTCTAGGGAGACTGGAAAAATAACTAGAGAAGAAAATATGATAATCCTTGGTGACATTGAAGAATTTGTTTATGCGTAGTATTGTGTAACCTGCTCTTGGAAATGTAACAGCCAATGTTGAGTTTTGACAGATCTGAGGTCATGTAAACAAGGCTACAGCACATTCAGAATGTCCACCTTATATGGGGGTTCAATGATTCATAGACTAGACTGGAACAATGTTTACATATAATACATGATATTTTTGGATGTCCATTCAACAAATCAATTAATTCCAGCCATAACAACCTTTCTGTTTTTGTTTGCATATTATTGCATTCTCAGTTCCCTATGTTTCTTATAAAAATAAACAAAATATTTCTAGATCCTGGTGCCTTACACTAGTAAAAAAGTATACTGTAGCGGTAGGGGTAATTCATAATATTAACCCAATTACCAAAAGCTATATTTAATTTCTGAAGGGAATTAAAAGGTGTTGTGATATTGTATATTAAGTATGCAGATTAATAAGGATCCCACATGGTTTTTAAAAAGTGCAAAATTACAAATGGTTGGATAAATGTTAAAGCAAAGTATTACTTTAAAGGCCTAGTGAAGCCTTCATAAATACTGTGTAAAGGCCTGTAATGCATATGCAAATGTAATGCTGAGACATGCCAAAAACAGCAGAAGTTGTTACAAAATATGTAGCTGCTTTGCTGTTGCTTTAAAAATTGGTCAACATTTCAAAATTCCGCAGAGTTTAAGAATTTAACCTCAACAACCTAAACAAAGTATATATTTTGTTTACAGTTAGACCAACAAAACATCTATAGCAATGATCAAGTTTGACAGGGATAACAAAAAGTTTTTTGCATAAGTAAGAGGCACAGTTCTGGCACTCCACATGCTATAAGCAGTCTATCCTGAAAACTGAAGAGTCTCAAGAAACAATGCCCTCAATGTTACAGGTTAGTGCCTCCTCATGTTTGACCTGACCAAGCTGCCTGTGAAACTGTCCTTGCTTCTGAGTCCTCCAGCAGTGAATGTTCAGGCCCAAAGTAATACTCCTGATGCGAGGCAAGTGGCCCAGCATGTGATTTGACAAATATGTTACTCCAGAGTTAGACAAATTGAGCTCCAGCAGGGAGACAAGTCCACTGAAAACTGTTGGGTCTAAAACCTTGAGATTGATGTTGTTGGACAAGTCCAGAGTTTGGAGGTTCTGGAGGCTGCTAAAGCTGTGAGGTTGGATCTCAGAGAGTTCATGGAGGCCACTGAGGGATAGGTGTACTAAGTCCTTCAGATCCGCAAAGGCTCCCTCTTCAATGCAGGAGATGGGGTTCCCATCCAGGCTTAGATCCCTCAGAGGAATCCCGGCTAGCTTTGGGACAGTCCTCAATCGATTCTCCGCTAGCGTTAGGCTCTGGACATGCAGAGCACCCCCATGTGGGCTCCTGGAGACCAAGCTTAGCCTATTGTGGCACAAATCCACACTGATTGGCTTGCCGTGACCCTTGGTGATAAACACATCCAGGTCAAACTTACGGAAATGGTTGTGGCTGAGGTCCACCTCAGCCAGGGGTAGGCCAGAGAAGCAATCCTGGGCCAAACTCTCCAGGGTATTGTGGCTCAGGTCCAGTGTCTCTAGGTAGCGCAGCCTTGACAGGGCCTTGGGACTGACCTGGCTGATGCGGTTGCTACTGAGGTCCAGGCTGACCAGTGTGGTGTATCCAGGGCCGGAGAGCATGGTGTCAGACAATGGGCCCATGGAGTTGGTGGAGAGGTCCAGGTGGGCAGTGTCCAGAGGGATAGGGATAGGCATGGTGGCCAGCCCCACCCCCCGGCAGTCCACTCTGGTCAGGCTGAAGCTGTCGAACAGGCCAAAGCTTTCCACCTCACAGTGGCAGCCTGGGTGGCAGTTCTTCACTGCACTGGGTTGGACCACAGGGAGCAGGGACATGCTGACCCACAGGAGAAGAGCCATGGTGTTCTACGAAATCAAATGCAGAAACAAAGAAAGAAACAATGTTCTGTCAAGTATGTGAATATAAAAAGTGACTCACATGGTTTACAGGGATCATCAACTGGCGGCCCGCGGGCCAAATCCGCCCCCCCAAAGCTTCCCATCCGACCCTCAGAAGTATTTTGAATATCTAAGAAAATAATCTTACAATATTGAAGCAACACCAAAAACTGTTCAGATCTAAATAATTTTATTAGTAACGATTTACCGATCCCAAATCAGGGCTCTAAGCTAACATTTTTCACTAGGAGCACATGTGCTCCTAAATGAAAAAATTTCGGAGCACAGAAAGAAAGAAATTTTGGAGCGCAACGGAAAATTTGAAATAACAGATTTTTATTAGCAACACACACATTAGGCCTACTGCCAACAACAATAAACAATAATAACCTGCTCACCATAGGAGCTCTCATCCTCTCCTACTATATTATTCCCACACACTTCATCAGGTGCATTGGTCCTAATGAAGACTATACTATTCCCACACACTTCATCAGGTGCATTGGTCCTAATGAAGACTATACTATTCCCACACACTTCATCAGGTGCATTGGTCCTAATGAAGACTATACTATTCCCACACACTTCATCATGTGCATTGGTCCTATTGAAGACTATAGCCTACTATTCCCACACACTTCATCATATGCATTGGTCCTTATGAAGACTATAGCCTACTATTCCCACACACTTCATCAAGTGCATTGGTCCTAATGAAGACTATACTATTCCCACACACTGCATCATGTGCATTGGTCCTAATGAAGACTATACTATTCCCACACACTGCATCATGTGCATTGGTCCTAATGAAGACTATACTATTCCCACACACTGCATCATGTGCATTGGTCCTAATGAAGACTATGGCCCAATCCCAATACCCCCCCTTAGCCCTAGTCCTTGGCCCTACCCCTACATTTTGCACGTTCACGCGTAGGGTAGTGTGTCCCATTTGTATATGAAAATTCACACAATGCTTTGCGAACTATGAATTTTGAATAATCATTCAAAATTTTTAAAATCCGTGGAAAAGCTTAGTTTAATGTAGATGCAAAGGAACATGTTATTGGATCGTTATGACACGCATTTCAGTAAAACGCTTTTTACGATGTCGGCATTTCATTGCGTTTTAATGTGGATCCAGTAAGTTACTGGTAGGCTACGGTGCAATGTTGAATCTAATCGAATCAATTGATTTTTGAGTGACAGTTGATTCGACTCCCCCCGGGCCTCACCGAATTCCTCTCTCTCCTTGGTTCCACATTGCCTGGCAAAATATGATTGAATGGGGTTCATTTTGTTAACTTTACTGGTAGGGGCATTCGGCGCCTGCACAGTCGTTTTTGAGTGAGGGCAGCTGAGCTGTCATCACGAGAGTTCTGCGCATTGCAGGTTGCAGTCGTGGGACTTAATAAAAAATAAAATAAAAAAAGTTGTGGGACTTGTAGTTTTGTATACGGGTGCGCGAAACGTTGACTAGTTTGATCCAATTTGCATGGATTTATTTTAGGCAAAAAATGCGAGTGAAATAGTTGAAAACAGTACTCGTGCTCCTAAATTATTTTTTCTGATCACACAAAACTATTTTTAGTCGCAAATGCCAGTAAAATGGTTGCACCTTAGAGCCCTGCAAATATGTGCTTTTGACAGAGCGTTCTAAAGAATCTGTCATCTCATTATTAGCATGTAGCCTAGTCTACACAATGCAATAAATTAAGGCAGGCTCACTCACAAAGCTGTGCTTGCTTTGCTGGTTGTGAATAGCGGTAGAATGACTTGTACAGAGCCTATCTTCATGCAAAAATATGGACAAACTCATAGCTCTCATTTAACATTTCATTTTACTTATATGCTCTTATTTGATATTTTGTTTCATTTTATTTTTCACATGCACAATAACAGTAGGCAAAATGTTGCTTTCAAGAGTTTCAAGAGTTCATAGAACAGAACGGGTTCACAGCGGTTTCTAATCAGACCATGTCAATGACAAACCAGTTGGAACCCTGAGCACTAAAGCAGATCAAAGTCATTTTGGTGGAACAGAGTGGCGAGAGCAGGTAGCAAAAACAATTTCCAGCATGATTAAAATAAAAGATTGCTTTAACGAGAAGAGGAATAAAGAGGAGAACTTGGAATCGGAGAGAGAAGTGGAGATGAGGATGCGAGTAGGCTACGGAGTTGGTGAGATGGGGGAATTTAAAGGTAGTATGCGGGCCAGTGGTTTAATGCATTTTGCTGTCATTTTGGCATAATTATTATGTTACTGTAAGCCCCACAACTAACCAAGTGGGCGCAATAAGTCCCATTGTTGTGGGCAGGATTCACGGAATTCTTGTGCGCATGCACACATATAGGCTGTGTACCAGGACCATCTGATTTACAAATTAAGCACTGGGGTGCAGTATAGGTCTCAGGAGTCTGCTCACACCAGTGTTGAGCAAGTTATTGGAAATTAGTAATTAGTTATTTTCACAAGAAAGTGAAAATATTAAACAATAATATATTTTTAAAAATATATGATTTGAAAGACTGGCCCCCACAGTGTCTGCTGAGAAAAATTCTGGCCCTTGGACAAATGTAGTTGATGACCTCTGGTTTATGATCTCTGTGACCCAATATCAAACAATCCATTAAGAACTCTTTGCATCACAGGGGTACCAGACACGGATGTCCACTCTCTCCCTTTCCATTTGCCCTTTTCATTGAGCCACTCGCAGCTGCAATCAGACTAAATAATAATATTCAAGGAATCACCACATAGAACACTCACCACAAGATCAGCCTCTATGCAGATGATGTGGTTATATCTACAAAAACAATAAAGTCACTACAAGAAACTACTAAACTTCTCAACACATTCAAAAAATTATCTGATTACTCCATACACTGGTCAAAATCAATAATCCTGCCTTTAGGCCTAGAGTACTAACCTCGAAGATTTTCACCCATATGATTTTAATTTTAATTTATTTTAATTGTGTTGCTGGTGACTGAGGTGGGTGGGTCCTTGGGTACCTTCAGGCTGCTCTCTGGTGTCATTGAAGGTATAAGTGTTTCCCTGCTCCAATCCCTGTTTTTTTTCTACAGGCATGTGTTTGAGTGATTTTCACCCGATGTTAGTTTTGTTAATTTGTGGATTTTACCCAAGTTGTCAGTGATGCAGGGAGACTGTGCCTTCATCAGACAAGGCTCACATGTCCCAAGAATGGGTGGACCAAATAACAAGTTCCGAGCTCCATTATTTATTTATTGATTGATTTTTTTGTTTGTTTTTGTTAACGATTCCCTAATTTTTCACAAATTTTACAGCTTTTTTATAGGGTCCCCCCATGTAACTTTTTTTGTGACATTGTTCAGTGAAAAATGAAAGTAAAGTTCCTCAATTTGCCATGCATTGTTGTACTTTTAATATATTTTGATGAGAAGTATTTTTATGGGGTATATTATATCGGGTAAAATATACCCGACCTTACTGATGGTGTGTTATTAATTGGCGTTAGTAGGAAGCGGCTGTAGCTCGTTGGTAGAGTGGGTCGTTCAATGATCGAAGGGTCAGCGGTTCGAATCCCAGCTCCGACTGTCCACATGTCGAAGTGTCCTTGAGCAAGACACCTAACCCCAACTTGCTCCCAATGAGCAGGTTAGCACCTTGCATGGCAGCTGCCGCCATTGGTGTGTGTGTGAATGGGTGAATGAGAGGCCATTGTAAAGCGCTTTGAGTGCCGCTAAGGTGGAAAAGCGCTATATAAGTGCAGTCCATTTACCATTTAGTACTCTAGGGTTAGAGCAAAGTGACAGGAATGCTGCAGCTCAGAACGCATCCTTCCCCTTCCCCTCTGGTAATATCAGATATCTAGGGGTCAACATTTTCCCCATGCTGTCAGAGTTATTTCAACTTAATTATACTCCACTGATAAAAACAATAGAGGATGACATACAAATATGGACAAATCTACCACTCTCACTAATAGGAAGAAGAATAGCAACGGTTAAAATGTCAATCCTCCCAAAAATCAATTATTTACTTTCCATGATTCCAATACAACTTACTAGAAATTGGCTCAACTCTCTGGATTCCATTATTACCAAATTCAACTGGAAGAACAAAAAACATGAATTAAATTATGCACTCTGCAAAAAACCCCACAAAAAACAAGGAGGACTAGAAGCACCAACTTCTCAACTATTATCTGGCCAACCAATTAATATACATATAAATGGATTCACCCAAACAAACAACACAACTCATGGGACGATACTGAAAAAGAAGCCTATAAGGATCTTTCACCAAAAGACCTGCCATTTCTCAATACAAATATTAAACATCACAACTGCTTCAAGAATACTGTGATTTCTACAACCCTGACAGCCTCGTGAAAAATTAATAAAATTACTAACATCACACTTGCTCCCTGTAAACACACCCCAATATGGCATAAACCCAACTTTCAACTGAATAAATCTCCCTTACACTCAGTGTGGAAACAAAAAGGTGTCACTCATCTCCACCACATCTTCACAAATAACATACTCTTCTCTTTTCAACAGCTAACAGAAAAATATGGCATTGGGAGAGACCAATTCCTTCCATTTCTACAGCTAAAATCAGTTCTAAAATCAAAAATAAATATTACACACAATGAACTTGAACCACCACCAATCATATCAGTAATGAATGAAATAACATCTCCGAAGAAAATACTCTAAAAAATCTACAAAATACTAGCAAACACAGACTGCAATGCATCTCCCCATCGCTAGATGGGAGTCGGACCTGGCCTTCTCTCCGAGCACCCTATCTTGGCAACAAATCTGCACCAACACAATTATTTTTGTATTTATAGGTTTATTGATCAGGTACAACACAGAGACCATTAGGACACATTATAAATAACATGGCAGAGATGTATTGTATATAAGGTTTGTTAGGTTAGGCCTTTCTAATAATAAAATAATACAAATGCTATAATTAAAACAGTCAATGTACATTTCAAGGGCATGAATCATAACAATCATAACAATCATAACCCAAATAATCCTATTCACTATTCAAATTTCACAAAACATAAACACTCAGTGATCACATGCCTGGCTTTGTTTCAGCCAATTTTTTACTTTTCTAATGTTTTCACAATGACTAATAACACTAATCTGCAAGCAATCCAATTCAAGGTGATACATAGAGCACACCTCACTCAGCATAAGATGTTTAAAATGGGACTAGCAACCACAAACGTATGCTCACGCTGCACCCTCAACACCCCGGATGATTATTTCCATGCCACCTGGCTTTGCCCACCCCTTCAAGACTTCTGGAACTCAGTCACCAATACACTATCCTGCATCCTGGGCTGCAGCTTCCCTCTCTCTCCTTCTATCTGGGGGATATTTCTACTATCAATCCACAATCCCAAACCCCTGCTCATTGCCCTAGCTGTCGCCAAGAAAACTGTTCTCTTAAATTGGAAGTCCAGAATAACCGTGAATACTAGGCAATGGTCAAATCATCTCTCAGATTACATAGCACAGGAAAAAATAGCAGCCTCCAATCACAATGAAATTCCCCAATTCAGTGACACCTGGGAACCATTTATGAATAATCTAAATATGTACATGAATCACTAGAGATGGGCCTGTGAACCAGCCCCTCCCTAATGCCTTCTTACCCTCACCCCCTTCCTTTACTTCTATACAACCCCCCAGTTTCCACCTCCTTTGCTGCCTGTCCGTTTGTCTGTTTGACTGTCCGTCTGTCTATGCTGTTGTTTTATTATTATTACTTAAAAATGACATAATTGACAGTATGACAACTAATTACAATAGTCGTAAACTTAAAAAAACAAAAAACAAAAAAACAAATCCATATTCACATCTACATGTAAATGCAATGTTTGTAATGTTCTGTTTGAATGTTTTATTTGCTGTTGTAATATGTTTATTTTTTTATTTTTTTTTGATTGGTCTGCCTTGTTGCCTGTATGTCTAGTATGTCTACCTGTCTGTTTTGTCTTGGCTTTGTGTGTATCCCGCCCTCTCTTCCTCACCCCCATACCAGGTATCCCATTATCCTATTAAAGGTGCGCTCACTCTGCAATAACATGGATGAACTCCAGCTACTAGTAGCGAAAGACAGAGACTTCGCCTCATCCTGGGTTTTGGCATTTACAGAGACATGATGAGGCAAACATATCCCTGATGCTGCCGTACAGCTGGACGACTACCAGCTGTTTAGAGCGGACCCTGTCCTCTCCGGGGAAGGACATTGCTGTGATCCAGCAGCAGTGTTCTCCAGTTTTGGAATCCCTATTCATAAACCGCAGACCATTCTATTCCCCCTGCGACTTCAGTAATTTTGGTCGGAGGCTATTTTGCTCCAGGGGCGCTGGTACAAGAAGAACAAAGTCGGCTCGCGGAAAATATACTGATTGTTGAACAAAACCATCCCAATGCTTTTGTAGTAGCAGTCATGAACTCCCCAAATACTGACAGCAGATTAAATGCTCGAGAGGATAACACACTTGACCATTTCTTCACCACAATAAACAACGCTTATCACGCCATCTCCCACGCTGCGCTGGGACACCCAGACCACAAAATCGTTCATTTGATCCCTAAATACAAGCAATACAATGTCATTGTTGGGCTGTCAAAATTTAATAATGTAATAATTTCAGACAAAATATAATTTTCTTTATGGAAAAGCAATAATTTTACTCTGCAGCCTTCGCAAAGCCCTATGGATGTATTATTTTTGAAAAAATGTTTATTTTAATCCACATATAACATATTATACCTTTAATGTTAGTTGAGTTCCGTTGGTGCTTGTTCATGACAAAAGGCGGCAAGTGCCCTCTTGTAGTTAGAAGTGGTTCCAGTTTGGTGAGACCAAACATAGCAATCTTTTAGAGGGCATGGATCTGCTATGACAAGGACAACTAACCTACAGGGAGTTGATCATGGACTTGATAGTGCACTATGACAGTAGCAGAGCAAAACTGGTAAATCAACCTGCTGCTAGTGGTCAATGCAAATTGATAGACCATCAGCAAATTTCACATGGAAAATTGATATTTTTTGTCAATAGCTCCCATGTCATGTGACCCAGTGACTCCAAATCAATATCAGATATTGCACTACATTGGAAAATAGGACACAGCTCTTTTTCTTTGATTTTAGTGTCTGTTCTATGTTATGTTCATATTTTAATGGAAAATACCTCATTTAATTTCCAATAGAACCCACAAGGGGGACAGAACAGCAGTTAGAACGCAGTCCCTGTCCCCCTGACTGGCTGACTGATATGCTTTCAATTAGAAGGATACATTGCAGAGCTATGAAAATATAATAAACACAATAATGCGTGAGAAAATTCAGAACATGTAAAAAACTGTTGTGGTCATTATGTGGAATACTTTCAGCAGTCAAAGACCAAAAGTTAATTTTTGAGAAGAAATAGATAATACTGGCAGTGTCTCCTCGTACATCTATGCCAGTATCATGTCATTGATTCATTGATTAAACTGAGTTGTGCAGCACATTGCAAATCATTTGTCCAATCCAATTCAATTAACAGACACTATGGCTCTCACCCATGTAAATTGTATTCCCCATATCAAGCGTCTTATATACACACAGGTTCATTGGGACGGAGCCATTCGGAGCAGGGCTCTGGGACATAAGGCCAAAGCGAGACCCAGAACTAAACTCCAGTGCTTCAACTGACCAGTAGATTAAAGTGTAACCCAACCCTTTAACATTTTAAAACCATGATAAGCAACATCACTAAATAGGCCTAGATAGCTAAGTTATAATTTTCTTAACGGCTTGGAATTGGTAGCCAATGTGGTTTAACATTTTTATAAAGTGCTTTTCTTTCCAAATAAACCTTGTATTTGTTGTCTTTCTTAAAAAAAATTCTGGACTGACTTTAGGCTTGTTTTGCAAAGCGTGCAGACCTATTTTCCCTTTTCTTCAGATTCCTAGTGGATTTGACCTAATTTTGTTGATCAAAGAGTTCATTCCCTCTCCTCGTTTATTAACGTGCAAAGACCATTCATTAGTTGTAAAAATGCAAGAGGAGTGCATCATCACTCAAGATTCTTAAAAGATATATTGCCTCTTAAAAAGATGAAGTACAGTAAATGATCCCATTGGAGAGTTCTAGTCAAACACAAAGAGACTGCAGATAGCTCAGTTTCTTTTAAAGAAACCATATAAAAACTAACCCTAAACAGAACACACACAACCTTAAAAAAAAAAAAGATTCTGGCTGTGAGGTTACATGGGCATTACGTTTCATTGGCATTATTGAATGCTTCAGAAAGCTGCCAAAAATGGACAAAATACAGTAGCAAAATGTAATATACTACTAGAACCCATACATAAACATCAACACTCCTGACATGCCATTCATGACCATGACAGAAATATGCTGCATACCTCAGTGTCCGATTGGGGTTAACAGTTTCCTTCAATCTAAGCAATATTCCTCCTGCTACTCACAGAGACTGAGCAAGACTTTTGTTGCTTGAACGAGCCTAGCCTGTGTCCTTTGTGCAGGTAAATGATCTGCTCTTAAGCCTCTTACAGAACTTGGCAGCAGCATAGTTATGATAAGTGGAGAGAACACACACACACATGCACACAGACATTGGACAGAGGTTAATAGTTGGAGTTGTATAACAGATGGAAGGTAGGAGAATACCCAAACATGACCCAGCAAAAATGCATCATTCACTTGAGCAGTGGGTATATTACTGTATATGGTGTGGTAAGCTCCTTATCACATACAATTAGTTAAAGAGTTATACAACTTGCAGGCCCTACAGAGTGTACTGTACTTATGTAATAAGTAAGGTTGCATAATCACAAAGGTATTTTCTGAAATTCAAAGTAAAGGTTCATTATGTGCTAAGCTGCCTCAAAACTAGTATATTCAAAAAGTTGTTTATTTTCTTTGTTTATTTGGGAATGCAGCCTAAATTTGGTTTAAATTCTGCCAAAATGCAAAATATTTCTATTGACATGACATGCATTGTTGCATAATCCCTACTCTCAAGTTGTGTCACTCTGCTCTTTTGCCGTGATATGTGACAGAGGGCAGAGTGTTTTTCATTTGGGTCTGTATACTTAAAGCCTGAGTCACCCCAACTGTGGTTTGACCATAGAAGAGACAGGCTATTTTGTCAGTCAAATGTTTCTATTTCACTATTAAACAAAGCCTCAATATTCAAGGAACTCATTCCACCTCCACTGTCACACAAAATAAGGTCCCTAACTTTGTGTTTATAATACTGTCTATATCTTCACAAGCCCTTTTTCATGACCTCATTTGCCCTTTTAAAAACAATTACATCAGCTGCAGGGAATTATCCTACCATCACATATGTACAAGCTTGTATCATCTTATGCTGACTACAACTTTAAATATGCTTTATCAGAAAACCAATGGGGGAAGGTGCAGATATAGCCACTGGTAAAAGCAAGTGGTCTTTGGTTTATACGTCTGTCTTCCCCTCTCTTCCATTTGGCTTTGCAGCCCTGGCCCCATCTATCCATCTGTTTCTTTACTGTGGGACTGTGAACTTTCAACACCAGGTGTTTCTCACATACTTCCACCAATAAATCTCCACTAACAGCTAACTGATACTAGCACTGACTACAAATCAGCCCATATTTAACCACTATAATGACTTGACAGCAACGACTATTTGTGCTGCAAAACTCTTCAGTGGGCAATTGACAGTGTTCTGCTAACCACTCATCTCACTTTAGGAGTTTCTCTTTCAGCACCCTAAACATATATCCTTAGTGAAATGCATAGACACCTGGCGTTATGTTCAATGTGCACCTTAGATGCAAGTAAGAAAACCAGCACATGTGGCTCATGAAGATAGGCAATAGGTCTTGAATGTATCATCTATTCTTACTGGAATTCAATGGTCTAGGCATCTACAGTATTGACTTGGACAATGATGACCTGAATTTGATCTACTGTGGACCACACCACTATTCACGTCATTTGATAAACAAGTGCACAGTGAACCTGTTGTCCCCCATCCACGATGCATGTCGTCAGCATGTACAGTAGTGCTGCCGCCTGAAAGTCGATGAGTCGAATCATCAGTCAGAGACCCTTAAGTCGACTGAGATTCTTTAAGTCAAGCAGTCGTTTTTATGGTCCACTTCTAGATGTGCTGGTGGGCTAAGACGACACACCTGCCTTATGATTTATATAGGACAGACCAACCATTTGTTTTAGACCTAGGCTATTACTGTTTCTATTGTGCAGTAAAAGGAGACTTAAGACTGATACAGTGGCGTATTTAGGCATGGGCGACATCGGCAGCCGCCCATGGCGGCATCTCGCAGGGGGCGGCAAGAGGAGCAGAAAAAGAAAACAGAAGAAAAAAAACTCAGTGAAAAGAAAGTAAACAAACTCCCCGTCGCACGACTATCAGAGTTGCTTGTCAGGTCAAAAATATAAGCATTTATTCAAAAGTAAGTAGTGAATTAAAATATGAGTAATTAAAATAGTTCATATAAAAAGAACCTCAGGCGATTTAGACTTTCTGTAGTACAAAAACTCCTGTTGATAATGAAAATGGCAAGTACAGAAATGCATGCAATACGATGGTAAGATAATCAAATTTTCATTGAAGTGATAATGTTACAATTAACTAGTCTCCAGATGCCAGACTTTGAAGATCTCCGCCTCCAAAAGTCTGGAGTCACCTCCATTGAAAATTGTTGCTAGAACAGCGCCTAAAATGGACACTACCAATCAGAGCCAATGCCTATATCTACAATAGGGTGAAGGACTCACCTTACCAGAAATTATGTCCTACAAACAAACTGGAGAGGACAATCAAAACAAAACATTCTCCGCCCCATTACATAGGGCCGCCCTAAAGACATTGGAATGGTCCTTAGGGCTGTAGGATTGTATCGATACAACGATGCATCGCGGTACGTAGTCTCGCGATACTGTATCGATCTTTCAGCCCGGAGTATCGATACAGCCGGGCGCTGTAAAATTTTAAAAAATATATATATATATATTTTTTTTTTTTTTGATTTACATTTTTAAATCCAGTTTAAAAAGCATATTCTACAATATTAAGTTAAAAAAGCATACATATAAATAATTTTGAAAAACCATAAATACTACAATGTTGACAGTTTAAAAAGCATGGATATCAAATGTAAAATATTTATTAGCTAGCTCTCTGTCCAGTCATTGAGTTTGAGTTATCTATATAGTGCATTTGAGCCATTCAGTTTTCAGTCTTGAACACTTAAAATCTTTCAGTAAATGATGTGTGTATCGCAATATGTATCGTATCGTATTGTATCGTGACCTGTGTATCGTGATGCGTATCGTATCGCGAAATCCAAGATGATATACAGCCCTTATGGTCCTGCAATGTAGGTTTTTTCCACCCACTTTTAGCAATGAAAACTGGATGAATGTCGAGACTGACTCGTAAGTGTAGAATTATCAGATGCTACTGGCCCGAGTGGTAAACAATACCGTGGCTATTAACTGATGCACTCCCGCCCCCCATCACCCTGAACAGCTGTCCGGTCACCACCGTGGACTCCTTCCGCTTCCAGAGCACCGTCATTTCCCGGGAAATCAAATGGCAGCTAAACATCAGCTCTCTCACTAAGAAGGCACAGAAGAGGATATACTTGAGGCAGCTAAAGTTGAATTCGGCCTACCAAAGATAAGGATGTTACTCTTCTACACCTCCATCATCGAATCAATCTATCTGGTACTCCTCCGCTATAGCCAAAGACAAGGCCAAACAGCATGTTATCCGCTCTGATGAGAAGGTGACCGGCTGCAACCTGCCTTCCCTCCAAGCCCTGCACAACTCCAGAGCCCTGAAGCAGGCCAGAAAGATTAAATCTCTTTGCACAACTTCCCTCCAGCAGGAGGCTGCGGTCCATTAGGACCAAGACCTCACGCCATAGAGACAGCTTCTTCTCCATGGCTACCAGCTACATCAACAAGGCTCGTGTCCACCTTTGATTCTTACTGATTCAGACTTATATTGTGTTTTGCGTGTTGCGTCTCATTCAAAGCATCTGCAGTTAACATGTCTGCATACAGCAGACTACTGACCATTATTATAAACTATAGGCTAGTGCTACTGTTAACATGTCAGACGGTTCCTGCAAATGTGAAATGTCCAACCACTCGCACCTTTACCGAAAGGTTCAGTGTTATATTTTAAATAATGTTCCATTCACCTGTGCCTCACGAATATCCTCCTGTCCATGGGAGCCTAGTTATAGTTGAAAGTGGGGGTGCAGAGTTGGAGAGTGGAGAAAAGGTTTTTGTGCGCGCAGAGCGAATTTTGGGGCAGGAATTTCCCCTTAGGGATCAATAAAATGTATATATCTATGAATACACTGAACTGATTTGGACACACAATCTTTATACTACTCTGTAAAGAAGGGGTGGGAAATATGATGATATGATGATACAAGTATTTGTGGGTTATCCTACACATTAAGCTGACTGATAGTTCCATTACCTGTAACTCTTGAGCCCCTTACTCATGTCTGCTGCCTCCTCTCTCTCTCTGTGTGTAGTGTCACTTCATCATTCTACATTAAGGAGGGCAATACATTCAGGGTATTAATAGACTGTACTGTACAGGTTTGGCACTTTTAGTCCCCAACATATTTTGTGATGTTATTGAAATTAGATAAACAGTTTCCCAATTAAAATCCTACTTAAACAGTAGCCTATTTAAATTAACAACATTAGCTTACACACCAACAAGACCTGACGTTATAACCATGGCTAACAATTCAAGTAAATTAACGTTAGCTAAACAGTGTGCAACTAGTTAGCGACCAGATCATCTTTCTAGCTTGGACATCAATCCAGTAAACCTGTCAATGTCAATTCACTTAGCTTGCACACCAACACCAGACCTGACGCTATAACCGTAGCTAAGAATGCAAGCGAGCATCTTTTAAGATTTGACATCAGACCAGCAAGCTAACATAACCCGTTTTTGTTCTTCTGCTTTTTAAATCTTTTTGCTGGGCAGTTTTTGAAAATGAATGGTTGTTTGCCTGTGTCTTACTCTTTTCATTTGCCTTGCTCAGCCAAGCGCGGCAACATCAACCTGGAAAAAAGTTGCGTTTTCCGGGGATGCTACAAATGTCATTTTAGACTATATTGACAGATAACAATTTTCCCCAAACTAACTCAAATGTTATAAAAACAACTAAATAACCACAACAAAAACGCAAAGTCGTGATGAAAAGTGTGGGTTCAAAAGCACACGTTTGCACCTCCATGTTGAATAGTGGGGGTGCACGTGCACCACTTGCTCTATAGCGCAGGAGCCAGTGCTCGTCGGCTCGCAACCTTTTAGATTAAAGTTGATTAAAGATTAAATTCAACGTTATTGACATTGTGCAGAGTACAGTACAGTGATTAGAGTGCATGGTCTGCAACTTGGTAATAGTAACCCAAAGTTCTTTCATGGCCAGTTTTGTATTAGCATTCAGGGGGACATGAACTGCAGCAGCAACAATACCAGTAAACTGGCATGGAGGGTAGAATGGCCTACACGTAATTCCAGATCAGCATAGCAGTTTGTATCGGCAATTTCTGTGCACCATGTTTGCTTTTACCATGGCTTCTGCTACTCTGTCAGCCCTGAAGAGCCTCCAGATCCCCCACTCTGTCTGGAACATGGTTGCTGAGCCATGTTTCCATGAAGAACATGAAACTACAGTCCATGAGCCTTCTCTGTGTGAGGGTCCAGATCTTCAGTTCATCCAGCTTGTTCGCCTGAGACCGCACATTGTTCACCCGTATATGCAAGTAATGCAGCTGCACTGGGCCACTCAACAGTTTAGGGCCCGCAAGCACCAGCCCGTCTTTACCTCACCATTATTGTATCATAAGATCTCGAGCATCTCGAGCACCAAGTCTACGGTATACACACGGCAACTAAACTTTAATGGTCAGTGGTAAGTGGGGCGGCATGTAGCTCAGGAGGTAGAGTGTCGGGCTGGGGATCGCAAGGTACCCGGTTTGATCCCAGCTCCCGGCAGTGCCGAATTGCCCTTGAGCAAGACACTGAACCCCAAAATCGCTCACATGCAGCACGGTGGTGCAGTACCTAGTACTGTCTCCGGGCCTTTCTGTGTGGAGTTTGCACATTCTCCCCGTGTTCCTCAAGGGTTTCCTCCCAAAAGAATCCACCCTGAAAGACATGCAGAAGAACAGATCGCTAATGCTGTCTGTCCCTGATGAAGACGGACAGGATAACTTGGTTGATCCCCAGGCGCGGCCCATGCAAGCTGCCTACTGTGCTCCCGGCTGCCCTTTGGTGAAGGATGTTGGGATGGGTTAAGAGCAGGAGAGAAGTCAGGATGGGTTAAGAGCAGGAGAAAAGTCAGGATAGGTTGAAAGCAGGAGAGAAGTCGGGATGGGTTAAGAGCAGGAGAGAAGTCGGGATGGGTTAAGAGCAGGAGAGAAGTCGGGATGGGTTAAACAGGAGAGAAGTCAGGATGGGTTAAGAGCAGGAGAGAAGTCAGGATGGGTTAAGAGCAGGAGAGAAGTCAGGATGGGTTAAGAGCAGGAAGAAGTCAGGATGGGTTGAAAGCAGGAGAGAAGTCAGGATGGGTTAAGAGCAGGAGAGAAGTCAGGATGGATTAAGAGCAGGAAGAAGTCAGGATGGGTTGAAAGCAGGAGAGAAGTCAGGATGGGTTAAGAGCAGGAGAGAAGTCAGGATGGGTTAAAGGGCAATGCTCGTTTTTGATAACCTGGACCTTATTTACGACATATTATAAGAAGTTTGACTCACCGAGATCACTTTGGTGTAGTTCGGAGGCCTGTAGAAGAAATTTAAAATCCCATTCCCATCTCACATTCTCTGCGCTACGATCATTGTTGGTGCCGAGAATATTGTCGTCGTCATTCGTCAGCAACAATCCGATCGTAGCGCAGAGAATGTGAGCCGGAGAATAGCCAGTCTGCGCGCTGGCCTGTGCGCATGCGTGCTGGAGCAAGTGGGGAAAGGCGTGTAAAGATCATATTACAGAGGCTAAAGACCCCGTATTTGAAAACCACTACAATGCCTCGCGTTGAGGAATCTCAACTGTCGATTCATCCAATCTGATTGATGAAAACAACCGTTTAGCGGCCGAAAATAGATTGAGAAACTGCATTCTTGTTGCCCCGTCCACCGTCATTACATGGATATACTGGCTCGCGCTGGATTTTAAATTTCTTCTACAGGCCTCCGAACTACACCAAAGTGATCTCGGTGAGTCAAACTTCTTATAATATGTCGTAAATAAGGTCCAGGTTGTCAAAAACGAGCATTGCCCTTTAAGAGCAGGAGAGAAGTCAGGATGGGTTGAAAGCAGGAGAGAAGTAAGGATGGGTTAAGAGGAGGAGAGAAGTTTCATCGGTGGAAGCTTCCGTCATTATGTGTGTTTTGGTGTAAAGATGTTTGTTTTTGTTGTTTAAGTATTTATAGCAGGCTACTCAATGGGTCAAGTCATCTGCCTCATCGTGTCACATACTTGATGTTATTCAAAAAATGATTAACAGTCAATTTGATGTTCAAAAATGTGCAAAGTGTGCCCGCACAGAATTCTGGGTTAAGGTAATTATGGACATGTGTAGGCTACTGCGTGGCAAAATCCACACAGAAGGGTTAAGAAAGCAAGTTAGAAACATGCAAAGCAATACAAACACAAATGCAAGTTTCAGATGCGAAAATTGAAAGAAGCAACTGAGAAAGAAAAAGCAATTCTTTAAAAAGAAAGACAAGATAGCAAGCACTAGTTGTTCCACTGAACAAAAGCCAAATAAGTCTGTTTCCATTTTCCTCACAGGGGTCCCAAGCAGACATGACAGGGGCAGATTTTGTTTTTAGTTTGAGGGCTAATTAGTGATTGGGTGTTCCTACCAACACTAGCCTACATCACAATCGATACGTGTCATAACGCACGGTTCTGGTTTTGGGTAAAACTGGTGTATAGACACTTTTAGCTACCAGAAGGTGCACGGGCAGGGGTAATGCAATATGCAGAGTGTAGCCACTGGCCCCCTATAATAAGGGATCATCCTGTATGATATGAAATGAAATGCACTGTCCCTTACTGAATAAATACAGGACACAATTTGTCCCGTATTTTAGTGCACACTCCACTCTATTGCATATATATACAGTAGGACCCCACTCATCCAAATTTCAGAGATCCGAACCTCCCGGTCTACCGGACAGGCTTAAAAAACTTCTTTTTTTTGTTTGAGCCTGCCATCTGGTTACTGGTGGGATTTTCATTACAGTACTGTAGGCCTACTTACATTTAAATCTGTCATAATAAACATGTACTGTATCCTACTGTGAATAAAAACAGAACTGTATGTAGACCTACATGTTGCCTGTAGGCTGTAGCCTACTGTCACGTTTCATTTCTTTGTTACTTTATTGTCGAGCGCAAAACGCAAACGAGTCTGCTGCGCGAGAGCTGCATTCCATGGTAGCCAGAAAGCGCGTCAGCAACCTGAAGCAGAGGAGCATCGAGTCATTTTTCGTTCCCAGTTAATGGACTTCAGGAACACAGACGTGTTGTAAGCATGTAGATTAGCCTACTAGGCCTACTGTATTTGTTAAATAATAGCCTACAGCCTATAGCCGTTAGCCTACATCGGTTGTTTTAGAGACTTTCCTTTAGGCTGCAATAGCCTAAGACATGACAGCTTGTCTGTCAATTAATTAATTAATTGATTATTATTTGCTCTAATTGTTCTAATGTTGGGTTGTTTTTAGTCTATACCATTTTGTTCTGCGAATACAGTAGCCTATCGATGCAGCGTAGGCCTCATTTGAGAATAAAGTACTGTATTTGATCAAAGCATGCACTCAAGTGGAAATTCGTTTATTTTATTATAGGCTACAGTAACTGTAGGCCTATTATAGGCTAGGCTGTATGAGTTTAGTTGGCTATTTGATTGCAATTTTGATGCATTTTCACAAGTAATTAAGGGTATTTATTGGTCTATTATGAGTCTATATGAAACAAGTATACCACTTATTGAATTTGGTGCATTTTAACATATGTTTCAGTCATCCGGACATTTCAGAGATACGAACGACCTTCGGTCCCGTTGGGTTCGGATAAGTGGGGTCCTACTGTATACACACACTACGTCTTCACATTCTTGGAATTATACAAGAAATAACAAAAACAAGAAACATGCGAGAAC
Source organism: Borostomias antarcticus (assembly GCF_949987555.1). Lineage (NCBI taxonomy): Eukaryota > Metazoa > Chordata > Actinopteri > Stomiiformes > Stomiidae > Borostomias > Borostomias antarcticus. The sequence continues at coordinate 38,704,601 of NC_140234.1, read as the reverse complement.
CAGGTAGGATATTATGGTAGAACGTTGGCGGCATGATTGGCAGCCTATCACTGGACTTTAAACTTGCTGTGATGATGAAACTTAATCCAACCATAAACAACCATTATGCAATGTCTGGTCTCTGTGGTCTACCAGGTCATTTGCTCTTTCCAAGTTCATCAGGCCAAACATTTTGTCCATGTCTACGATCTGATGTTTATTGATTTGATCTTAATATAATTGATGCAACTGTGCTTTACTCTTTTTGATTCTTTATTTCCTTCATGGTGAGAGTAGCAGAGAACTTTGAAATTGATGCATAAATTGGTGAAAATTCACTAAAATGCAGGAAATTAAGTGTCTGAGTCATAATCTCATGGGGGAGCACCCCCAGGCATGGGGCTGCAGGCAAGGTGTCCTTTATTTTTCCTCATTGAAGGTAGCAGCCCTACTCAGCGCCGTCTGGGTTTCTCCACTTCTGGGTCCAACCTCGTAAATCAGCCTGATCTGTGTCCGCATCTGACCCGTGTTAACGTGGATGGTGCTTGCATAGGCCCACACTGTGGGCCACGCAGGTATTCTAGCTGTAATGCCTGCTAGTTAGTGTTAGCTAATAAGAACAGTAGCTACCTAAGAATGGTAGCTTGTTTGCTTGAAAAAAAATTTGCTAGTTCACTAGCTAGTGTAATTTTTAGCTAGATGCTAGTAAAACTGTTGTTGTTAGCTAGTAGGCTAGCTCGTTTTGTACTCAGTGTTGTCTAGTCAAAGTTGTTTGATCCACCCACCCCCCTCAAAAGCGCGTTGTGCAGACTACTTTTCTTGAGTCACGTGACTACCTCGGCATGAATCAATTGTGCATAGACCAGTTTTGGCCGCTAGATGAAACCATGTGATAAGACATGATGTAGCCTATCCACTGGGTGACTGGGCTGGCTCCAATGGGTAGAGGACCCAAAGACGCCCCCTGAGGGTAAGACGCCCCCCCCCTGTAATTCCCCCTCTGAACACTAGGGGTTGCTATTTTCCAACCTAAAACATTTATCAGATGGCACCAGGCCACCACATCAAATATTTGACCCGTCACATAGCAGTTGACAGAGTTATTCAGCAAAAACGTTTTTGAGGTAAGTTGATCTAATTTTCTGCTGTTAGAAAATAAGCATATATCAGATTTTAGAAAGTTGTATATACAAGTCGTTTTGTACATGTTATCAGGGGTATTCTAGGTAATGTAATCCATTTGTTTGGTGAATTTATCTACTTTCGGTAGGTTAGTATGAATGAAAATGTCAAATGTAGCACAGGAGTGCAAGACGCCCCCCTCTAAGGCCAATCTAATTAATAGGCCTCTAGCCTATTAATATTGTTATTATTAATAATGCTATTATTATTAAATGATGTATCTATTTATTGTATTATGTATGTTCATCAACATTTTGTAATTATAAATGTCATTAAATTGCATTAAAATAAATGAATAAACCACATTTCTAATGCCTAATATGCCAAAATGGATTTAGCCTATGCATATATTTCAAGAATTAAAATATGAATAACTACTTTTATAAGATTGAGACTCATTTTAAACTCTATGATTAATTATTTAAGATTAAAATGACAAGTGAGGCAATATTCCATGGGGGGGCATCTGGCACCTCCAGGGGGGGCATCTTGCACTCCGGGTGGTGGAAGATGCCCCCGTTTACACAAAAAATGTTTTGATTATATCATCAAAGTTTTTTGTTTTTTTTACTTAAATGCTATTAAAGTGTAAAGTATTCAACATCACTAACATGTATATACTAAATTCAGTTATAAATATATATTTAATAAGCCACAAATTGACAATGTCCTTAGGGGGAGCATCTTTGGGTCCACTACTCAACTAGTGCAAATGGTGGTGGGTGCATCAGCACCCCCCCTTGTGGCTAAGGTTTTTTTTTCTTTTAAGAATGGTGCTTCTGACTTTCATTTTTCCTGTAGCCTATATGTGCATTCATAAAATATGAAAAAATAATGAATGATGTCTGCAGTCAGTAAATGGCACCAAGACGAGCATGCAGTCTGAGTGACTACTAGCTGATGACTAGTCACGTAGACGTAGACTATTTTGCATGCAACTTTTGATGCGTGTGCACATTGACATGGTAACTGTTATCTAGCAAGTGTTGTGAAAATAGGCTAGCTTTGTAGTTTTCTTGTACAGAAAATTCACCAGAATGCAGGAAATTGAAAATGTTTGACCTAAAAAAAAATTGACATTTGAATACCAAAATCTAATCCAATTAATCTAATTGAGTCCAACTGGACATTTTGGCCAAATATGTACAAATTCTGGTCAAGCCTTTCTTGAGATATCGTGTTCAGCAGGCCAAAAACACCTTTGACCCTTGACCCCCACAATGTAATCAGTTAATCATTGAGTCCAACTGGACATTTTACCCAAATATGAACAAATTCCGTTAAGCCTTTCTTGAGATATTGTGTTCATCAGGCCAAAAAAACCTTTTTTAGAGGTCATAGTGACCTTGAACTTTGACCACCAAAATCAAATCAGTTCTTCATTCAGTCCAATTGGACATTTTGGCCAAATATGAACACATTCTGTCAAGTCATTCCTGAGATATCGTGTTCACTAGGCCAAAAACACATTTTGGGAGGTCACAGTGACACTTGACATTTGACCCCCACGATATAAGCAGTTCATCCTTGAGTGCCAGTGAACATTTGTACCAAAGGGGAAGAAATTCCGTCAATGCTTTCCCAAGATATTGCATTAACAAACATTGTACGGACGGACGGACAACCCGAAACGATAATGCCTCCGGCTATTGCCTGGCGGAGGCATAAAACATCTGGGGGAGGACCCCCACACCCAAGCTAGCTGTTGAGACACAGACATGGTCAGCCCCCCCCCCCCCCCCCTCAGAAAATAGTTCCAACGTCACTGGTGGGCTCTGCAAAACCTGATGAAAGAGGTAAAAGTACTGTAGGCCAACACTGAGTGTGCTTTTTTTGTGTCAAAGTAAGCAGGAACCATGTGTCCTCTAGTCGTGGCTATCAGTGATAGGTTAGAGTGATAAGCTACTGATATTGCAGAAGTAGGTCTACAGTAGACTACTGTCTTGCACTTTCCGTTTCCCATTTAATGTTTCAAATAGGCTACGACATAAATATGCTATTGAGTTTTCAGGTTTTGATGCCTACTATCTTATTTGATTGTGCATGCAGAGAAAGAGGGCTGAGCCTATTAATGCGCAATAACTTAACAGAGGACCCCTCGCCTAGTAGCCTATGCTTTAGAGGCGGGCAATATGACTTCGGGTAGCCTACTCTACTGCCATTGCCAATTTCCTGCAGCCGTGGCAGACCATGTAGGCTATGCCTCTTGTCCCGTAGAAAATTCTCAATCGAAACCCTCCGAGTAAAGTTAGCCTAATATTATATATTAAATACACATGCCTCAGCTCCGTTGATTTAATACATCCATGCTCAGCTAGAATAGGTAGCCTATAGGCCTGGGCTACTTCAGTCACGCCCCCGCCCGTTCCCTCCGTCAATCATCACATGTCAATTTATCCGCGCATCACTCGCATAAGTTTAAACGACTGACATTTAAATGCTCATTATAAGTAGTCTAGTTGATCTACACGTATACAACATAACGTGTGCTGTAGTCACATACAGGCTATTATTACACCTCGTCTACATAAAATGGGAATAATAACGATTTTCAAACTAGCCAAGGAAATACGAAATATGATCAGACTGATAGTCTTCGAAAAAGTGGCTGTCGAAACATATCTACCAATAGGAGACAATTAAATAGCTTATGACCATGAATAACTTCTATAGGCTAATGTGTAGCCAACGCATTTTCGAACTTACCGTGACCATCAAATAAGAATCTGAAGTTGGCGTGTCCACCCGACAATCGCTTTAGGCTACTAGGCTACACCGAGCCAAAAAATCGACTCCTCTCCCATTTTCGTAGGTCCGTCAGCATACTAGAGTGCTGCAAAGTGTGTTTGGCTTCATGCGGTCTCTGGATCATTGTCTTGTGCGCAACATAATGCAAGGAGAGATTTTCACACTCCTTCGCACCCATATCTCATGAAGTCCTTCTGGGTTTCCGCCGCAACCCACTCCTTGTGGCACAATGCGCACTCTGGTGGAGACACCCTTCAAGGGACCGATATGAAAAGACTGAAATACTCGGCCGAAAAATGTTATGCAATCAACCGGCCGTTATTAGGCTGTCTCAGATATCCTTCGTATGCTTGGGATTTTACTTTCAGGAAACGCCAAGGCGAAAAGTAAAATTCTAACATGGAGGTCTACCGTTATGTGATTTAAAAGGGAGCTGTTGCCTACTGATTTCATGGGGTAATTCCCTTCACGGAGTGCTATTTGACATGGGCTGCAAATAAACAGAACTCATCATGTATCCCAAAAAGTTGTTTTTCCGCCACTCATTTTGTTTCCATATTGTCTAAAAGTGGTGGTGACGGAGGATCCATGGCAGTGCGAACTGGCCGTTTTGGTTGATGAGGACGTTATAAGCCCAGCAAGCCATGGTGACGTAACGACGACGTATTTCAGAGACTGATAATAGCAAGCCCCCAGACTTCGAAATCTAAAGTGAAGGCCTATTGAACCGCGCCATCTTGGCTAGATTTGTAGTCATTTTGCTATTTCCGGTGACTTTTGTACCTGCGCTGTTGTGCTTTTCTGTCCTACGCGCGTCCACGCACATTCCCGGCTCTCCCCGCTTTGATTTAGCAATGAAAACCGGCTTGCATATTAACCTGTTTTTGTAAAATATATCCATTGGAGAAATTATTTTTTCATCAAGGCATCTTAGTTTTAACAGGTTAATTATAACTGAAGATGTTTTGTTTGCTAGTAGATGGTATTCATTCCGTTCGCGATAACGTTATTGCAGCCAGGCTAAATTCCTCCAGGGAGCCAGTGACAAGCGAGTTGAAAAGCTTCACTCCCCGCCAGCAGGAGCTTTGGCAGCTGCTACCGCATCTCGGATAACCCGCTGAGTTCGTGGCTGCTATTTCACATTCGCCCTTGATCAATCCCAATACCGATCCATGGTAATAATGAATCAATCGTTCAGATCGGCAGTGCTGCATGCATGTTACAACATCATTGTTAGCTTTATTAACATAACCATAGACTACATTTATCTCTCTAACGTTAGGCTATCCATCTTAAACCAGTCGGCCATTCGATAGCTAGAAGCGGTCAACGCCAACGTTGACCGTGGACGTGCGTAGGACAGAAAAGCACAACTGCGCAAGTACAAAAGTCACCGGAAGGCCAGAAAAGCACAACTGCGCAAGTACAAAAGTCACCGGAAATGGTCAAATGACTACAAATTTGCCAAGATGGCGCGGTTCAATAGGGCTTCATTGTTGATAGCGGTCAGTGAATGGAGTGGCTGTATCCAGTTCTATTAATACATCCATGGATAATAGTCTTTTCAGGACGTAAGCATAACGACTTTTTAATGACCTGAACTGGCCGTTTTTTTTAGGTCATTAAAAAGTCGTTATGATGACGTCCTGAAAATCCCATAATCCACATGTGTTCTGGCCTATCTCAAGAAAGGCTTGACCAGAATTTGTACATATTTGGACAAAATGTCCAGTTGGACTTAATTAGATTAATTGGATTAGATTTTGGTATTGAAATGTAAATTTTTAGGTCAAACACTTAATTTCCTGCATTCTGGTGAATGCAGACCCAAAATGAACACTGAAATAAGCAAATTATTTAAACAGCATTATAGGCCTGATGATTCCGTCCCAAGCTTTTTGATCCAAATAAGCGGTGATATTCTGGTCCAGATCTGATTAGTCATGATATGACTTGAGTTGTCCCCAATCGGGCTAGTCCGATTTCATATTTGCCATATTGTCATGTATGAAAAGACCCAAAATGAACACTGTAAGCAGATTACTTGATTATTATAAGCGAATAATTTAAACAGCATTTGTACTACTGGCTAATGATTCTGGCCCAAGCTTTTTGATCCATATAAACGGTTGATCACTGTAACCATGATATATAAGCGGTTTCCATTGTTATTGAAATAGGGTGATATTCTGGTCCAGATATGACTAGTCATGATATGACTTCAGTTGGCCCCAATCGGGCTCGTCCGGATTCGTCCGGATTTGTGCTTGCTGGGAGAGCAACAGGAACTGCAAAGAAACAAAGCTCTTAAAGTCGCACTGAAATGAAAAAAGCATTCTGTCCCATTTTGGTTCACATAATTGGTCATAGTGTTCACCTATTCAACGGTGTATGCCCCAAAAAATTACAAAATTCTACTTCTGTTATAATCTTATATCAAAGTATATCATTTCTTACTTCCTGGAAAACGGTAGGTCATGTGCAATGACGACAACAGGTACCTTAGATTTTAGGCCAATAATCTCACGACATCCACCCGTCAATCAACGCTATCCTTCTATCGAATCTGTCTAAATGCTGTGTTCATGTGCACCTCGGAAGCTCGTACTTACCAGTCGTGAAGTCGTAATTAGGCTTAGACATACACATGTTCAAGTGCTTTTGGTCGGAAAGAGCAACAAAACGTCAACAAACATGGATGCCAGGACGATGGATTTTTTTCTGTGGGTGATTTATAATCTGCGAAAGCAAGTCCCTTATCTATATAATGAGCTAATAGTTGCTCAGCTAGCTATATTGCTAAAATGTGCTTAGCTAGACTTGTTAGCATCTGTGTTTGTGATTGATAGACGTTTAGGTTGAAAAGGGACTGCAATAGAACAGAATAACGAACTATATCATTTTTTATCGTCAATTGCTGCCAGGGTTTCCATTCTTTCCGCCATTTTTTGCTATCCAGAATGCCATGAAACGTAACAACTCGTAAACTCAGGTATCATCGTTATTTCCCACTCGTAATTACGACCTTGGAGGGCCGTTCATGTGATTGTAACTCGTAAATATGGTAAAAACGATATTTCCGAGGAGAACTTGAACGCAGCAAAAGTTCTTAAAACCCGTCCACTTGTCAATGTTCCAATCAAATTCCTCTAAACATATTTCCCACCCTCATAGCTTGTTTGCGTCGGAAATACGTCAAACTACGGAAGTTAGATGATCTCAAACGTCCGTTTCTGTCCGACTTTAAGAAGGAGCAGGAAGAGCAACGTGGAGAGAATTCTGGTCAACATCTGCTGCTATTCAATATGGGGCCTCCACTCTCCATCTGGGGTTCTGCTATACTAGTAGAGGAGGTAAGGGACAAAAAATAGGTGCAAGTCATGACACAAATGTGTGCTCTGGTGTGGAAGTACCTAGTGTCATAGGAATAAATTTATCCAAAGAGACAAGTCAGATCACGCTGTATCTGAGATATACACGTTTTTTCAAAATGGTCGCCGGCAATACACTAACGCCCAGATCTTTGCTTCTGTTCTGGATCAAAGTTAAAAGTTTGAGGTTTGTATTACTTTTTCATTGATCCCAAAAGCTCTTTTAACATTTGATAACTAATAACTAGCTAGCTAATAACTTGTTAGCTTCATTTTTCGATTGTAGCATGTTTGTTGTGTATGGTTGCAGATAGTAGGAACAACTCAGCTTAAGATCAACATGCTTCTTTATTAACTTCGGCCATGTTCTTCCAATGCACTTCAACTTCCTCTCCTAACCGTGCAGGTCAGTCTAACCAGGAATGTTAGCGCCACCTACTGGCGTGTATGTATAATAACCACATATACTCTTTTCTTAGGAAAAAGGCAAATACCTACAAATCTGGAATGTAACTGAACCAATGTACTTTTGCTAAATGACTAGTAGGATTTGTAACTTTGACATCACAGTATGATGGAGTATTCCAAACAATCTTTTCTTAACAACAATCTTTTCTTCATGCATTCAACCATCACATATGCAGTGAACAAATTATCGCTGTCAAACATGAAAAAAAACAAAAAAACATTTCAGTCCTCAGTCATCTTTCTATCAATAGGCCTATTATGTCTTTTTTTTTTTAAGTGCCATAGTCCTTTGCCCACACAGGGGCTCTGCACACTCTACTACTCCGAACCCTTGCCAATGTAGGGGTAAAGACTCGGGCTGGAGCAGGGGAGTTAGGCACAAATGTCTCCTCTGGCAGAACGGTCGTAGGTGTGTGTGTTGCGGTAGGTGAAGCTGGAGCAAGATGTACGGCATTCCACAGCTTCCCATCTGAGAGCTGGTAAGTCACAGGTCCTCTCTGAGCAAGAACCTGGTAGGGCTGGCTATACTTGGAATGACCTTTCCTGATTATTCCAGGCTTTCTGATTCGCACGAAGGTTCCACATTGGAATGTAGAAGGTTTTGCGCCATGGCGTCTGTCTATGTACTCCTTGCACTGTCCTTGTTTCCGTTGGACTAGCTGTCTCAGCTCCTTGGCTTGTTTTGGCACAGCCATGGGGGGGAGACCACGAATAGGCAGCTTGGTGTTCAGGGGATGACCATGCAAGAGTTCAGCTGGTGATGTCTGAGTCACAGCATGTGCTGTAGCACGGTACGTGTGGAGAAAGTCTGTCACAAAACACTTCCAGGGCTGCCTTTCTATGTCAGCGGTCTGTAGGCAATCTTTCAGAACCCTGTTGATCCGTTCTATTTCTCTATTCGCTTGTGGGTAGTAGACAGAGCTGCGGCAGTGTTTGATGTCCCGATCAGCCAGGAATGCCTCGAATTCTGTAGAAAAAAACTGCGGTCCATTATCTGACACTAGTTCGAGAAGGTTACCTTCACGGCTGAATACAGTGGACAAGAATGTACTGACTGTGGCAGAGGTCACTTCAGAAGTAAAGGCTACCTCTGGCTATTTACTAAAGTAGTCGATGAGAGTCACTGCATAACGGCAGTCTGGTGGTGCAGTGTGGAATGGTTGCTAGCTTTTCCCATGCAGCATTGGGAAGGGCCACTGGCTTCAGTGGAGACACGTGATGGCTGTCTTATCATGCTGTGAGCAGGTGACACATGAATTTATGGCCGCTTCAACCTGAGTAGTCATTCCTGGCCACCAGTACAGATCTCGGAGTCTCTGTTTTGTTCGGATGATCCCTTGATGGGTGTCGTGGGCCAGCTGAATGAGTTTTGGTTGCAAGTCAGTCGGTAGAGTCACACGGTGCGTGCCCTGGATTATGTAAACATCCTGTACGACCAGCTCGTTTCGGACCTTGAAGTAGGGCACAAGGGCATGGTCAAGGCCCTTTGAAGTAAGAGGCCATCCAATGGTGATGTATGTGTCAGCCTGTTTCAGTACAGGGCATGTGTAATAGTACGGGGAAGGAGGCAGCACAGAGGCAGGGGATCTCAGTGGCAAAAGACAGGTTTTATTTAGGAGAGCGTGGGGTGTGGAATTATACTAAGCGTATATAATGCAGAGACTATGTGGTGCGATTATGTGGTATATGATCTGGGTAAGTGCGTGTGTGTGGGTGCAAGTCCTATCCCGGGCTTGGAGGGGCTCAGAGGGGCTCGGAGGGAGGCAGGCAGGCGGAAGGGGAGGCAAGGGTCCAGAGAGCTCGGAGGAAGGTCTGGGGAAGGTCCGTAGGAGGCAAGGGTCCAGGGAGCTCGGAGGAAGGTCCATGAGAGGCAAGGCGGGGGTCTCGAGGGAGGCAGGTGGTGCAGGCTGCGACAAACTCACGGGTGTCAACCTCCATTGATGGCCACCAGAATCGCCGCCGGATAAACTAAAGGGTACGGTGGGCCCCCGGATGGCAGGAAAAAAGGTTGGAGTGACCCCACTCCAGAACCTTAGGTCGGAGTTCGCGAGGAACAAAAAGTCTGTTGGGCGGCCCGCCGCCAGGGACAGGGTGGGTGCGCAGGGCGGTTCTCACCAACGACTCAATGCCCCAGGTGATGACGCCCACGACGTGCGCTGGGGGCAGGATGGGTTCTGCCAAGTAAGTTCCTTGGGGCTCACCCGAGAACTGCCGGGAGAGGGCGTCCACCTTAGTGTTGCGTGACCCCGGCCTGTACGAGAGCGTGTAGTCGAAGCGGCTGAAGAACTGAGCCCATCGTGCTTGCCTGTCATTCAGCCTCTTGGCGGCGCGGATGTGGGTGAGGTTGCGGTGGTCTGTCCAGACCAGGAACGGGTGTTTGGCCCCCTCAAGCCAGTGCCTCCACTCCGCCAGGGCCTTGTGGACCGCCAACAGCTCGTGGTTCCCAGCGTCGTAATTCCGTTCCGCAGGGGTGAGCCGCCGGGAAAAGAAGGCACAGGGGTGGAGCAGGTTGTTGGCCTCCGAGCGATGGGAGAGCACTGCCCCGATCCCAGAGTCGGAGGCGTCCACCTCCACAACGAATGGACAGTCGGTGTTTGGATGGACGAGGACGGGGGCTGTCACAAAGCCCTCCTTCAGGGCCTTGAAGGCCACGTCTGCCTCTGGAGTCCATTTAAACGGGTAGAGTGTGGAGGTGAGAGCATGGAGAGGGGTGGCCACCCTAATGAAACCCTGGATGAACCTGCGGTAGAACCCCGCAAACCCCAGGAATTGCCTCAGCTCTGTCCGGCTGGTGGGCTGAGTCCACTCCACCACTGCCTTGACCTTAGCCGGGTCGGTTCTCACATGCCCCTTTTCAATGATATACCCCAAAAACCCAACAGAGGGCGCATGGAACTCACATTTCTCAGCCTTTACAAAAAGACGGTTCTCGAGGAGGCGTTGTAACACAAGGCGAACATGTTGTTGATGTTCGTGCACGGTGCTCGAATTAATCAAAATATCGTCCAAATAAACCACTACAAAAACGTCCAACATGTCCCTCAAAACATCGTTCACCAACGCCTGAAAAATGGCGGGTGCGTTGGTTAAACCGAAAGGCATGACCAGATATTCAAAATGACCCAGATGCGTGTTGAATGCGGTCTTCCACTCATCTCCCTCCTTGATGCGCACGAGATGGTATGCGTTGCGAAGGTCCAGTTTGGTGAACACAGTGGCGGAGGCGAGGGGCTCAAACGAGGAACTCAAAAGGGGCGGGGGGTACTTGTTTTTGACAGTGACGTTGTTCAGCTGCCTGTAGTCGATGCAGGGCCTTAAAGAGCCGTCCTTGCCCACGAAGAAGAAACCCACTGCCACCAGGGACTTCGAGGGGCGGATGATTCCGGAGGCGAGTGAATCGGTGATGTACTCCTGCATCGCTCCTTTCTCGGGCAGGGAGAGGTTATAGAGCCGGCTGCAGGCTGACCCGGGGACTATATCGATCGTGCAGTCGAAGGGCCTATGAGGGGGGGGAGAGAGAGCGCACTGTTTGCTGAATACTGCAGCCAGGTCATGGTACACAGAGGGAACACCGGAAAGGTCCGGGGACGGCGACATGGGCTTGGGGCTACCCGGAGGAACGGCTGACCTGAGGCAGTTAGCGTGGCATGTTGTACTCCACTCTAAAATTTTGCCGGTCAACCAAGAGATGTGGGGGTCATGTCGGCGGAGCCACGTACGTCCGAGAACCAGCGGAGCAATAGGGGCATTTAAAACGAGGCTAACGAACTCCGAGTGATTTCCCGAGAGGGTCAGGGTAAGGAGATCGGTACGGTGAGTTATAGGCCCAAGGGGATGCCCATCCAGGGCTTGAGCGGGCAGGGGAGAGTCCAGAGGGACCAGGGAAATGCCGGCTTGGCAGGCGAATTCGTGGTCAATGAAACTCTCGTCGGCCCCGGAGTCTAGGTAGGCTCCGACAGCAGCGTTTCGGAGGTTCCCGGAGAGTGTCGCAGGGAAGAGCATGCTGGGGTCCTTCTCAGACTGGGGGATGGACATCCGGCTCACTAGGACCCCCCTAGCTAGAGAGCCCGGTCTTTTGGTCGGACAGAGCAGTCCCGGATGAAGTGTCCAGCCTGCCCGCAGTAGAGACACAGACGCTGTTGGAATCTTCTGTCCCGCTCCCCGACCGCGAGACGCGACCGGCTCAGCTGCATGGGCTCCTCAGCCCCGGATGGTGCTGGAGAGGATACACCGGATGGGAGTGTTACGGCAGGAGCCTTATCTCACCATTCGCTGTCTGCGGCGAGGATGGAGGCCAAGCTACTGCTCTGAACTACTGCTGCCGTGGCCCACCTGAGAGCCCTACCGGAGAGGAGAGACATAATGTAGGCTATCTTGGCCCCGTCCGAAGAGTACCTGGAGGGCTGGTACCTAAAGATGAGCTCACACTGGACTAAAAAACCACGGCATAATTCGAAATTGCCTCGGTTCTGTTCGGTTAGGCTCGGTTCACGGGCGCCGGATGGACCTAGGACGGCTGCGTCAAGAGAGGGACCCGGGTCTGGTGCCTGAGGGAGGTGCGGAGAGGCCTCGGCAGGAGGGTGAGTGTTGGCCCCCGGGACCATCATGTCCAGTCTTGCTAGCACTCTGGTGTCTTGCTAGCACTCTGGTGAAGGCCGCGTCGAGCTTGTGCTACAGGGTGGCGAAGCGGGCCTGGTGCTGCTGGAGAACGGCACTGATAGTAGCGAGGGCAGGGGGGGTTTCGCCAGGGGGGTTTCCGACTCCTGTACCGCCTGGTTCTGACATGGCCAGAACGTACTGTAATAGTACGGGGAAGGAGGCGGCACAGAGGCAGGGGATCTCAGTGGCAAAAGACGGGTTTTATTTAGGAGAGCGTGGGGTGTGGAATTATACTAAGCGTATATAAGGCAGAGACTATGTGGTGCGATTATGTGGTATATGATCTGGGGGTGTTTGTAAGTGCGTGTGTGTGGGTGCAAGTCCAATCCCGGGTTTGGAGGGGCTCAGAGGGAGGCAGGCAGGCGGAAGGGGAGGCATGGGTCCAGGGAGCTCGGAGGAAGGTCCGGGGAAGGTCAGTGGGAGGCAAGGGTCCAGGGAGCTCAGAGGAAGGTCCGTGGGAGGCAAGGCTGGGGTCTCGAGGGAGGCAGGGTTCTGGGGAGAAGAACACGGGTGAGCCAAAAATGCTGAGCAAAATACAAACAAGCTACATCACAAGGCTTGGCTGTGGTACCTATACAGGTGACTACGTTCTGGCAATGGAACGTAGGGCATGCTGGCTTTTATGCTGGGGAGTGGCTGCAGCAGGTGCGGTGATTGCAGCGACCTCAGCTGCACAGGGCTGGGAGGAGTGTGAAGAATGCGCGGAATGCGCTGGGGCCATGACAGCATGAGCTGTAAGAACTCTGAAACTGTTTAACTGTAACAGCACCAAAGTCAGCAGACACCAGAGCAATCATCTCAATGTCTGGTTCTACGTGATGGTCAGTCACTGGAAGAGGCAAGCGTGATAAGCAGTCAGCTGTGACATTTTCATGTCCAGGTTTGTATTCGATGTTGTAGTGGAAGGACAACAATCGAGCAGACCATCTGGCAATTCTCATGCCTGCTCGTCCCAGACCCTTGGTGGAGAGCAGCATAGCCCCCAGAGGTAAGTACGCCATTTTTCATTTTTCAGTACGCCCAAACAGCCTACGGCCTCCTTTTCAACTGTAGAGTACTTCCTTTCGCACTCTGACAATGTACGTGATGCAAATGCAACTGTCTTCTCAGTGGCTCTATGTAGCTGGGTAAGCACGGCTCCTATGCCATAATCTGAGGCATCCGTCGTCACTATAGTTGGCTACAGCCAGGAGGAGGGGTCAAACAATGCAAGAGCCGGACTGCTGGTGATCAGTTCTTTAACTTGAATAAAGCTTTTCTGTGCAGCCTCAGTCCAGCAGTACTCTGTAGATTTCCGCAGCAGCGCACGGAGTGGCTCTACCACGGTGGCATAGTTTGGGATGAACTTCGAGTACCAAGCCGTCAACCCCAGGAAAGAGCGCAGTGCTTGTGCATCATGTGGAGTAGGAGCGGCAGTCACATGATCTGGATTGGGGTGAAGGCCAGTCTCGGAGATGACATGCCCCAGAAAAGAAAGTTCTGTTTTCCTGAAGTGGCATTTTCCCACATTCAGTTTCAAGCCACTGTCATTAAGGCGGCGCAGTACAGCCTGTAGTCGTGTCTCGTGTTCCTCTGGAGTTTTACCATAGACAATAATGTCATCTAGGTAGCAATGGATGCCATCCTGTCCAGCCAGTGTCTGAGACATCATCTTCTGGAACGCACTAGGTGCGGATGCAAGACCATACGGGAATACGCGTGAAACGGAATAGACTGTTATGAGCTATGAATGCAGTGAGGTCCCTACTGTTAGGGTGTAATGACACTTGGTGGTAGGCGTTCTGTAGATCGATGGTGGAGAACATCTTAGCTCCTCTGAGCTCTGTGAAGACTTCCTCAATGTGTGGCAGAGGGTGGCTGAACACCACCACAGCCTTGTTTGGCTCGCGCAGATCCACACAAAGTCTTATTCCTCCTGTCTGTTTCTGTACCACCACAATAGGTGACACCCATGGAGAGGAGTCACATATTCTCTCGATTATGCCCTCAGCTTCCAGTCTCTTAAGTTCCTCAGAGACAGCATCTTGGACAGCAAAAGGCAAACGACACAGCTTTTGTTGAGTTGGTTGCACATCAGACTGGGTTTTTACCTTATGCACAAATCCATCAGCTTAAACCAAGGTTTTGGTGGCGTTCACATTGTCCACAGGGGCAGACTCACTTTGCATTGCAGCAGAACCGATGAGACCATCTCTGATCTTCAGCTGAAGGGCAGTGAAGAGATCCATCCCAAGCAGGGGTGTTCCAGATGGCACAATGTAGGATTCACCCTGTACAACATGCATGTCATGTGTGACTGTAAGGGCAAGGCATCCTAACACTGGGATAGGTTTGTGTAGGTAAGTAAACAAACGTACTTTGGGCTCTGAAAGGGGGGCATTTTTTAAGTGTTCAGTATAGATGCACTCAGGGAGGATGGAAACCGCTGATCCAGTGTCTACAACCAGGTTAGTCTGCACATTTTGACTTCCAGCAGTGTGCAGTGAGACATTGCAAGTGATTTTTCTCGGTGGTGAAGTTGTAGCATTAATGCTTAAAACTGTTACATCTGGTATAGTCACTTCCCGGACATTGCATGTGGACGCAGCACCACAACAAACCTTGGCAAAATGTCAATTTTTGCCACACTGTCTACACTGAACTGACCTAGCTGGGCATTTGGGGTCATTAGCTAGGTGCGCTGTAGAGCCACAACAGTAGCATGTCTTACTCTGAGCTGTTTGTGGAGGTCCTTCATCTGTTGGCCTCCTGTTACGTGGCGTGTAGTTAGACTTGGGCTTAGGTTTACGATATCTCCCTACTAACACAGTACGTAAAACTGACGGGACACATTGGTGGTAGTGTGGTAACTTTGCGACGGTACCAACAGTGGACCTAGCTGACACCTAGCTGACACTTGCCTTTTCAGTCGCAAAATAACCAAAATAACCAACCTCAAGGAGACTGTAAGGGAACGTAGCCATCACTGCTGCTTAAATCCGTAACTACGATGTAATTAAATGACGTGACAATGCTGTTACATTACAGTCCCACCCTGACTTTATTGGAAATGTGTCACAGTAGGTCAGAACATTTGTAAATTACTTAGGTTGTAAAATTAATTTTGAAGTCATACAGTTACAGAATTGTAATAATGAGGATAAATCCTGCATGTCTGTTTTGTGTGTAATTTCTCATTTACAGTTAATATTAACACTAAAGATTTGCAGTCTAGGCCTAATAAAAATACTGATAAAAAATATGCCTATGAATAAAGTCCTAATTTTGCAACCTAAATGTGAGCAATGAACGCTGAGCAGTGAACGTAAAACAAAGAATGCAAGGCATTGGGCTACTTTCTTAGGTGACACAATTGAAGAACTAGACAAACAAGTTACACACTCTGGTACAGTAGGTGGCTGTATGCACATAAAGTTATTTGCGATCCGCCACTAAACCCAGCGAAGAAGAAGAAGACGACGACGACGGGCTATACTTCCGTTCTGTTTGAAACGGAAACGATTGAGAAAGACCAACACGCCAGTCTATATCCCCGCGATAACACAGATCCTGTAAGTATCTCAATTTCAATGTATACATAGCTAGCTATGTATTTTGGTATCGTCCCAGATAAAACACCAACGTTATGTGCAAGCTACCCTTTTGCAATGATTATCTATATGCAGATGCTCTCTTTCCAATGTTAGCTAACTAGCTAGCCAGCTAACGTGATTAGCCTTTTTCTGTACATCATGGCTAGCTAAGTAGCCTACGTAAAATTACTCTGTCGCAATGATTGTTATAACTTTCGCTTTTGTGTAATTGTAGCTTAAATTGTAATGTTGGCTTGGCAACTTGAGAACATTTCAGTTGTGTACACTATAACTTTTGTGAAGTGTTGTCGTGGGTCATTGTTTCCTAATTACGGGCAATGGTGGAGTCTTCTCGAGTCTAGCAGACTCGCGCGAGCTCCTGCACGTTCGTACTGTTTCATCGCTTGGAATAAAATGCGATAATTAGCTTACTCATTGATTTCACATTAACCCACGACACCGTTAGTAGGTGTTCGTTTTCAGGCATTCATTTTTCCGAAGTTAACGTTAACAGAATACTAGAAGCCCCAACAACGGAGCTAGGCTAGCTAGCAGGATTTGTTATAGCAGCCACCTTGGCTTTTTTGGTTACAGCAGCCATCTTGGTGGTTTTGGGATGTGCTTTCATGTTACTCTTAACTGTTGAAATGGTTGCTCATGCTGTCAAACGGGTAAAGAATTGTGTACGTTTTCACTCACATACAAATCCAAATTTTGCATAATAGGTACTCATGATGTGGACTACTAATATAGTGTCTTGCAAAATCTATTTAATTACTGAGGGAGATGGGTGGTAGACATGTTGCCCTGTTCCTCTAAACGTGTCAGAAATCACGTGGTCCTGTGGAGTGTGCATGTCAGCCAACGCTCTCTCTCCCTCTCTCCCCTCCCATGCTCTCAGTTGCCAACCTCCCAGTTCTTGTTTGAACTGAGCAAGAAGCAGGTGAGCGGGACAGGAAGAGGCGCTAAGACGGGGACAGGCGTCCTGGGACAGCACCACAGGCTCTGTGAGTCTTGTTCAGTTAAATGCCCTCATGAGTATTAACAGAAGAGCACCATATACATAGCACACATACACTCTAACATGTCGCTCTCAGCTCAGCCCAATGGTCTCTGATGGTTCTGTCTGGCCAGCCCTTAGGTGGAGAAACACCTGATCATCATAGAGGCAGGCACACGTAAGTACAAATGCACATACGTTTCCATAGACGGGATAAACAAATGGGAATATTGATATTGAGTTAATGTTAGCGGTAGACATGTGAGATTCATAAGACACATCACTGACGCCAGTGACGCCACAATATCAGGGAAATGTAGCAATTGCTTCCCTGTAGTGCAAACTTGCAAGATTCGCTCAGTTATTAACCCTTCTTGCCTTTTTTGTTGTTGGTTTTCTCTCTCCTCCTTCCTCTATGTGCAGTTCTCCTGTGTGCTGAGCCGCTATCCCATGTATTGCCACTGCTGACAGGGTAGAGCTCAGCCCCATGCAGAAGTGAGTGATGAGGAGAGGGAAGATCATTTTCCCGTTTTTTTTTCCTCCAGTTTTAGGAACCGTCTCAAGAATGTGTTCCCCACTTTTATGCCTTTAAATCACGGTTAGAGTATTCCAGGTGTGTGGCCATGGCCATGAACACCAGTAGAGGAGGGAACCAAGTGTCTCATTCTCTCTCCACAGTTGTGTGGTTGTTACCCCCCACTAGCTACATATTCATTCAATCTTTATTTAACCTTGTGAATCAATTGAGAGTAAGCTCTCATTTACAATGACGTATAATCATGTTATAGAATTTACATCTGGCCTCAAGACCTTCCTATTCCAAACACCTTAAACCTTTGTTCTTTCTCTCCTTTTGTAACTCACCACCTCCTTCAACCGTTCACATAGACAGGGTGGCCTCCAGGAGGTCCACACACCTAGAAATGTCTACTCCAGAATAACCATCCTTTGTCCTTTTGTCTCCAAGAAATTGCCGCCTTTTCTCATGTCACATGTTTGTATTCTCGGCCACGCCTGCCATTTCATATGACGTACAATGGATTAGCCAATCACATCCTGGAAGCGCCGTACCTGTGTTTTGCTTGAATATAAGGCAGCACAAGATCAGGAGGCTTCACTTCTTTGGATAAACCACTCATGTTGCGTTGTCCAGGAAGTCCTTGCACTCGTATGTTTTCTCAATAAACCAGACTTAACCTTTTGAGCGAATCTTGGTAAATCCTTTTTGACTAGATCAGTTAAAATCCATTACAATCACTCTATATTTGAACTTGTACTACAGGTGAGAGAATCCTTTTTAACGGTCTCTCTCATTCGCTCTCCTAGCTGTGATGTTAGAGTTGTGCAAGACTTGGGTGTTCTCCTGCTCTGAGTGCCCATTCTCCTACACCTCCCAGATCTACCTCCACAAGCACGTCAAGAGGAGCCATGACAACCTCTGTCTCTGCTGAGGAACACACAGAGCATTATGAAGTAGCCAGTGCCTTGGCGAAGGTGTTTGAGCAGCAGTCGTCAATGGATTAACTCCCAAGACACAAGGAAGAGACAGCGCAACACGCGCTATGACTCCAGTGACGAAGGTAATATAATAAAGTGCATTCAACAGTCCCAAAAGAGTACTACTTGAGTGGACTAATCTGAGCTAATTTACCTCTACTATATGTTCCAGTGCCCAGGCAGCCGGTCGGCAGAACTCAGACCAGACCAGCTATGCCAGGTGCCAGAGCCGGAAGGCCTGCTCTGCCAGTTATCAATGCAGGTATCCATGCATGTTTGTGTTGGTGAAATGTCTATGCATATTTGCACACTGACAGTTAACTCAGGACTTTTTGAAGACTAATTTACTAATCTCACTAATTTACTCATCTCACTTTACTCAGCAGTAGATGTTCATCACCCAGGCCCTTAGAGCTAAGGCGCAGTGAGCGATGGCCCTGTGAGCCAGGCCCTTCAGCCCGTCTGACCTCGAGGCACAAGCAGCATCCATCGGAGATCAGCACCCTGGCCAGACCAGGTAAGGGTCTGACATGTCTACCTGTTTCATGACTAGTTGATTCTTCCCCTTATCAATCAATCAATCAATCAATCAAAGCTTTATTTGTGTAGCGCATCTCATACCCAGAGGCAACACAATGCGCTTTACAGAGAACAAGGGAGGTGGGCATACGACCCACTCTCTACATATTCCAGAGGGAAGCAAAAAAACAGTAATCACCCGGGGGCCAGATAAGTGAGCTGTAAAAATTCTTCCCTGACCCCTCTCAACAAGGCGATCGAGCAATCTCCAGGAGTATGTTTGTCTACCGGCTAAGAACATTTATAAAGCAATACATTGCATTAAATTACATTTCAGAGTGAGAGAGGCTAAAAGCATCATAGGAGAGAGAATATTCTACGGACATGCTACATCATCCACAGCAGACACAGGGGTATCTATCGGACTTCGGGAGGTCTGCTGGTGACAGTGGGGCATCCACTGGACCTGGTTAGAAGATAGGAGGGAGAGAGAGAGGCACTTGGGAGAGGGAAGGCAGAGCAGGGTTAGTAGCACATAGAGCCATACAGACCACACAGATATTGAAACAGGCAACCTGGGGAATGCCAGAAGTCGTACGCCGCCAGCACCTAGTTTCCTGCTAATCCCTTTATCCTTTTTGGTTTTCAGTTAGTCTGTGATGCCATCGCCCGTGAGACCAACAGCTCCAGCAGTATTGCCCTCCACGTCTTTCCGGAGCCCCCCGCTTACCCCTCTGCCATCAAGCTCTGCATGTGCTGGTATGCAGAATTTTGTGAACTACTTCATGTTGCATGCAGGGATATACTTTGAGTTAAATTTCCATTATGTGACAGTACAATTACTTATAGCCACATCTGTGTTAATATCCAGATTGCCAGAGGATGGTGTATCAGCAGTTGTCCAGCTTGACCACCATGCTCGGTGAGGTCATGCAGAGTCTGAGGGAGCTAGCGCAGAGACTATCCGGGGAGTCTGATGGGGTTGCACGGGGAGCAGTATTGGATGCACTGGATCCTGCAAAAACAGAGGTGGTCTTGGAGGAGCAGCTGAAGGACAAGGAGCATCAAAGGAAGATGGTGAGTAACTTCAGGGCAGAACTTTGTTCCTTATTTTTGCAGGGAAGTGTTAAGGAAATGTAAAAGTAAATGATTGTCTTTATGTTTTGAAGACACGATATCTGAGTTCCATTGGCGGCAAAGATCTGCCAGATGTGGTCCGGCGGGTGCTGTCAGCCATTGCCATACACAGAGTGTGGTGTGTCTACAGCGTCCATGGGAAGAGGGGGAAGAAGCCTCTGAAGAATATGACCCTCTACAATGTCATATTACGTAAGGGATTGTTCATATTTTCGCAAAATAATACATTGTCTTTGCTTCATGCCATGTGCATTGAAACCATTCCCTTTTTGGTTAAAAGGTGCAGTTATGGCCTGTAAGCCAAGCACCACTGTGACGGAGGTGTCTGCCCAGCTGCAGGAGACGCTGAAACATGCCCCTGCTCGATGCAAAAAGGTATGTGATGTCAGGCAGTTAATTTTCTCGTATCCAGTGACATGGCACGCTTCCAATGAACGTATGCGACTTGCTTTTACAGCCATTTCATTATGTCCTTAGGCATCTGCTCCAGCCCAGCTGACCTCCCCAGCCCAGCCCCTGACCGCAGCTCCAGCCCTGACCACAGTGGAGTATTCAGATGAGGATGACCTCTTCTGCCCAGACCCTCGATTCAGATGTGGGTGACCTCCAGCCCAGCCCGTCTCCCTAAACCTGCCTTTCCAGCCTGCCAGGATGGATGCCTTTTTTGTAAATAGTTTTTGTAAATTTTAACCTTTTTTTTGTGGGATACAACGGTCTGTTCCCGGTCTGCCTGCCACAGAATGCGCACTTTCATTCCCCCCGTTTCATTTTTCTTTTTAGAACTTTTGCAATTGTCAGATAATGGGTTGCTAGCCAGAGCTTGTACATACTTTTTTTTTACTTTTCTGGCTATGCGTAATGTAACAGACCGTAAACCTCATCCTTATATGTATACTTTTAATTTGTTTTGCAATGTACTTTGTCTAATAAAATGTTCTAAACTGTTAATGGTGTTCAGTCTCATCTTGGTTTGTATCATAATGCTTGCTGCTATATCCCCATATAGCATTAATTTGTTTTTGTACTGCAAATGCTAAATATAGCCAGTGGTCAGGGTTTAGTAAGTAAGTGACCATATCTGCACCGTGCAAAAAAGACGTGCAGACCAAGTCATATAAATACCTGTAAATCTAGTGTCAGTCTACGACGGTACTTGCTGCTCACGTGTAGATCAAGTGTCAGCCAAGTGAGTTTATTACAGAAGTTCCTGCCCACGTGATCACATGCGTTTTTTGCACGCGGCCGCAACTTATGAATGACGTGACGTTCCTACGTAGCGGCTACTAATCGGCAGATCTCGCGTTTCCGTAAATGGGCGCGTAATTTCCGCACGTGGCGCAGATGAATCGTCACCTATAGCGGCCGTATGTAGAACGTTTGCGCAACCTGCGTGTGTTAGTAGGGCTCCCACCACGTGAAGACTGCATGTATGGCTTGAACAGCAGTGTCAGTCCCACTTCACATGGACTTAGCTTCAGCTACGGCAGATTTGATTTGACTCGCAATAACAATAGCCTTCCGTAGAGTAAGGTCTGTTTCCAAAAGCAACCGCTCCTGAATGCGAGCAGTATTTGTTTTCTCAATTAGCTGATCCCTGATCATGTCGTCAGCGAGTGCTCCGAAATCACAGTTAGCAAGGAGCTCGCGCAATGCAGCCACATACTGCGTTTTAGACTCACCCGGCAGCTGTGCACGCTGGCGAAATTTATTCCTCTCAGCTACAACGTTGACTCTTGGTACGAAAAAGTCATTAAATGCCTTGAGTGCAGCGCCATATGTATTGTCAGCAACGGGAAGATTGTAGAATATCCGCTGAGCTTCAGTTCCCATGCAGTGAATGAGGAGGGCACGTTTCCTCGGCTCGGAGATCGCATCATCTTTCTCGCTAATAGCAACCACGTAGTTGTGCTCAACATATCTGAGATCAAGTGAGTGTCACAACCAGCTACCACTTTTTTTCCCATAACACGGAAGTAGTCTAAGTTTGCTGCGTTCGCTAGCTCTCCCAAAGTGTATTGTTTTATCCAGTTTTTTCCACTTGTATACCATATCTCCGCGTTTAAAATCGCGCACTAACATTGGCGGTATCCAATAATTCGATCTTTGGATCCGACGTTTGGACCTCGAGCCCCAAGTCTAGATCGAACAGCTACGTTGCTGCGGCTAGCCGCGGCTAGCCAGCTCCCGACTGGGATAGCCCATTAGCCAACAGGGGACAGCCGTCCCCTGCCTTTCCAGTACCAACCCAACACACCGGAGGCCTTGTCTTGCTCCCAGTAGATTGCGTGAGTATTTCCAGCACTACTAGGTAAGTAGCCCCCACTCTCCCGGCTAGCAATGCTAGGTAAGCAGTCCCCACTCCCCCTGCTAGCACTGCTAAGTAAGTAGCCTTATCTCCCCGTTAGCATTACTACCTAAATAGCTCTCCCTCTCCCCGCTAGCATCGATAGGCTCTTTTCCAGTTTTATCCACCTGCATACCATACCTCCGTGATCAAAGTCACGCATAAACATTGGTGGTACCTGAGAGTCCGACGTCTGGATCTCGAGGTCTGTTGTCTTTGGTTTTCGTTTGTTTTACAGTTTGCTGAGCGGGATTTACAAGCCAGCAGCTGAGCCTTGCTTTTAGCAAGTAGACTGAGTTCGTTGTCTTCTGGTTTTCGTTTGTTTACAGTTTGCTGAGCGGGATTTACAAGCCAGCAGCTGAGCCTTGCTTTTAGCAAGTAGATTGGGTTGGTTGTGTTCTGGTTTTCGTTTGTCTTACAGCTTGCTGAGCGTGGTTTTGCTCAAGCCAGCAGTTGAGCCTTGCTTTCAGCAAATAGATTGGTGGTTCTTATCCTCTTATTTTAATTCCGCAATTATTTTAACGATCTGATGTCCTTTTACCGTAAGGGGAAGCTCTATATGCGTGTCCTGAGCTAGCTAGAGATAGATACAGCTAGCCTACAGCCACCGGGCTTTCTCCGTCTTCGGCTCTGGGATTATTACATCTACAAGCAAACAGAGGGCTGTTCCTGCAGTTTGAAGTTTTTTCTCACCTGCGTGGACCAGTCTTGCGATGGCTCCACACCCTGCCGCCCCAAACTGCTCGGGTTGCCTCCAGCGCAGCCAAATAATCTCAGAGTTGGAAGGTAGGATCTCTACTCTACACTCTATAAACCAAGCCGAACATTTCCTGAACTCACTGGTATCCGACCCAGACGTCGGCGTCCTGCCTCCCACTGCTCCACCGTCGGCGGCATCCGGGGGTGGGGATGTGGATTTTGGTTTCCTCCTGGGTGAGGAGTCCTGGCCCGTACTCGGAGCCAGACCCAAGCATTTAAGCTCCACTCCTTGGACCACTGTTAGGAGGAAACAAGGAAGGGAAACCTCCAGGGTCGTCTCCCAACCCTCCGACGACGACACCCTCCAGCTGAGGAAAAGCTTTGCTCCGCTGGCCGAGCCTGTATCCAAGAGTTCCAAGGATACTAGCAGCATCAGCTCCTCGGTCTGGCTCCCTGCTGTTGGGGCTCATTTCACACCCTGCTCTACTCAGTACCTTACCAGTCCTCCGCAGCCCACCCACGCTTCTCTCGTTGGCGAGCGGCACAACAGCCAGGCTAATCAGCCTGCTCCCCGGCCTGAGCACAGTCCAGTCCACCGAGGGGACCCCCGGCCCCCACCCTCTGCCACTTGGCCTTCAGGTGTGAGGCAGCCAAGGAGGCCCCCTAAGCCCAGTGGGCTTGCCACTGATCCCGCCTCCCCATCTGTGCTCGTCATCGGATCATCCATGGTGGTCCCGAAAGCCCGGACCTGCTGCTTCCCAGGAGCTAAGGTCTCAGACATCAGGACTGTTGTCCCATCACTCCTCACAGATTATCCCCTGGCCTCATCCATCATCATCCATGTCGGAACAAATGACATCAAGCTCCAGCAGTCTGAGCGGCTGAAGGAGGATTTCAAGGCCCTGATCTCCACTGCTCAGGCGTCAGGAAAGACCTGCATCATCTCTGGCCTGTTCTCCTCTCCCCGGTATGGTGATGCCAAATATAGTAGGATCCGTCAGCTCCACATCTGGCTGAAAGGCTACTGCTGCCAGTTGAAGCTTCCCTTCATAGATAATTTCACCACCTTCTTGAACCGCTCGGACCTCTTCGCCAGGGACGGCCTTCATCCTAGTAGGTCAGGTGCCCGTCTGCTCAGTATGAATATGGACCTGACGCTGAGATCATCCAGCGTCTGATGTGGGGTAAGCCCGACCCGTCTCAACCACCCTACTGCCAAACATAAACCTCCTGTACCCACCAGCTCCATCTCACCAGCGCTCCATCACCATAGACCTGGATTCCCTGCCCCTCACTGAGACCTGGCATAGCGACGTTTATATTTCTATAAACAAATTTTGCCCACCTGAATATGCCATTCAGCGAATTATCTCCCACCGCACTCCTATTACCATAAGGAAACAGTCAGGTGGATCTAATATAAAAAACCTGATATCCGTTCCAGTGAATATACCATCCAGGCCTACTAGTCAGGCGAGCCAGCCCTTTTCTCCGGAAGCTATTTCAATGGCGATCCTGAATGTCAGGTCCCTACCAAGCAAAACTTTTCTCATTAATGATATCAATGATATCACTTATATGTGAACGTAAATTAGACTGTATGTTCCTAACTGAAACCTGGCTAAATATAAATGGACCAGCAGCCCTCATTGAAGCCTCTCCTCCTAACTACAGCTTTTTTCAATCTATCAGAAGTGGGGAAAAAAGGTGGAGGAACAGTCACCATAGCTACAGATGCCCTCAGCTGCAGGACCATCTCCTTTGATGATTTTACCTCTTTTGAATACCACGCTATTGTCTTAAAATGCCAGCCCCCAGTTCTGGCAGTAACCATGTATAGGTCTCTCAAACAATGCCCTGCCTTCTCTACAGAATTCTCAGAACTCCTGTCCATCATCCATACAAATTATGATAAGATTATCATCATTGGAGATTTCAACATACACATGGACACTGAGGCGGACTCGAAAGCCAGGGACTTTATCAACCTCCTAAACTCCATGGATTTTACCCAACATATCACTGAGCCAACCCACAACCGCAGCCACACCCTTGATCTAGTGATTACTAAGGGCCTGACTATCACTGTCTCCTCTATTAGTGACCTCGCTCTCTCCGACCATTTCTGTATCTTCTTCACTGCATTGGTTCCTAAAGTCAAAAGTAGTACTGGGCGCTTTATCAAGAAACGTTATCTTACCTCCGCAGTAGCCGATAGTTTTAGAGAAATAATGGCCACAAACAATTTATCAACTCCAGAAGTGGGGCCGTTAGGAACTATTGAAGACTTAGCAACCACCTTTAACACCAGAGTAAGGGCAGCCTTGGATTCTGTAGCACCTATTAAACTGAAAAGGATCACAGCCAATAATAAAGCTCCATGGCGAACTAAGGAAACAAATCAACTAAAGAGAACCTGCAGAAGATCTGAGCGTATATGGCGAAAAACCAAGCTACAGGTCCACCATGACATTCTCAAAGAACATATATCTGCCTTTAATAAAGCAATAAGAAATGCAAGGAAAGACCACTTCTCAAAATTGATATCTATCAACCGAAATAATTCAAGAGTGCTCTTCTCAACAATTGATAGCCTAATAAACCCTGCCATAAAAACACCTGATAACCTGCTCTCTACCTCCAAATGTGAGGAATTTGCAGCTTACTTCAGAGATAAGATTATGAATATTAGGAGGAATATCACCCAGGAAAGGCCATGCATCCCGTTCACAGATCCTCTCCCTCCATGTAATGGACATATGAGCCTGTTTACACTGATGGACACAGAAAGGTTGAGAAAAGTAGTATCCAAACTCAAATCCTCCACATGCCTGCTGGATCCCATCCCCACCGATTTTTTCAAAACTATTTTTGACTCTGTATCCTATGACATTTTATCCATTGTTAATGACTACCTATTTACAGTTGTGATTGTCTATCTCCAACCATCCCTTTTTTTTTCTTAAGATATTTTTTTAAGGCATTTCTGCTTTATTAGGGATAGGACAGTGTAGATGACAGACAGGAAAGGTGGGAGAGAGAGAGAGGGGAAGACATGCAGCAAAGGGCGTGGGCCGGATTCGAACCCACGCCGCTGCAGAAAGGACTCGCCTTTACATGGTAAGCGCCCCAGCCCATTGAGCTACCGGGGCACCCCCAACCATCCCTTTTTGAGTAAAATTCTGGAAAAAATTGTTTTCAAACAGATTAATGATTTCCTAGCTACAAGTTGTACCCTTGACCTTTTCCAGTCCGGCTTTCGTGCCCATCATAGCACAGAGACGGCATTAGTCAAAGTTGTAAATGACCTCAGAATTAATGCTGACTCCAAAGAGCTCTCAGTTCTCGTCCTCCTGGACCTGAGTGCAGCCTTTGATACTATAGATCATGCAATCCTCATCGAAAGACTGGAGAAGTGGGTTGGCCTCTCTGGTCCAGTCCTAAATTGGCTTAAGACCTATCTAACCGGTCGTGATTTCTTCGTTGCCCTCGGTGAACATAGCTCAGGAAAGATCCCTATGACCTGTGGGGTACCCCAAGGATCGATCCTAGGACCTCTACTCTTCAGCCTGTACATGCTGCCCCTTGGCAGTGTCATCAGGAGGCACAACATTAGCTACCATAGCTACGCAGATGATACCCAACTCTATATTTCCGTAACACCCAGTCACTACAGCTTGGTTGACTGCCTTGTCAAGTGTATTACAGATATAAATGTATGGATGTCACATAATTTCCTCCAACTAAACCAGGACAAAACAGAAGTACTGATCATTGGAGAAAAAGCTGAAAGAGAGAAACTATCTGCACACTTAAAAACTCTGGAAATTGACACCAATTGCCAGGCTAAAAACCTAGGTGTCATACTTGACTCAGATCTTAATTTCGAAAACCACATCAAGAATATTACAAAGACATCTTTTTACCACCTAAGGAACATTGCCAAGGTGCAACCCTTTCTCTCTCAGGCTGACACCGAAAGATTAATGCATGCTTTCATCACAAGCAGGCTGGACTACTGCAATGCTCTACTATCAGGCCTACCAAAGAAAGCAATCTCTAAGCTACAAATGATACAGAATGCTGCAGCACGAGTCCTCACTAAGACTAGATGAAGGGCACACATCACACCAGCCTTAAAATCACTACACTGGTTACCTGTCAACTCTAGAATAGACTTTAAAATACTACTACTAGTCTATAAATCTCTCCACAGTCACTCACCAGAATAGATGTACCTTTTTGACCTAGCCTACAATCACTAGCCAGGACCTTGAGACAGAAAGACAGCCTCAAACCTACCTGTGAATCCTCTGTATACATTGGTATTTATCCTGCTATGCACTGTATGTATATCAAGTAGTGTACAGAAGCTGGTTACCCTGAAACAGGCTTGTTCTGTTCCGACAGCTGTGTTGCTTCAATGGCTCAGTGTGCTACTAACTGTTTTCTGCCTCCCCTAGTGCCCCTCTCTCTCCCTCCTACCTTCTAACCAGGTCCAGTGGATGCCCTACTGTCGCCCGCAGACCACCCTGAGTCCGATAGATACCCCCATGTCAGCTGTGGATGTCGTAGTATTTAGTACACACACACACGTACACAGACACACATCAGTCCACATCCGGCTTAGGCCTGGACCTGATGCTCTTAGCCTTTCTTGCTCTGAAAATTTAATTTAATGTAATTTATTGCTCTATAAATGTTCTTATCCATTAGACAAATATATTCCAGGAGCTTGCTCCAGGTTGCCTGTTTTAAATATCTGTGTGTGTATCTGTGGCTCTATGTGCCACTAACCCTGTTCTGCCTTCCCTCTCCCTAGTGCCTCTCTCCCTCCTATCTTCTAACCAGGTCCAGTGGATGCCCCACTGTCACCAGCAGACCTCCTGGAGTCTGATAGATACCCCTGTGTCTGCTGTGGATGTCGTAGCATGTCCGTAGGATGTCCTCTCTCCTATGATGCTTTTTTAGCCTCTCTTACTCTGAAATGTAATTTAATGTAATGGATTGCTTTATAAATGTTCTTAGCTGGTAGACAAACATACTCCTGGAGCTTGCTCGATCGCCTTGTTGAGAGGGGTCAGGGAAGAATTTTTACAGCTCACTTATCTGGCCCCCGGGTGATTATTGTTTTTTTGCTTCCCTCTGGAATATGTAGAGAGTGGGTCGTATGCCCACCTCCCTTGTTCTCTGTAAAGCGCATTGTCTTGCCTCTGGGTATGAAATGCGCTATACAAATAAAGCTTTGATTGATTGATTGATTGATTGATTGTCAAACATTCAAATCCACGTTGTAAACGATATTGCAGGCTCACCAGGCATTTGTAAGAATGCAGGAGGTGGTGAAAGTCCGTGCAAAGCCATCCTCGTCGCCAATGTTGTGTATGGTAGCAGATAGTAGGAACAACTCAGCTTAAGATCAACATGCTTCTTTATTAACTTCGGCCACGTTCTTCCAATGCACTTCAACTTCCTCTCCTATCCGTGCAGGTCAGTCTAACCAGGAACGTTAGCGCCACCTACTGGCGTGTATGTATAATAACAATATACCACAATGTTGCTAACAGAATGAGCAGTAACATTAGCTAACGTTAGCTAGCAACATTACTGTTTGTACAGTAAGGCAAGGCAAGTTTATTTGTATAGTACATTTCAGCAACAAGGCAGTTCAAAGTGCAACACATAAAAGGTCATATAAAACGAAATGCAAAAAAGGACACTTTTCTTTATCACATACTGAAAACTTCTCTCTCTCAACTCACTTACATACAATGTCCTTCTGTATAGTTGCTTGCTGGCTTTTCACCAGTGCCTCAAACTTCCTTTCTGAGCAAGGGACCACATCAGCTGTCAGTGGCCTAACTGTTGTGTCATAGGCACACCTTGCACCAAAAGTCCAACTTCTCCATTTCCAACATACATTTCCTTCTTTCTCTTCCTCCCTCATGTCGTTTTACTAACATTCTCTTGTACTTTGCAGAACATTTAAAACAAACAAACAGTAGCTAGCTACCTAGCTTCAATATAGCTAGCCTAGGGTTGTTTTTTACTTTTTTGAAATCATGTTAACTATTCATCTACTGTCTACTTGCCTAGTACTAATCTTATCTATAATGTTGAAGTTTATTTATTATTTCAGTCAGTCTGAGTTTTTGAAATTGACTTGTTTACATGGAGTAAGTTGGCCTACAGTAAATGGAATCACCAAAAAGAGGTATCGGGACACCTCTAGTTATGATTGCTTTTTACTTTAGTGAAAGTATGTATCATTTATCATGTGTCTCTTCTTTTTAGAGTGGACATGTGTGGGGGAATACCCTCATCAAAGATGCTGCACCAGTCCCACCCTCTATGGGGATGGCAGCAGGGATCACCCGACTGCACCAACTCCAGTCTACATGTCTATACCGATAATTTCAGGGGACATGCCCAAACTAGCCATTTGCAAGTGCAAGACAGAATGTAGGGCACCTTGTAAATATATCGTTAGGAGGCTGCCATGCATGTCTCTGTGTGGCTGCCATGGGTCATGTCCCCACACTAAGTCTGTCAGCTGAGCCTATTAACATTGCCTAGTATGTCTTACTGTTGACCGGAAACATTTGTCTTACTAACAATACTTGTCATTGTGTCACAATACAACTGTAAATATAGTTATGAATTTGCTTTCACACTACTCAATACATGTGCATCCAGAATACGTATCATATTGCACATTCAGTTGTTATTTCAGTGAGTGCACCTTTAAAATTGTGCATAATTTGCCTCTAAAGTCTTGGTATGGATAAAGCAATACATTTTTTAGCCTTAGAACCTGTTTAGTTGGATTCCTTGACCTTAATAATGTACAGTTATACACCAACTTTGTCATTATAGCTATAACAGAAGCAAATATATAGACTTGTCGGCGGCCATTTTGAAAAAATGTATATATCTCAGATACAAAGGGTGATCTGACTTGTCTCTTTGGATAAATGTATTCCTATGGCCCTAAGGTACTTTCACACCAAAGCATTTTCTTTGTATAATTACCTGTCCACTGAAAGCTAGCCAATTTTTCATCAGAATCTGGTATCGATCTGGACTGTAAAACTGCAAAAGTCCTGTTAAACCTATAGTTGCCTACTAACGCCAATTAATAACATACCATCATCAGTAAGGTCGGGTATATTTTACCCGATATAATATACCCCATAAAAATACTTCTCATCAAAATATATTAAAAGGACAACAATGCATGGCAAATTGGGGAACTTTACTTTCATTTTTCACTGAATAATGTCACAAAAAATCATGGGGGGACCCTATAAAAAAGCTGTAAAATTGGTGAAAAGTTAGGGAATCGTTAACAAAAAAATCAAAATAAATAAATAAATGGAGCTGGGAAATTGTTCTTTGGTCCACCCATTGTTGGGACATGTGAGCCTTGTCTGATGAAGGCACAGTCTCCCTGCAATGCAGGGCCTGCATCACTGACAACTTGGCTAAAATCCACGAATTAACAAAACTAACATCGGTTGAAAATCACCCAAACACATACCTGTAGAAAAAAACAGGGATTGGAGCAGCGAAACACTTCTACCTTCAATAGCAGCAGAGAGCAGCCTGAAGGTACCCAAGGACCCACCCACCTCAGTCATCAGAAACACAATTAACATTTAAAAAAAATAAAAATCATATGGGTGAAAATCTCTCGAGGTTAGTACTCTAGGGTTAAGACAGGTCCTAACACAAACATATGCTGAGAGATAATTATGCAATTAAAGGAGTAGTAAAGGGAAAATCATGTTTAGCCCTGTTTTAAGGTTACTTATGATCATATACAATGGTTCAGATCAAAAAGTTGACAAAACTAGCACTTTTGAGAAAGTCTGATAATTGCTCTACCACCGTTTAGGTCATACAATGGATGTGGGTGGGCACCGTGAAAAATCATTCAAAAACATGTTAAACTCTCGATTTCAAAGACAATAAGCTCACCGAGGGGGTAATTGGTGTCCGTTGGTGTTTTGACATCAAATTTGCAGCAAAGTATGAATCATGTAGGGGTTTATTGATCATTTTATGAAATCCATTGACTTGTATTGACGCGACCGTTCTAGATGTGTAGCTCAATCCGCAGAGGGGATTCAGGAAGCGGAACTACTTACGTTAGCTATTGTTATTGTTTATGTTAGCTAGGCTAGCTAGTTTGCTCACTGTTAACGCTATTCTTTTGCTCACAGACAAGGAAGCCCTAGGCTACAGTTCAGAAAATGCTTATCAAAATGGCTGATCTTGAAGAGTATGAATTTGATCACGAGGAATTAGACTTTGACGGCAGCGCTTATCGTTTCGAGCCTGAATATAGTGAGGAGGAACTACAGCAAAGTTCAAGCGGAAGTTTACACACGTATGTGCTGCGACTAAATAGTTCTATGCTAAATATTTTAAAAAGCCTTTCCAGATGAACTACAATCTTACTTTATGCTGAATTATATGTCAGAACTCCAACTAACACCTCAGTGAGTTTCTTGTCTTCGAAATTGAGAGTTTAACATGTTTTTTGAATGATTTTTCACGGTGCCCACCCACATCCATTGTATGACCAAAACGGTGGTAGAGCAATTATCAGACTTTCTCAAAAGTGCTAGTTTTGTCAACTTTTTGATCTGAACCATTGTATACGATCATAAGTAACCTTAAAACAGGGATAAACATGATTTCCCCTTTACTACTACTTTAACTGTATAGGTACTTCACTAAGAAGGCGTCGGTTGTAGGCTATAGCTCATGGTATGAAAGTATACAATGAACAAAGGAAGCTGACGGAAGACTTCCTCTGATACACTAGGAACAGGTCAAGGTTTATGTCTACTAGGCCATTGCTTGTTACAGTAAAATACTAGGCCTACTTAAACAACAGTTTTGAGAATAATTGTTTTATGGATACCACTTTACCTTATGGACATGAGTGATGACATACAGTAGCAATATCGTAACAACACTAGTTCAGAAGAATCAGAAATATTTATTGCCATGTAGTTTTTCAACATATAAAAATCTGTTTCGGTCAATGATGCATAACATGGAGACAATGGGTGCAGGGATGAGGCGGGACAGTGCAAAGGCAAGATTGCAAAAATGCAGTACAAAATACGAATGCAAAAATAAAAACAATATACAAAATGGAGTGCGGTCGGTATATGGTGAGTGTGCAAAGTGTAATGTGATGTTTGTGTATGTAAGTGTTGCAAAGGAACTGCTGTAATGACGGGGTATTATGGTTTAGTGGTACGTGTATAGGTACAGTTTAGTAGGTTATTACTCAAGTAGAACCAGAACCAAAATTGAGGTAGCCTAATTATGTACTGTAGCAGTTCCTAACTACAATGTTGTCACTAGGTGTATTGTCATGTAGGCTATTAGTAATTAATGTAGGCTACACGTAAAATACAGTCCTAACGTTTTAAAATAACTACAATTCCCTTTGTGTAAACACACAATTCATTATGTTTAGACTCATTCCGTATCAAATGTATATGTTGCTATTTGTCATTCATTTATTCATTGAAAAATATTGCGATGTCCTCTCCACAAGATGGTGCCAGAACTAAGCACATCAAAATGGGGGAAAAAAGGACAAATGCAAAGGTGGGTCCATTTCATCAGCACTTCACTTGATATTATCTGGCTCCATTCAGGATAATTCAAATACTGTATAATTATTGCAATATTGTTTGAGTTTGCTCTACATATATTTATTTAATTGATGCATACAGAGATTATAACCTATTTTTGATGAGATTTCAGGTAAGCCCCTACTGCTGTAAGACGACAATTGGTTTGCACATTTGTGCTCTTCAGTTCAGTATTGCTTCCCTCAGGAACAGTTTCACAGCAGTGCCTTATGTTCAGGCGTATCATCATTTCTGCTGTGCTCTCATTTTTCTCCCTCCCCTATTTCTGGCAGCAGGACAGAGGTGTCAAGGTGTTACATTTAAGCAGCTCATCAGCTTATACAGGATATGGGTCAACAAAGGTGGAATCACTTTAGTCCTCGAGCACCACACACAGAACCTTCCCTCTCTCTCTCTTCTCACTCTCTCTCTCCCCCCATCTCTCTCTCTTCTCACTCTCTCTCTCCCTCATCTCTCTCTCTTCTCACTCTCTCTCCCTCATCTCTCTCTCTTCTCACTCTCTCTCTCCCCCCATCTCTCTCTCTTCTCACTCTCTCTCCCCCATCTCTCTCTCTTCTCACTCTCTCTCTCCCCCATCTCTCTCTCTTCTCACTCTCTCTCCCTCCTCTCTCGTTCTTCTCACTCTCTCTCTCCCTCATCTCTCTCTCTTATCACTCTCTCTCTCCCCCATCTCTCTCTCTTCTCAATCTCTCTCTCCCTCATCTCTCTCTCTCTCTCTCTCTCTCTCTCTCTCTCTCGAGCACCACACACACTCACTCACCTAGAATTCCCCTCTATCATCTATCTCTCTTTCTCTCTCTCACTCTCTCTTGAGCATCACTCACCTAGAGAACCCTCCCCCTCTTTTCTTCTCTCTCTCCCTCTCTCTCTCTCTCTCTCTCTCTCTCTCTCGAGCACCACACACTCGTTCAGAGAACCCTCCCTCTGTCTTTCCTTCTCGCTCCCTCTCTCTCTCTCCATCCACACTCTCAGTCACCTAAAGAACCCCGTGTTTCTTCTCTCTCTCCCTCTCTCTCTATTCATCTCTTGAGCACCACACACCCATTCACCTAGAGAATCTCCCCGCCTCTCTCTCTCATACACAATTGCTCTCTCTCTCTCTCTCTCTCTCAGGAACACCTCGTTAATTGTTGAACCATGAAAAAAAAAATATTTGTATATGAAGCAGGAATTATAATTGCATTGTACAGTATGCCATGCAAGATTGACCTTCAGAGGTTACTGTACAATAGTTGTTGAATACTTTAATGAAAAGTATATAAATGGCTCACCAAATACCTTTCAGTACCGTTCATTCTATGCATTGCTTTGTAGAAATGTGCTTTAAGTAAAGTAATTACTGAACAGTCCTACAAGATCTCATATGCAGAGGTACCAACCAGGTTGTATTAGGGTATGAGCTCACAGTGTTGTGTAGAAAACAGCTGTTTGTCTAGATTGCCACTCCAATTCCATGAAATGGGTCATCAAAAGAGCTGAAAGGACTGACACAGGCAAAATGTAGGCTAGCCCAGGGGACGTGCACGGGGGAGAACCCCTTCGTTATCTCTAATTACTCCCTCTCCACCTATGTGCAAATTCAATTGTACTGAGGGGCCTATGTTGTCTAACAAACGCATTAGACCAATTATTGCATGGTTCAGGTGTGTCCATGCAACAAGGTGTCTCCATAGCAAAAGGGCCTCATCTGATTTTAGATAACTTTGTACTGCCTGATGTGTGATCCAACTGAAGAGAAGTAACTACAGTACATCTTTCAAGAGTAGCCTTTATGTGTGCAGTTGTGGATTGAAAAGTATTATATTTTACAAAAATATGTAGACAAAGACGTGTCCATCCTCATATCTTCCTTGGCAAGGCTTTGTGAGTAGGCTACATATCTGCTGAGTAACGCTTCAACCAACGTCTACAATCCTCTTATATTGGGCCTTACCGAATATGGATTAGGGTCGAGTGCAACGCCTACGTTTTACGGGTCACTTTGAAAGGACTTTGAATGAATGGGCGAAGGTGATCCTGACCTGTCATAATAGATATTATATCTGTAGACTATTTTGTAAAATGTATCCCGAAGTGTGTCAGAGCTTTATGGGAAACATGGCTTTGGAATGCTTACCATTTTCTCTGACCTGTTGAGAATCAGGTACATTTTACTTTGTTCTAAGATAATGAGAAGACGACTGCATAGAGTATAATGTTGACCTGCTTTTAATAGGGTAACATGCTTTGTAATATTAAGACAACGTTTTAACCTGAGAACTATGTAGAGTCAGTGTCGTCTGCCTGTGCGGAGTGAGTTGGTAAACGCCTTGCGAGGTGCGAGCAGCGGGATGTAAGTAGCTCTCCAGGGTGCTGAAGTTGTCTCCCATCGTGACAGACAGGAGCTTCTGCCTCGCCCTACCGACACCACAAACATGAGTTGTTGTTCTTAGCACGAGCCATGACTTTTGAAGAGCTCAAAGTTAGAGGTGGCAGTAATGGTTAGGTGAACGGGAACTACTGGAAAAGAATTGGAGGGCGTTGCCTCTGTGGACCTTTCCGCTGTCCAGCAGGCCAAGATGGTAAGTGACAAGTGATTTACTTTACTGAGTTTGACGTTTGTAAATAAAATAAAATAAACGATATGGTAGCCTAAGTGAAAAGTAAATGTAGCCTACTTTACTAAGTTTGAGATAAGGTAATAATATAGATAATTTAATTAGTGGTTTTTCATTTTCAATTGTAAAAGCAATGGTGCTACCTATTGTGAATTGTTGTGATAACTTTAGGCCTACTTTGCAGATGTCTTCGGTATGGTTGACGATAGTGTAACATCCCAATACACCAATACGGAGATTCTGGAATGACGATGCAACATATTCCTCTACATTTTGGAGGTGCGCTATGGGAGTTATCCAACTATCCCTATAGTCACATCTACAAAAACAGACACAGCTTTGCGACACTGCCGTTTTATAATGTCCTACTATGGGTTCTACTCGGAGTTTTGACATTTCCATGCTGTGTCCAGTGTTTGATATTTAAAGTGGGGGTCCTTGGGCCCTGGAACTGCGACCCGGTATATTCCAAGGCCCTACCTGCGGCTGCTGCCAGACTCGCAGTGAGCAGGATCAACGAGGACTTCAGTTTGGATCTGGGCTGCAAATTCGACTTCGTGATCCTCCAAGAGCCATGTGAAACGTCAAAAGCTTTAACCACCTTTGTTTATTATGAAAAAATGGTCGATGCGTTCGCGGGGCCGACAAATCCAGGTTACTGTGATGCGGCATCGCTTTTGGGCAAAAACTGGGATAAAGCAATCTTTTCTTGGGCTTGTATCAACTATGAGTTGGACCGGATCAAGGGCTACCCGACCTTCGCAAGGACTTTGCCGTCGCCCACACGCGTACTGTTCACCGTGTTGAAGCATTTCAGGTGGGCCAACATTGGTATTATTTCGTCAAATGAGGATATATGGATGGACACCGCCAGTAAAGTGGCCAGTGCCTTCAGGAACCGGGGACTACCTGTTGGCATAGTGGCTCCTGTGGGAATAAATGAAAGTGAGATTGAGAATACACTGCGGAGCATTCAGGCAGCAGGGAACATCAAAGGTAAGTATGATGACAACTCGTGAGATTGCAGTTTGATAAGTTTCTTTTGAATAATTGAAAAAAGAATTTCCAATAATATAATAAAATAGGGTCATCTATACATTTTAGTACCATGGTGCATAGAGATAGCCAAGCCTTCTCCAGACAAGATCTGCATCAGCTCTCATCTCAATTATACGCACATCCGCTAATAGCCCGATTATGTCTGTGGAAGCCATGCAATGAATTAGGCTACTCACTCAGATATGTAATCACAATAGTCTTTTTCACCATGCACCTTGAAGGCCTTAATGAGCTTGTCATCATGGACTGTCTATTGGTGGCCTACTGCTAATACAGAATATCTACAGACCATATACTGTATTTCCAATGTTCCCCTCTCTGTCTCTCTGTTCCAGTCATCATCATGTGCATGCATTCTGCTCTAATTGGTGGTGAGCAGCAGGCCAACTTCCTGTTGAAGGCCAACGACATGGGCCTGACCAAGGGTCGTTATGTATTTTTGCCCTACGACACTCTGCTCTACAGCCTCCCCTACACTAACACGTCCTACTCCTCCCTCCAAAACAACACCAAGTTCCAGCAGGCGTACGATGCCGTCCTCACCATAACTGTGGCGTCGGACCTGATGTCCTTCAATGAGGCGTTCAACACAGCCAAGAGCACCCAGGAACTCATCATACCTGCCGAGCCTCAGCAGGTGAGAGTGTCCATATTGTATTGATATTAGGATGTTATTACAGTATACCTTTGCATCATTTTGTAAGAGTGATATTATTTCAGTTGTCACTCTCGGATTTGGGTATGTATGCCTGCCTACTATCCACCAAAAGTAGTTGTTTTGCAGCCACAGATCTGTCAACCAGTTCAACAGGACAACCTTTGGTGACACTTTACCTTACATAGCATTACCCTATAGTATTACAACTACATACTGTAGTAATACCTGCAGTAACATTATTGGAATGCTATGTAAATACATGGTATTACAATTCAACAGTAAAGGTTATTACACAAGTAGTATGGGGGGGGGGACTCTCTAGGGGTAAGTCGATGCTAATATTGATTACATGCTAATGCTATAATAGTATCTGATGCTAATATTGATATTATTTGTTACCACACTCTTCAACTGCTCGTTTGCCACATCCACCTACCCCTGGAGTGGCCCCTTCCACTTGTGTAATAACATATACTCCAAGTAGTAATACCATGTAATTACTTATCAGCTCCTAACTACAAAGTTGTTGCTACAGGCATTGGTATTGCTATGTACATAGTTATTACTATACATGTGAGGTAAAGTGTTACCAAAATGTCATATGTCACACCACTGCTGTAACACCTTTCTATGTGCCTCCTTCCACTCCAGGTCAACCCCTTTTTTGGGACCATTTACAACGGTATTTACCTGCTGGCCAAAGCCATCCACAACGCCAGGTGGTCTGGCAAGTGGCTCTCGGGAGCCAACCTAGCCTACTTCGCCAGGAACATGACCTTTGCCGGTTTCAACCAGAAGATCACAATAGACAGCCAGGGAAACGGCCAGACCAAGTACGTCATTCTGGACTCAGATGGTTGGAGCGGCCAGCTGTATCGCTCCTATGTGGTGGATCTGGCCACAGGGAGGGTCCGGTTTGGGGACAGATCCATTCACTTCCCAGGCGGGTCCCTTCCCCCCGCAGACCCCAGCTGTTGGTTCGACCCCAATGCCATCTGTTCAGGAGGTAGAGGACACGACTAGTTCCTTTGTTTTTTTCTTTAGCTATTTGATATTGTTGAATGTCACAATTCAGCTTCTCCCGGTCACACCGGTGTCTTGTATTAATGGTCATTCAGTAGCTCTATCTAATGTAGTGGTCATTCAGTAGCTCTATCTAATGTAGGGGTCATTCAGTAGCTCTATCTAATGTAGTGGTCATTCAGTAGCTCTATCTAATGTAGTGGTCATTCAGTAGCTCTATATAATGTAGGGGTCATTCAGTAGCTCTATCTAATGTAGTGGTCATTCAGTAGCTCTATCTAATGTAGTGGTCATTCAGTAGCTCTATCTAATGTAGTGGTCATTCAGTAGCTCTATCTAATGTAGTGGTCATTGTCGGAGACTTCACAATGAAGTTGCCACAATCCAGCTTGAATGAGCCATGTGACTCTTTACGTTTGTGTTGTTTCTACCATTCGACATCCAAACCACATTATTGATGTCTTCCCCGGCTCACAGGGGTGGAGATCACCTATGTCATCGTGGTGTTCACAGTCATTGCCCTTCTGGTTCTTGGAGGCCTCGGACTAAGTCTGATTATAAGGTAACTCTCTCTCTCTCTATGCTGCATATCTCTCTCTTATTATTCATAAGATATGTTAGCTCAAGACACTTTTAACATGGATAATGATTGTTTGTGATCTTTTCTGACATGCCTTTTGATTGGCAGGAGGAGGCTTGAACAGATCCAGTTGGTCAAGGGGCCCAATAGGATCCTGCTGACTTTGGAGGATCTCACATTCATCAATCCACAGCTTAGCAGGAAGGTAGGTGGCTGAATGTGCTGTATGTGACCCATTGAAAATGACAGTTCTAAGAAAGATCCAAAGTGCTGGACTTCATACTTTATGTGGATTACTAAATATGTATCTGATGTCTCACAGAAAATCACTTTAGAGGATCTTAGTGAATCGAAGAGTGCGATAGACAATAAGAGTTCAAGGTCCCACTCAGTGAACAGCTTGACAACAGCAACACACGAGACCACAAACGTGGCTGTGTATGAGGTAGGTACAACTTTGCAGAAAAATACGTACATTTTAATCCAATGTCTAAAAGACCCACCTAAATATATGTGTATATATATATATATATATATATATATATATATATATATATATATATATATATATATATATATATATAGACAAAAGTGTTTGTTCGTATTCCTCTCAGGGGGACTGGGTGTGGCTAAAAAAGTTTGAAGAGGGGCATTT
Source organism: Borostomias antarcticus (assembly GCF_949987555.1). Classification (NCBI taxonomy): domain Eukaryota; kingdom Metazoa; phylum Chordata; class Actinopteri; order Stomiiformes; family Stomiidae; genus Borostomias; species Borostomias antarcticus. The sequence goes on along the minus strand of NC_140234.1, from coordinate 38,665,174 downwards.
CAGGGAGGTCAAGCAGAGCACCACCAAGATCTTCACAAAGGTACAGATGATCAAAACATGACCACTGTGTGACTATGCTCTTCCTATTATCCTCTATTTAACAGTAAGGTTACACCATATCATGATTAACAAGAGCCCACTTGTACAGCCAGCAGGGGCGTACTTTTGATTTGAGCTTTAGTGGGGACATTAAATACGAGCACCCGTAGCGCCCGAGTCAAATTTATTTGCACTATATAAAATAAAAAAGCATACATATGAGCTACAATGAGATCTGATTATCCTGATGGCTGATTCATTCCAGAACTGATAATCATATATTTGGCCCATGTGTGCACTTGCTGCATACAAATTGATAACAACTGATAGGGTTCAAAAAACCTAACTTACCTAGACATTACATGTCTGGTTTGTTTACTTTATGCAATTCAGTGGGTGAGTGAGACTTGTCATGGCTCAAATCTTGCCGCGTTTGCAATGGTAGGCAAATCGTTGCCATTAATACGGGATTGTCCCGTATTGAAAAATAAAATGCACTTTCAATACTGAATCAATACAAGATGCAAGGATTTTCCCGTATTTATGTGCACAGAACTTTGTAGCCGCGCAACCAAATTCAACCAGATACTACAGCCAGCCTCTCACGCGTTAGCAAGAAACAGCAAACCAATACTATCAGAGATATTGGGCTAGGGAGGTGGGAGTAATAGAGAAGGACATCTGTTAAGCATGTGTGTACCAAATTATTGCTGGGGACAATTCAGTAGTCTCTGAATATTGGTGGGGACATGTCCCCAACGTTCCCCCTAAATTCTACGCCCATGCCAGCCAGGTACTTAAGCATTTTAGGATTTGATCCAATTAGCGTTTTTAGGAGCTGGTACAAAATCAACCCACAACCAAATCTAGGCTTGACTGGCCCTAAGCCAAGGATCCTCTGTGGACACATACCAGGATGAATGGAGGGACACTGAGCGCTGTGGTCCGTCTTCTTGGTTGTGAAACGACAGATGAAGGACCTGCGTAACGAGAACGTTAACCCCTTCCTGGGCTTCTTCGTCGACTGTGACGTGTTCGCCATGGTGACGGAGCACTGTTCACGGGGCAGTCTGCAGGACCTCCTGAAGAACGACGACGTCAAGCTGGACTGGATGTTCAAGTCCTCACTGTTGCTGGACCTCATCAAGGTGCTGGGCGAAGCTACGGTCAAATTTGACATGCATGTTATGTGTTTTAGTAAACATTTCTCTTTTGCTGTTTTATTTCCTTTCCTCTTTGATGTTTATACTATTCCTTTATGTTTTAGAAAAACATTGGATAAGAATTGTCTTTTTTTCCTATCCTTGTCTATGAGTACTTACAGTAGGTGTTCAATGTATGCATCAAAGTCTTAGCTGTACCTTGTCTTAAGCAACACCAGTAATGAATCAGTGTTGATGCTTTGATCTCCAGGGTATGAAGTACCTGCATCATCGAGAGTTCCCTCACGGTAGACTGAAGTCTCGTAACTGTGTGGTGGATGGGCGCTTTGTCCTGAAGATCACAGACTACGGCTTCAACGAGCTGTTGGAATCCCAGAAAGCCCCCAAAACCATACCGCCACCTGAAGGTGGTGTCCCAGCCAAAATGATAACATAATGATGGAGACCATTGATTTGCCTTATAATGTACCCATACACAGTGACTTCAGACAGTATGAGAACACAAACATGTTTATTTTCAATGTCTTGGAAGAATGTCACAGTCCCAGGTGTTTTATTGAAATGTACTGTTTAATCCTTTGTCTCCTAGATCTGTTCTGGACAGCTCCAGAGTTCCTCCGGGACCAGGACAACACTAGAAAGGGGACCTATAAAGGAGATGTTTACAGCTTTGCCATCATACTCCAAGAGGTGGTGGTTAGAGGATCCCCATACTGCATGCTGGGATTGTCTCCTGAGGGTAGGTACTGTGAGTAGGGGACAATAGTTAAATCAAACAAGAGAACTTCACAGTGGCAGTTTTGTTACTGTACTATATTAAGGATATCAACAATCAAAACTAAAAACAGTAAGCCTACAGTGCTAATACCTTTAAGCATCAGAGGGAAATGCTATCTCCTTTGTTTTCACACACAGTGCCTCTTAATACTACAACAGATTTAGGCAGAAGGTCTCGTCTAGATGAGATGGTGTACAACATAGAGTATTATGGGAAAGTCTGCCCCCCCAAAAACACACACACGGATATACATAGTTGTCCTGAATGTAAAAGCATCTGTCATGCCACAGTCTCTACCTCCAATAGATTAAAATATCACTTCTCTTTTTTTGTTGAATGGGGGGCGGGCACACAGAAATGAACCACACAACATACAGCTGCAGTGGCCCCAACCACCCACCAGTGACCCGCCTCTTCCCCTCCTCCCCTCCCTCCCTCTATCAGAGATCATTAGGAAGGTGAAGAAGCCGCCTCCCATGTGCAGGCCCACGGTGGCACCTGACCAGGCCCCCCTGGAGTGCATCCAGCTGATGAAGCAATGCTGGGGCGAGCAGCCCGACCGCAGGCCGGCCTTTGACGAGATCTTTGACCAGGTCAGCTACATGACCCATCTACTCAGTGATAGGCTATAGGGTTAGCCACTTTGATAAAAATGGGTCGGTGATGTGATATAATACATGGGATACAGTATGTTTTGGTTCAGGGCTGTGATTAGTGTAAATGGGGCCGTAGAGGTGAACTTCTCGTTAGAAACGTTTCCACCCTTTTTAAATAAGAAGGGCATCCGGGATTTAGTGTAGTAGTGTAATAATTAAGAGTGCCTTCGTACCATTGATGTTCACGTACAGCACAGAAGTCCATATTGACGACACTGTACCGATAATGTTTGATTCTACAGTTCAAGATCATCAACAAGGGCAAGAAGACCAACATCATTGACTCCATGCTGCGCATGCTGGAGCAGTACTCGTCCAACCTGGAGGAGCTGATCAGGGAGAGGACCGAGGAGCTGGAGGTGGAGAAGCAGAGGACAGAGAAGCTGCTGTCTGAGATGCTCCCTCCGTGAGTCAAACATCATTACACACACATGCACACGCATGCACACACACACACACACATGGACGCACATGCACGCACACACACACCCGTGTCCTGTGTCACATGCTCTTAAACATGCCGTTCGCGTCACAGTTCTGTTGCCGAGGCGTTGAAGACAGGAGCCACAGTGGAGCCAGAGTACTTTGACCAGGTCACCATCTACTTCAGCGACATTGTGGGCTTCACAACCATTTCATCTCTCAGCGACCCCATCGAGGTGGTCGACCTACTCAATGATCTCTACTCGCTGTTCGATGCTGTTCTGTGTAACCACGATGTCTACAAGGTCAGTTCGCTACTTACCAGGGAACTGACCGGTATGAATCGCCTCAGCGCAGTATGGACAGGGCTGTTGGGACATTCTCAGTGTCCAGTAATCATGTAATTTGGACGACTGACCGATTTGCTTTCATAACATGTTAGGCAATTGGTCCTCTGCTGTTGTCCCCTAACAAACAACATGTACAGTAGTAATAGCACCAAATGTGCTACAAGTCCAAGCGTACTATAGTAAGATCCCGTGTTTCTACTCATAGGTGGAGACGATTGGCGACGCTTACATGGTGGCGTCCGGTCTCCCTAAGAGGAACGGGAACAAGCACGCGGCTGAGATCGCCAACATGTCCCTGAATATCCTCAGCTCCGTGGGCACCTTCCAGATGCGCCACATGCCCGATGTACCTGTGAGGATACGCATAGGGATCCACTCAGGTGAGGCGGCACTGAGGTGCCATTGAGGTGGCGTGTATCAGGTTCCATCAATCCTGTCTGACTGACAGCACAATGATGCATGACAAGTTTCATCGTTTCTTAAAGCCAGTCAGTGGCTTTACTGTTGACATATAGTTGCAACAATGTTTTATGCTGTGTGTGTGTGTTCGTGTGTGTGTGTGTGTGTGTGTGTGTGTGTGTGTGTGTGTGTGTGTGTGTGGGTGTGTGTGTGTGTGTGTGCGTGTGTGTGCCCTCAGGGTCATGTGTTGCTGGGGTGGTGGGACTGACCATGCCTCGCTACTGCCTTTTTGGAGACACAGTCAACACCGCCTCTCGTATGGAATCGACTGGACTGCGTGAGGACTCTATCTACTTCTAGATTTTATTATTAATAATATTATTATTAATAATTATTAACTTGTGATATTCCCACTATTTCTTTCTTTCTTTCTTTCTTTATTAGGTGGGCTAGCTTGTAAAAGCTAGCCCAACTTGTGATATTCCCACTATTTCTTTCTTTCTTTCTGTCTTTCTTTCTTTCTTTCTTTCTTTCTTTCTTTCTTTCTTTCTTTCTTTCTTTCTTTCTTTCTTTCTTTCTTTCTTTCTTTCTTTCTTTCTTTCTTTCTTATTAGGTTGGCTAGCTTGTAAAAGCTAGCCCAACTTGTGATATTCACACTATTTCTTTCTTTCTTCATTAGGTGGGCTAGCTTGTAGAAGCTAGCCCAACTTGTGATATTCCCACTATTTCTTTCTTTCTTTCTTATTCTTTTTCTCCTCAGTTTTTTGGCCCTTAACTTCTTCTTCATACTTTGTGCTAGAAACTTCATTCAAACTTTAAAATGTTCATCGTCTTTAGATGTTTCCCGGATGTATTCAGATTTTTGATATTTTTTATAGTTATTTAATAATTTAACTTTTAATAGTAATTTTTGTGCCATTGAAACTGCTGGTGGAATGTTCAGTATCATTATGTTTTTAGAGTGGTGGCAGCTGTTGCTTTGAAAATATTCACACATTTTGTAAACTGCTGGCACTCCTACAGTTTTGAAAGCTCACACACATATTATACATCAAAACGTTCACACAACTGTGCTGATTCGTACAATGTAAGTATCTAAGCTGTGTGACTTATAGTTTTCACAGTATGACGATTTGTTCGGCAACTGCGCTCCCCATTGAAACATATGGTGCCGCACTAACTTTTGAGCTGCTAATTTTGCATTTTTACCCCTTTTCTAACTTGTCGTCATGCCTACAGTGTTCAAGCTATACAGACATATTATAGATAGAAATGTTCTGCAAGTTCTCAGTATTCCTATGGTATCAATATATAAGCTGTAACATTTATAGTTTTCGCGATAGAGCTGTCTGAAGCGGACCATGTCTAGGATCAGAGTGTCAGTTGGGATTAGAGTGTTGGCAGCTGTTGCTATTTTTGAATTTGTGTGCATGTGCATTCTCTCTTAAAGGTACAGGCACCCTTTTATAACTAATGTGGTAGCACAGAACTCAGCCAAAGTGGAATAGAGACACATGATCTTCACTGGTGGGGGCCGGTGGGTAGCCCGGCGAGGAGTACACCGTCCCTGACTGGCAATGACCAAAAGGGGCGGAGCCTCACCACCACGCCACTATTCACGCCATAGAACCCACTTTTCAGCCCCTGAGTGGGCTAGAGACACACATGGGCAAATTCACTAAAGGATTGCGCAGCTTTTCCTGACGCAAAGCCTGTGCAAATAAGTCAAAAATAATGTTTGCTATTCACAAAGCCCTCGCAAAGGGTGAAATACGGTGTTAACTGCGTTGCCTTCGTCATTGCGTTTCTCTGCGCCGGTGTTATTAGCTGATATTTAAATTAGGTAATATGGGCGGAGAATGTTCCCCTTTCTATGCAAATGAACATTATTGCAAAACCCGCCCAATTCACAAAGATCGGCGCAAATTGCCTCACGCAGTTAAAGTGAAATTAATTGCGTTTTCAGAGACGTGGTGGTATTTAAGCACAAGGGGTGTGTCGCGGCCAGCCTTTCCGCTGATCATGGCAGCAGTGATTGTTGAGAGGCGAATTCGGCATCGCAATGCCAGGCATGTTGTTCGTGAGAGAATATTTAGAAGAAGGTCACTTTTTGATTTAACACTAGAACCACCGCGGTAGCTGTTTGGACACCAGAACGCGCAGCTCTTCAGCCAACTGGAGGATGAAGTCGCGTCTGGGGAGGCTCAGTTGACTATGCGTCTCTCCACCCGTCCCCAGCGAGTCCAAGCTCCCCCAATGAATAATACTTATTTATAATAGCCTACATAGCACGAAACTGTGCGTATAATAGTCTATACGCGAAACTGCGCATTCCCTATAGCTGTTCATTGAACGGCTGGGGGCCGATATAGGTATAAATAAATAAAAACATAGCCTAGACAATATATTTTTTATTTGAATGGTCTTGAAAATATTTTGCTTTTGTATCATAGGTGACGGCAGGTATCATCTTCAGCCATGGATGATGACTCCCGTGCGTAATCCTTCCAACGTTGGAGAGGCGGCGTACAACTGGGCTCACATCAGGACGCGCGGTGTGATTGAGTGCACATTTGGAATCCTGAAAAGCCGTTTAGATGCCTAGATCGTACCGGTGGGGCAATGTTATACACTCCCCCAAAAGTATGCCAGATCATCGTGCTGCAACTTGCATAACATAAAATGACAATTTTTCCTTTGTTCGTCTTTTCAAATCATTCCACCTCCGTTTGCAGTCTTCCGCGTTTACACACACAAATGGCACTGGAAATTAAACCCCAAATATGATTTTTTGCTGCAGTCGTGATATTTTTTGCAGAAAGCTGTGAGACATGTTTTTGAACCTCGTCCGTGAGGCCTTCAAGTTCGCTGTCTGAAAATCGTATCTTTCTTTTTCTGTCTGCCATCGTCCAATGATATGCATACGAGTTGTATGCGCTGTATGCGCAGTATTTATAGTCATTTCCTATATCAGCAGCAAATTGCACTCAGCCGCAAACACCGAATGGGCATGTTTGCGCTGGGATATTATTAGCGCAATGTCTTTAGTGAATAGGTTTTTACAACGGAGCACATAGCTGGAGCAACTGACGCGCAATGTAATGGTGCAATTAGCGGCCGCAATTCCACTTTAGTGAATTCGCCCCACAGTCTTCAGTGGTGGATGCATGGAAATTGCCCGGAGTTCACTGTACTGTCCCCGACTAGCTGTGACCCAAGGGGGCGGAGCCTAACCAGCACGCCACTATCTTCGCCACGGGCCCCACAACTCAGCCCCTGAGTGGGCTAGAGACGCACGGTCTTCGCCGGTGGGGGCATGGAGATTGCCCGGTCCGTAGTAGTTCTAGCAGTACTGTAGCTGTTACATACAGCTGCAGCAGCTAGCCCACCTCACATTTTCTCCAGGAAATGTACTTTCTAGTTTTATTTTCTATTGTACTGTACTCTCCTCTCCTCTCCTCTCCTCTCCTCTGCTCTGCTCTCCTCTCCTCTCCTCTCCTCTCCTCTCCTCTCCTCTCCTCTCCTCTCCTCTCCTCTCCTCTCCTCTCCTCTCCTCTCCTCTCCTCTCCTCTCCTCTCCTCAGCTCTCCTCTGCTCTCCTCTCTTCTGTTCTGCTCTCCTCTCCTCTGCTCTCCTCTCCTCTCCTCTCCTCTGCTATCCTCTTCTCTCCTCTCCTCTGCTCTGCTCTGCTCTCCTCTCCTCTCCTCAGCTCTCCTCTGCTCTCCTCTGCTCTCCTCTGCTCTCCTCTTCTCTCCTCTCCTCTCCTCTCCTCTCCTCTCCTCTCCTCTCCTCTCCTCTCCTCTCCTCTCCTCTCCTCTCTTCTGCTCTGCTCTGCTCTGCTCTCCTCTCCTCTGCTCTCCTCTCCTCTGCTCTCCTCTCCTCAGCTCTCCTCTCCTCTCCTCTCCTCTCCTCTCCTCTCCTCTCCTCTCCTCTCCTCTCCTCTCCTCTCCTCTCTTCTGTTCTGCTCTCCTCTCCTCTGCTCTCCTCTCCTCTGCTATCCTCTTCTCTCCTCTGCTCTGCTCTCCTCTCCTCAGCTCTCCTCTGCTCTCCTCTTCTCTCCTCTCCTCTGCTCTCCTCTCCTCTGCTATCCTCTTCTCTGCTCTCCACTCCTCTCCTCAGCTCTCCTCTGCTCTCCTCTCCTCTGCTCTCCTCTTCTCACCTCTGCTCTCCTCTCCTCAGCTCTCCTCTGCTCTCCTCTCTTCTGTTCTGCTCTCCTCTGCTCTCCTCTCCTCTGCTATCCTCTCCTCTTCTCTCCTCTGCTCTGCTCTCCTCTCCTCAGCTCTCCTCTGCTCTCCTCTGCTCTGCTCTTCTCTCCTCTCCTCTCCTCTCCTCTGCTCTCCTCTCCTCAGCTCTCCTCTGCTCTGCTCTCCTCTGCTCTCCTCTGCTCTGCTCTCCTCTGCTATCCTCTTCTCTCCTCTCCTCTGCTCTCCTTTCCTCTGCTCTCCTCTCCTCTGCTCTCCTCTCCTCAGCTCTCCTCAGCTCTCCTCTCCTCTCCCCTCCTCTTCTCTCCTCTCCTCTCTTCTCTATATCTTTGTTATAACAGTTGTCTCCTCCCTCCCCAGCTTATAGAATCCATGTGAACATGAGCACTGTGCGGATCCTGCGCTCCCTCAACCACGGCTACAAAATAGACGTCAGGGGCAAGACTGAACTGAAGGTACCCTAATCCTGACCCTGACCCTGACCCTATCACATGATCATAATCTAATGTTATGAACTGAAGGTACCCACCTCACATGAGGATCATCTAATGCCAGTTGTGAACTGAAGGATCTCACATTAGGGAATCATCTAATGTTACTTCACTGTAAGTTATGTTTATTATTCTAATATCCAAATAATAATGTGTTTTTCCCAGGGTAAAGGCATTGAAGAGACATACTGGCTGGTGGGGAAAGCTGACTTCACAAAGCCTTTGCCAAAGCCTCCTGAGATCAAAGCAGGGTAGGAGAGAGTCCTTCCAAGAATGGAGTGACATTTAGGCCATGTTTAGTTTAACCCACCCGTTGACTATTTCATGAATTTTAAGTTGTGAACTTTCTGTGTTTTGACCATTTCTCTCCCGTTGGGCAAAACAGGTTTGAGACTTGACTTGAATTTAGGGGGGGGGGGGTGATACACAGTACAGTATGTGATTCAGGCTGTTGTACTGTAATGTCCCTCCATAGGGAAGACCATCATGGACTGAACCCAGAGGATATAGCTGCATACAAGAGAAAGAAAGCAGAGAAAAAAGCTTGATTCTCTGATTCGTTATCAAGGAGGTAGCACCCGCATGCCTTATGGTGTTGTGATGAGAAGCTATCGTGTGGTGTGTTCTATGTGGTGTTCTCTCTGGTGTGTTCTGTGTGGTGTTCTCTCTGGTGTGTTCTCTGGTGTGTTCTGTGTGGTGTTCTCCCTGGTGTGTTCTGTGTGGTGTGTTCTGTGTGGTGTTCTCTCTGTGGTTCTGTGTGGTGTTCTCTCTGGTGTGTTCTGTGTGGTGTTCTCTCTGGTGTGTTCTGTGTGGTGTTCTCTCTGGTGTGTTCTGTGTGGTGTTCTCTCTGGTGTGTTCTGTGTGGTGCTCTCTCTGGTGTGTTCTGTGTGGTGTTCTCTCTGGTGTGTTCTGTGTGGTGTTCTCTCTGTGGTGTGTTCTGTGTGGTGTTCTCTCTGGTGTGTTCTGTGTGGTGTGTTCTGTGTGGTGTTCTCTCTGTGGTTCTGTGTGGTGTTCTCTCTGTGGTTCTGTGTGGTGTTCTCTCTGGTGTGTTCTGTGTGGTGTTCTCTCTGGTGTGTTCTGTGTGGTGCTCTCTCTGGTGTGTTCTGTGTGGTGTTCTCTCTGGTGTGTTCTGTGTGGTGTTCTCTCTGTGGTGTGTTCTGTGTGGTGTTCTCTCTGGTGTGTTCTGTGTGGTGTTCTCTCTGTGGTGTGTTCTGTGTGGTGTTCTCTCTGTGGTTCTGTGTGGTGTTCTCTATGTGGATCTGTGGCTGATGTTCAGTAATCTGTGGGTCTTTCTGAGTCCCCCATCCCCCAAACTATCCATCATCAGGCTCTTGATCTCCCCTAGTCTCCATAATCTCCTGCTCTTATCACCTTATACTGTACCTTCACAAGTAGATCGGTTGACCTCGAAAAAGACATTCATTTTGTTAATTCATTTTCTTTTTGGGTGGGAGCCTATTTCAATTTGCTGTTATGATTATATACCTTTATGTGGCATGCTTGTTTAAGGTTTCCTTTTGTTTGAATCTTCTTGTATTTCATTGTTCACTATAATGTGGTACATTTTCAGGGACAACTGGCAAGAGATGGTGACGAATGAGATCAAGACGATATTTCGAAAGGCCAACAGGCAAATGGACAAGCCTAAAAATCTAAGAACATGAAAGAGAAAAAAGAGAGGAGTAAATGAAAAGGAAGAGGAGGAGACATCCATGAAGAGACAGAAGGATGAGGGACAACAAAAGGAAGTAAAGCAGGCAGAGGGCATGCATGGGCCAGCCCGCTCACTGAGGATTACATGGGACTCCTTTAATAGGATTGCCTGCCGTGTGGCTAATCTACTTGTGACCAGCACAGCGAAAAGGGAGAGTACAAATGAAATGAAGGTTGTTGTATTACCAGGGTGCGACAGGGAAAGTGCATATTTCCTTAATGAAGAATGCCCTAACTCCTCTCGGCCTTCATTGGACACTAAGTGGCCCTGCGTCATCATGAACATTATTTTTCTGTTGTTGATGTGTTATAAGATGTTGGCAAAAGGAATGTTGATTCACTCGAACAAGGTTTTGGAGAGAATGTCAGAGTGATAGTTATGGCTTAATTGTATGTATGGCCGAAGGGCTTTGTGTAAGGTTAGCACGGGGGGCATGGATGCTATCATACAGTATGTATCTAATTGGTCTACTGTATTGATGATGAACTACATCATGATGAATTACACATTATTGAATTCCTATTCAAAATATGAGGGTAGATATGTTTCTACATGTAATGTTGGTGTACATAAATTATTTGCATGATTCATCAGCTTTTTGTAGATTGATTCACTGTTTCTGTACGCTGTGTGAATGCAATCCATTGTAGAACCTCAAGTTACTACAGAGTATGTGAGGACACAGCTCACACTGAGGCCAGGATCACATGTAGGATCTGTCAGCGCCTACTGTGCCTAATGGACATATCTACTGAAAGGGCAGCATGACCCAACATTGTCATCCCCCATTTGTTGCTGCCTTCATCGACAAGAGCACCATCTCTTGTCAGGCTCGAGATGTAACTGAATGTACTTCTTGTAGGCCTACATTTGAATAATAGGTTCATAAGATAAGATAGATAACAAGAACAGTGCAAACCCTCAATAGATGATAACCAAATAACTTGAGCAATGATAAAGTGCATGTAGTATGTGGATTATTAAGGAAATAATATTGTTTCATGGACATCCAACACATTATTCCATGCTTTTATATTTCATACATCATAGACTGACAATAACTTAGACAGTGACTTTAAAGTGCAGAATGTGTTTTTTTTTCAAATCCAGTCTTTGTGGTTATTTGTCTTGGATGTTTATAAAAGACAAAATGACTTATGTACATATGTTATATTGAATTAAATAAATCATTGGATGATTTTAATACTGTCCTTTTTCTTTTTGTATTTTATACTTTCTACGATTTTTTCAGAATGATTTTTTTCTATTGCACCAGTAGATGGCGCCAATAATTAATCTACTAACCCCCTTTTCAATTATTTCTTTGAGCTCTGAACTGATCAGTCTGGTGATTGTAATAGTAGATGGTTCCTGTAGATGTAGATGTGCTCTGTGTTTCAATGTTGTTTCCACTTCTCATTGGGAACAAGCGTAGCAGGGGAGAATGTGCTGATCCTTGTGCCCTGTCTCTCCATGTGAAACCTGCACTCCTCATTTCCTCTGCCGTGGTTAGTAACCCCTTTGATCCTAAAAGGAAGTGAACTGTTTCTCAGTATCAAAAGCACTCTGGACTGCACCAACTACAACATTAAAGGGCATGAGGAGAACCTCTCTAGTTGAATCCTCTGGAATTTGCCAGGTTTCTCACATTTCCCCATTCATCGTTGTCATTCATCGTTGTCATATCACCACATTCCAGTCTAATGTGGAATGTTTGCACTCACGTCAACAGGAAAGATTGTTATTATTGTCCTCATTCTTATCATTGTCACTCTAGTTAAGACTGTTGGCCTGGAAAGATACAAACCTAGAGACAGCTTTGTTTACCATGTACTGTATAGTGCAGGTATACATATTAAAACCATGCAGATTACTTCGATGTATATTCAAATGTGTAATCATAATCAGAGAACATAATACATGCCAAGTTAGATATTTAGTTTATTTTTATTGAAAAAGTGACAAGTTAAAAAAATACAAACGTACATTTCAACTTAAACTCACCTGCTCCCTGGGAGTATCTGTCTTCTCTCAGTAGCCCTAATATTATAAAGATAATAAAAGTCTTACTATAATACACATACACTCTTTCCTGCGTCGTGTTTGAAAATTTGACACACACACACACACATTAGCCACTGCTAAACAGTATTAAAGTTCATCGCGCATCTTGTCGCCTTTGGGCCGCACAAGTCTGCCGATGTAGAGGATGGAGTTGGTCATGTTGTCCTTCACCAGGAAGATGAAGGGATGGTCAATGTAAAACAGCTTGGGATTCCTCAGCTTGTCAGTGCCAAAGATGCTTGTGTCAAAGCTGTTTCCCTCGGTGTCCAACTCCAGGGCAGAAGCATGGAACACATTTGAAAGGTAGAGGTCTTTCTTGCCAGAGATGTTGGACAGATCAGCCTTGGACTTATCCACAGCTTCGGTCAGACCAAGCTCACCAAGATGTTTCTGGAGAGAAGAGGAAGATAAAGATATAAACCTCTTCAAATACAAGACAATCAATCAGTCTACTGATAATTGAGTTTAACACATTAATGGTAATTGCATTAATGAGTGCAAAAAGCATCAATGTATGCCATTTAATCTCTAACTGGTAATGCCCTCTGTCAAATCCTCCACTCATCAAACCTACAGCTCTAATCTCACTGGTATCTAGGCTACCTGTAGGTTATGGCTGACTTCAAGGCTGATTTTGGGCATGGAGATGGCCACGGCCTTCTCCTCCATCCTGCTCATCCAGGTGTCCACCTGCTGCTTGGTCAGCAACTTCTCCAGCCTGTCCAGGGGCTCCAGATGGTAGGGCATGATGAGCACCATGCTGGACTGCTTCTGGCCCAGGGGCATGCTCAGCACAAACACTCTGTTAGCGGTGTCCTCATGGAAGTCATAGAAACCTGTGAAGAAAAATTATTAACAAAATGATGAGATGAGAAGGTGGCTATATTTGATGAAAGGGTTTAAAAATAGCCTAAATAAATAAAGTAGGCCTACCTGTGCGGTGCATCATGGGAACAGAGACAGTGAATGAACGTGTCACCAGAAAGCCACGGTTGTCCACCATGTTGTGATGGAACGTCTCAGCCCAGTGAGCTGTGGATAGAGAACAGATTTTTTTTTGTTTTAACTTTCCAACCCTTAGACTGTCATCACAACATAGCAGCACACATTATTGTGAATATATAGAGGTCTACATATGCTTAAAGAACATAGCATTGATGATCATGGCTCCATCGGTATTCTGCACATCCTTGGTTATCTGCGGCAGCTTGCCTTCCGTCAACTTGGCCGCCCACTCATTGATGGATTTCACCGCGTTCTTGTCCTGGAAGTTGATCTTGGAGTGGTCGAAGTTGTAGTGCTTCTGGCTTCTCTTCACGAAGTCATCAGCAAAGGTGACGGAGCTGGGCCCATAGAGACGGTTGCTGATCTTCCATGTGGTGTTACGCACTTTGGCATCGCTAACCTCGGCCAGCAGCTCGGAGAGGCCAGAGTGAAGGTGCTCATCGTTTAGGGCGTCCGCACTAAGGACCCCTGGGAGGCGGTGGATGACTTGCCCCCGAGGACCACCATGCCCAGGGAGGACGCCAGCACCACAGGGGAGATCAGGATGTTTTCCGTGCCTTTCTCCTTGGCCATGTTGTGGTAGAGGCTGAAGGCCAGGTTGGCGGTGTTGTCAGCCAGCATGGCGGCATGGCTGCTCAGCTTCTTGTCTTGGCCAGAGGCTGCCAGGGCCAGCAGGCACAGAGCAATGAGGTTGGTCACCCACATCCTTCCAGTCTCCACGAGCAGCTAAACAAGCCTGGAAGAAGACAATCATATGATATGGTTGTTTTTTTAATAATGGTGATTGGAGTTGGTAGCAAAACCTATATGAAGAGACAATTGGTTGGTTGATTGTTGTGGGAGCCCGACATGTGTTTAATTCTGTGGTTCTAGATCAAATCAAATCAAACTTTATTTATATAGCGCATTTTATACACAGATGCAACACAATGTGCTTTACAGAGAGCAATGGAAGGGTGGGCATAGGTCCCACGCCCACATATTCCAGAGGGAAGCAAAAAAACAGTTTCACCCGGGGGCCAGAAAAGTGAGCTGTAAAAATTCTTCCCTGACCGCTCTCAACGATACGATCAAGCAAGCTCCTGGAAAATGTTTGTCTATTGGCTAAGAACATATACAGAGCATTAAACATGGGCTAGATACTTAATAAGAGAGGCATACAGTAACTAACAGTAGAATGCAAATAGTTCCAGAGAAGTGGCCTACATGGTAGGCCATTATGTGTTAGCTATCCCTGTAGTCTCTAATATGATATTTGAGTGAATCATATAACAAAGCACAGTAAGCACTTAGCAGAACAGGCTCAAGACTGGGTGCATGCTCTGTAGTCATACATTTGATCTAAAATAGCCACCTTAAGGCCTGTCATGTGACTGCTGACCCCTGACAGAATCAGAAGAGCTGAGCAGTGGCAGCCTTATAATTTACAGCCACGTCAGCAGCAGCAGCTGAGGCAAAGCCTGCAAACTGGTACTTCTACTGGGAGTCATCCTCCTGGAAGTAGTGTACTCTGTGCTGTTTTGGTTTTGTAATTCTATGCTTCTTTCTGTTGTTGTCCAATGTGGTAGAAAGATGTGGAATTCTACATAAGATGTAGAATTTCTCATGTGGGAGACCCTTAGTGGTTTGAAAAATATCTGATAAGGTAATACCAGGCATTGCATTTTCACTGGAACCATCACTAGAGTCAACATAACATTAGAGTTTAAAATGTGATGCCACGCATATGCAACCACTGCATTTGCGGTTCAAGAACCCTCTCAGGCTAGTGAAGGACATGCAGCAACAGGCTGAATGAGCATCGCCCCAATTGTTCAAACAAAGGACCAACGCGTGTATAGCCTCAGGATACAGCTATCATCAACAAGGAGTTGCCTCTGGCACCATTTTTTAGTTGACTGATAGTAAAACTAAGCGTCTCTGTCCCCTGGAAAGGACCAGCCATGTTGGCTGCACATCAATTCATTCTTTGTTGTTCCTTGAATATACCTGGAAAAGTTTTCATACTGTGGTCTGCGATTTTCATTCTGAAAGACAAGAGGTGCATGGGGTAATCTCCATAGATCAGATAATAAAACATAAATCAGGCTCATATGGAGAAATATTCTGTATCATTGTAAGACATTATGCTCCATTTGTCTTTGCAAGGACTTTTTGAAGCATTTTACATGTAATAATTCATTCTAACACGTTAACCCATTTTAATTGGTTAGCCTGCCCCTCACCACACCCAAAATATACAAAAAAGTCATCCAATCAGCTTTGCCACAGTGGAGCAGCATCACATTCCACAGGAAGGAGGACCGCCCACCATTCCCAAAGTTAGCAATGGAATTCAGTTGAGTCTAACTAACTGTTTTTTAAAAAGTAAAAATTTTAAAAAGTAATTTTCCAAATCAAAAGAATGTGTTTCCTTAAACTGTTCAGTAACTAATGGCATGTATCAGCAGACAAACATTCTACCATGTAGCACAGTTGTAATTGCATGACTCAAGTGACATAGAACATGTGTATTGCAATTACTTCTCTTTCTTCTCTGTTTAAAACATAAATGACAGAACCATATTCCCTAGATACCCTGCTCGATAACCTACCTACTCGATAACCTACCTAAAACAAAGCATCATCATGTATCTATCTATCATCATGTATAATCTTCTCATCCTTACCTGGCACAGTTAAGCCCAATCTCTCCTCTGAGTGCTGGATTGTCAGTCTGTCGGCTAGTATAGCCAGACCCTCTTTGAATGCCTATATACCCTGGAGAAGAAACTTCTGGAAAGTGGGACTGGACAATTATAATGAGGTTCTCGGTTTTCCCCAGGAAGGGTTGAGACCTCCCCTCCCCTGAAAGCCAGCAGCTGGAGGGGACAGACCCAGCCCACTGCTGCCGGGTCCCAGAGCACGAGAACAGACTGACTCAACCATACCCACTACTTACATCATATCACTGTTTCAATGCTTTAGGATTTTTTTTATATAGATAGACTATATATATATATATGTGTGTGTGTGTGTGTGAACATGTGGGAGACTTGTGCCCTTTTCACGTGTTCAACTTTAATGGTATGTGAAATACATTTCAAGTCCGCTGTAGTATGTTAGTGGAACTCCTGACTCACCTGTGAATGTCCGGATTCAGTCCGGATTTAGGGCCGGCCACAGCACCGAGTCTGCCCTCTTGAAAGTATTAAACGACCTACTCCTCATCGTTGACTCAGGGAAATGTGCTGCACTGGTTCTCCTGGACCTCAGTGCAGCATTTGATACTATAGATCACACCATCCTCCTCGACCGCCTCCAACAGGGGGTTGGCATCACCAACACAGCCCTGTCCTGGTTCAAGTCCTACCTCAACAACAGGACCTTTTCAGTGAATATAGCCAACCATTCATCCTGCCGTGTCAACCTCACCTGCGGGGTCCCTCAGGGCTCAATACTGGGTCCCATCCTTTTCTCCATCTACATGCTGTCCCTCAGCCAAGTCATTCATCACCATAAGATTTCCTTCCATTGCTACGCAGACGATACTCAAATCTATCTTCCACTCAGGGCAGACGATCCCTCTGGGCTGGACCGTCTGAAGGACTTTTTGCGGGACATAAAGGAGTGGATGTCACAA
This sequence comes from Borostomias antarcticus, assembly GCF_949987555.1. Lineage (NCBI taxonomy): Eukaryota > Metazoa > Chordata > Actinopteri > Stomiiformes > Stomiidae > Borostomias > Borostomias antarcticus. The sequence continues at coordinate 38,648,269 of NC_140234.1, read as the reverse complement.
AACTTCCTGCAGCTCAATGACACCAACAGTGAAATCCTTCTGATCGGCAACTCCACCTCGATCAGTCAGATCAGAAATAATCTAGGAAGTTTGTCCACCCTTGAAAAATCCCACGTCAGAAACCTTGGGGTCATATTTGACACAGACCTCAAATTTGACAAGCAAGTGAGATCTGTGGTGCAATCCTGTTTTTTCCAACTGCGCACAGTATCCAAAATCAAGTCCTTCCTCTCCTCCAGCGACCTACGGAGGGTCGTACTAATGCTCATCTTCTCCAGACTTGTCACCGACAAGACCATCCACAGCATGCAGCTAGTCCAAAATGCCGCTGCCAGGCTGGTGACAGGCACTAAGATGAGGGAACACATTTCTCCTGTCCTCTCCTCCCTTCGCTGGCTCCCAGTGAAGCGCAGAGTGAAATTCAAGATCCTCACGTATGTCTTCAAAGCCCTCAATGGTCTCGCCCCAGCTTACATCAAAGATCTCCTGGACCAACCTACCAGCTTCAGGCCTGGTCGCCGGCTCAGATCTGACAACCAGATGACCCTGAAGGTCCCACGGTCAAAACTTGTCACAAAGGGAGACCGTGCATTCTCAGTGATGGCACCTGGGCTATGGAACAAGCTTCCTCTGAACATCAAGTCCGCCACCACCCTGGACTCTTTTAGAGCACAGCTTAAAACTCACCTCTTTGTCGCAGACATTCTTTAATTTATGTCCTTGTCTTGTGTCTTAAATGTAGTTTCATTTTGTGTCTCTGCAGTCCTTTGTTTTTGTTTGTCTCTTTTTGTACCCGGGCTGCGCCCCGGGCTGATGTAACAGTTGGTTGGGGGGCGCATTATAAATAAAAATAACATAACATAACAATGGGCAGATTTCATCATAGTTTAGGGGTAAATGTTCCCAGCAACATCAAAAAGAGTAATCCTCATCAACCCCCCAAAAACAGACATGAGGGGACATTGTAGAGCAGGGGTGGCCAACCAGTCAGAGACTAAGAGCCACAAAAATTACTGTGGTACCACCCAGAGCCACACCATATATACCAGCGTTTCTCAACCTTTTTTTCAGTCACCGCACCCTTCATAAGTACTTAAAATCCCAAGGCACCCCAGTCTAAAATAAGAAGAAAAACGTTATTGTCCATTAAACATACATTTAAAGTTAATTTATTTAAAATTAATACATACAACAAGATATTTTCTGACATAATATATTTTGGACTGGGTTGGGTTAGGCTGGGCTGGACTGGGCTGGGTTAGGCTGGACTGGACTAGACTGGACTGGACTGGACTAGACTGGACTGGACTGGACTGGGCTGGGCTGGGCTGGGCTGGGCTGGGTTAGGCTGGACTGGACTGGGCTGGGTTAGACTGGACTAGGCTGGGTTAGGCTGGGCTGGACTGGGTTAGGCTGGACTATGCTGGGTTAGGCTGGACTGGACTGGGCTGGGTTAGGCTGTACGGGACTGGGCAGGGTTAGGTTGAACTGGGCTGGACTGGACTGGACTGGACTGGACTGGACTAGACTGGACTGGACTTGACTGGACTGGGCTGGGCTGGGCTGGGCTGGATATTTGAGGCTTTGAAATGTCCCAATGATGTCTGGCATATCAGACAGAATGGCTTACCATTACGTTCTATGAAGAAAAAATGACTCTCCCACTCGGGTAAAAAATGTCTTGTGTTCGTCTTCATATTTTCTTTTCGCTGCGCATTTCTTTCCAGCCATTCTTTGGATGTTTACAATTATTTTGTTACCAATGTGATTCGCTACCTATATGATTGGTTTGAAGTGGTTCTCACGCGACTTCCTCGCGACCTACTGTAGCGAAACGAATCATATGATTTTATGACAAATCTGCAATAAACTAAAAGAGAAAAGAAAAGAGAGAGAGAGAGAGAAACGTTCTTATGGAATGAATGAATTTATTTTTTTAATGAAAGGATGGAAGAGCCGCAAGCCAACTTTTTTTTAATCAATGGAGGAGCCGCACATTTACGGGCAAAGAGCCGCATGCGGCTCGCGAGCCGCGGGTTGGCCACCCCTGTTGTAGAGGATTTGAACTGTAGATGAGAGCATGTCGCAGCCGCTCCTCCCCTCCCCTCCCCTCCCCTCCCCTCCCCTCCCCTCCCCTCCCCTCCCCTCCCCTCCCCTCCCCTCCCCTCCCCTCCCCTCCCCTCCCCTCCCCCACACTGCCACGTATCACAGTGTGAGCTGCTGATTGTAGGGTAGTGTGCAGAACCGTATGTAAACAAGCCCAGATTTAACCCGCTCTGAACAGACCCTCACATTTCCCATAAAGCAACTCTGGCAGGGGTTTGCATCATTCAATCTGATGTGTTGCTAAAGTATATTTTTACAACTTTGATTAAAAAAATAAAAAGGTGATGGTCATGGTAGTGGTCAACAAAAAAGTCAGGGGCCTGTTGGCTTGTGACGCCTCCTGTGTTATACTCTAATGGCTTTTGAGATGATGTATGATCAAGTAGATGATGCATGACTTAACTTTGTCCTATGAAGACACAAGTCTTAATAATGATTAATTACTATGCATACCAGAGTACATTAGTACTGTAGATTCCCTCTGTTTATAGTTTTCATTAATTTTCCACGATCACGCTGATAAGTGTCAGTGCAGTGCTGAGTACTGGGACACATACTGTCTGCCGTAGCCCGGGGCTCCCCTGTAGTCTTATTCCTCCTCTTTTTCCAGCCCTGATGGAAATTGTCCTCAAATACCAAGAGAGATTTGCCTCTTGTTGACTGACAGAGCAGGTCCCCGAGGCTTCAACAAACAGAAATGTTTAGAGATCCACCAAAAGAATTCCTAAAGCCCCAGACCTTCCCCCTCAGGCTCTACGTGTTATTTTGTGGGAGCTTAACAGTCAAATTCCTTAGCAGAAGTGGGGAAGGCTTGGGTCAAACAAGCCTGGTCCCACCCCCTATGGAGGTTTCTAGAAAATACCACATGGTCTAATACATATCTCCAACATAAACTCTTGGTCAGATGATGAAGGTTTAATTGAACTATTTAATGAATCCCTGAATGGTTAGAGAGTTATAATAATAAAGTCAAACGGTCAGCTGGACTACAATTAGTTAATTTATTCACAGTTCCTTACAGTACAATGTTTTCAGCTGGTGTATCTTGCTCAAGGGCACAAAAACCTTAGTCGCTTGTGCTCTGGCCAAACATAATGAACCACAATGCTAGGTAATCTCGCCAGGGGCTACTAGATGATATACAGATTATATACTGTAAATGCACAATATAGATTTACTGCATGATCAGAATCAGAATCACATTTATTTTGGCCAGATAGGTTTGCACATACTGTACAAGAAATTTGTTTTGGACTATTGGTGCATAACAATAAATAAGGTGCAAGGACAAGACAGGGCTGTACAAATAAATACAATAGTGAGGAGGCAAATACTAAACAATCAACAATAATGTCCAAAATAATGCTGCAGCGTCAGTGGGGGTCACGGTCTTGTTGATGAGGCTGTTTGCAGTCGGGAAGAAATTTGCTGGGAGGTTTTGTTCCTAATGATCCACAGCCTCCTGCCAGATGGGAGTCGTTCAAAGAGTTTGTGGGAGGGGTCGGCAGTAATCTTCCTCACCTGCTTCAGGGCCTTGGAGGCGTGCAGGGCCCTGGAGGGAAGGCAGGTTGCAGCCAATCACCCTCTCAGCTAAGCGGATGACACGCTGAAGTTTGCTCTTGTCCAGTGGCAGCAGGTGGTGATGGAAGTGAGGATGGACTTGATGATGGAGGTGTAGATGTGAACCATCATGGGCTTTGGCAGGTTGAACTTCTTCAGCTGCTGCTGTACACATTCTGCTGTGCCATCTTGCCTTCACTTGAGGTCTGGGGAGATGCTTGGTGCCCAGGACCGGAGGGACTCCACGGTGTCGACTGGGGAGGAACTCAGGGTGATGGAAGTGGGACTGGGTTCTTTCTGAAGTTGTGACACATCAAGTCAAGACACACAAGTTGTCTTGTGTCTAGTCTGTACTTAAGTACTTTTTGCACACCCTTTATATGGTATATTATGTATATACTGTATATTGTGCCTTACTGCCCCCCCCCCCTCCACTGTGCCTTTTGTTATGTGTTGCAGATCACTTTAGCTACAGTAAAAAATATCTGAATTCTGTTCCTGGGCTCTTTTGGAAACCTTGATCTGAACACAAGCTCCTCAGATATCAGAAAGTCTGAAAACAGAGATTACTCCTTTAGTGATGAAAACATACAGTAAAAATGCCCACTGGATATGAAGTGAGCGCCAGGGGAAATCTGTCTCTTTCTCCACCATCTATGTGTCCTCAGTGTCTCTCTGATGTTCTAGCTCTTGTTTATCCATATATATGCTTCCACTGTATTCTAATACTCAGTTCCTCTAAAGTATTCTCCTGCTGAACTGCAACATTGCTCTCAAGTTAAATAAAGGATGACTTCATGTATTATTTAAATCATAGGTGTTCTTGTTGAGTTGAGCAGTTACTGCCAAATGTGTGATGATTTCAGATACAGCTTCAGTCTACGAGATGAGAGACACATGGGGATCACCTGGGATTGGGTTGCAAAGACTATGATGTACGTTAAGACCTCAGTGATGTGTCCACTCTGCTGTATGATGTAACTTTACAAAGCATTGATGCAATAAATTTGTATAGAGAGCACTATTTTCAATTAATAAAACACATGTAGGCCGACAGCAGTTATAGTTTATTGCTAGAACTTATGCAATAAACTGCATAATTGTGTTTTTCAATCAGGTGGAATTTCATGTGTATATAGTGTATGTTGGGACTGTGAATGTGCTACGTAAAAAGGTTAGACCAACTTTGCATAAAATTATCAAACTATCACTTTTTTGTCCTCCACTAATTCTCATAATTTAGAGTTCCTGAAGATGTACACTGTTACATTACATTTGATTGATCTTGATTATATTTGTACTCTTTTATTAACTTTTGCACCTCTTAAGGTCTTTGATGTACAGAGCTGTGGAAATAATGTTAACTAGAAAGGGTGCTCAGAGAGCACAGGGCTCCGCCCATTAATGTTTTTTTGTTGGTGTATTGAGTTGAAATGGTTAAACTCACTCCTCAGTATAAATATAGCACACTTGCACCATTGAAGAGTGAGCTTTTTGGTGGTGTAACTGAGTGGTTTTTATTAGAGGTGGTCATGTACAGTATGAACACAACTGAACATACTTGTGTACTTTTTTAAATCAGCCATTACAGACAATAACAGAAGACAAGTTACAAAACTGTATACAGAAATTAAGTCCAGTGTTTATTCCTCTGGGGGGGGGAAGGACAGGCACTAACCCAGTGTCCATGCCTCTGGGAGGGGTAGAAGAGCACTAGTTCAGTGTCCATGTCTCTGGGAGGGGTAGAGGGGCACTAGCCCAGTGTCCATGTCTCTGGGAGGGGTAGAGGGGCACTAGCCCAGTGTTCATGTCTCTGTGAGGGGTAGAAAGGCACTAGCCCAGTGTCCATGCCTCTGGGAGGGGTAGAGGGGCACTACAGTAGTTCAGTGTCCATGTCTCTTGAATGGGTTCTAAGTTGGCTTATGCTACATCCCCCCATTGAGTTTCGTGAAAATCGTTCTGGTAGTTTTTGAATAATCCTGCTATGTGGTGGATAATACTTTTTTTTTCATTTGCTTCAACACTCAAATTAAAAAGAACACATAGTTAGTGAAACCTGACACTCAAGGGGCAAAACCTCAGCCCAGATAGCTTATGATTTATATGTAGGCTCGGCTGTAGCTCAGTTGGTAGAGCGGGTCGTTCAATGATCGAAGGGTCAGTGGTTCAAATCCACATGTCGAAGTGTCTTTGAGCAAGACACCTAACCCCAAATTGCTCCCAATGAGCAGATTAGCACCTTGGTACCGCCATTGGTGTATGGGTGAATGAGAGGCCATTGTAAAGCGCTTTGAGTGCCGCTAAGGTGGAAAGTGCAGTCCATTTACCATTTAGGCTAATACCACAGGATCCAGACTAAGAAAATGTAACTTTTACTAATACAGTGTTTATCTGATTTGTTTTTCATGAATCAAATATGATTTAGTTTTACATGCATAGAAACATAAGACAATATTGGGCCTAAACAGAAAAAAAAGAAAGTTGATATCAAAAGCCGAACCCGGGAACCGAATTCGGGTCAACGCATTGCTAGACTGATAGGGGCATAGACATAAAGGGAGGGAAGCCAGTCCAAGTATCTGAAATGTTGTTTTCTTTTAATTCGTGTATCCGCCCAGTGATTCTGATCCACACCAACATTTAATGTGTTCTAATTTGGCCCATGTTACACCCCTCCACCGAGTTTCATGAACATCGCTCTGGTAGTTTTTGTATAATCCTGCTGTGACGAATGAACGAACGAATGAAATAACACACAAGACTGAAAACATACCCTCCGCCAGCGGTCGCTGGGCGGCCCCAATAACAAAGCTTGAGGCGAGAGGAGGTTTCCTGATGGTTGACTGATGTATTGACACGCCGTCTACTGGTTTGTAAAGGCTCTTACTTAAAACTTTTAAAGTTGCTTCCTTACAAGCGTTGGAAGCCCATTAGACTAATTTAATTGTGGTCAAAATCTGGCTTATTAATAACTTTTAAAAACGTTAGGATTGTTTTAAAAACGTAAGGATTTTATATGATCTTTGGGATTGATCTAACGTCACTGTAATTCTCTTGCTTTAATTAAATACAGACTTAGGGAAGAACAGAAGTTCAGTTGTGTATACAATACATTTCATCCATTGGCACACGTCTGCAAAAGAGGTGTTAAAAATGTATGAATAACCTTTCAGAATGGGACTATATGGCATTATAGTCCTACGACCACTAGATGGCGAGGTAGGCTGATAACAGAGCTGAGGGTCAGTATTATGCCTGGAAGCTGAACGTTTCTTGCACTCATTGTGGATGGAGAATCAACATTATTTATACGGCACAGTTCAGTTTCAACCCAATACATTTGAATGAGAAAATCATCCAGCGATCTCCATGAGGAATGAGTACATTAAATTCTTAACGACTATGCAAGATAGATATCATAGTGTTTTGTGAGCTGTCTGTGTGTGTGTGTGTGTGTGTGTGTGTGTGTGTGTGTGTGTGTGTGTGTGTGTGTGTGTGTGTGTGTGTGTGTGTGTGTGTGTGTGTGTGTGCGTGCGTGCGTGCGTGCTTGTGTGTAACAGTTAAACTCACCAACAGGCTTCTTCCTCTATTATGGTCAGCCTCCTCCTCCAATATAAGAGGCCTGATCAGCCTCTTCCTCCTCCTCCTCCAGTATGATAGGCCTGGTCAGCCTCTTTCTCCTCCTCCTCCAGTATGATAGGCCTGGTCAGCCTCTTCCTCCTCCTCCTCCAGTATGAGAGGCCTGGTCAGCCTCTTTCTCCTCCTCTTCCTCCTCCTCCTCCAATATGGGAGGCCTGGTCAGCCTCTTTCTCCTCCTCCTCCTCCTCCAATATGAGAGGCCTGGTCAGCCTCTTTCTCCTCCTCCTCCTCCTCCTCCTCCTCCTCCTCCTCCTCCTCCTCCAGTATGAGAGGCCTGGTCAGCCTCCCCCTCCTTAAAAAAATTATATACATATATATATATATACATATATATATATATATATATATATATATATATTACATTCCTATATACTGTAGACAAATATATTTATATATATATATATATATATATATATATATATATATATATATGTCTACAGTATATAGGAATGTAATCTATAGCACGTTTAAAGGGGAAGCTGAGAATGAGCAGCCCAGCTGGTGTGGCTGATGGCTCACCAGGGAGAGAGGGTCTGCCTCACTTCAATCAAACATGACATGTCACAGGAAGTCTGAACACACGAATCCACGGTCCTTCCCTTCAGCAGGCCTGCATGGGAGCTGAGTCTTTGTGTTTGAAATGCAAATGGATCCATGGGATTCATTTGAATTCAATTGTTCATATTTTCATTACTTCAGATAGTTGTTAATTCTCCGCCTAATTGACAATTAAAGAGCATAAATGAACAGATTAATGGTTTTGTCCTTCAGTAGCCTAGAGGGTGTTCAGCCAAGCATGTTATACCTCAGCAAACATCCAATTCAAACAATCGCGGCCGATTTCTTTCATGAATCAAATATGATTCAAGTTTCCTCCTCTGTCAAATTTGATTTTATTCAGCGTGATAAAGACATAGCATCTGCTGCTTCCTTATGAATTGATATTCCCTTCTGCCTCCATTATCCTTCCACTTGAGAAGAATGCACTTAAATACTACCACTGGCTGATAGATTGGATCAATTTATTGATCTATGCAATAGATAGATATATGCAAAATTGAGTTGGGTTGATATCATTTGGTTACTAAAACATTACACAGTAAAATGTGTATTTTGGTAGCTATACGTCATTTGTCCCTTGACTTTGGATGTGTGCAATATTGCATGAGTCAATGTGAACAATGAGTGTGTTTCTGAAACAGCTGAGCGCCAGAGGTGCTGTTCTTTTTTTGTCATAAAAATCATAAGAATCATAATTATTTCATCATTATGGTTGAATGATACGATCACTCGCATTCTCCCTTTTCAACTTATGATGCTAACAAAAACCATGTTCTGGAGTGATTTAGTCATTGCTCAACAACATAATGTTTATTTCATATTACCATGGCTACATGAATTCTATGGTCAATGAAGAAACCTGACAGCTAGCCAGCACTTTCTTGGCAATGGCATATATTCATAAAAGATTATCATTGTACTGTAGAAATCATGGTTACAGTGAGAGAGACTCATGTTGATTGTAAATAAATCCACACATAAGACACGTGTGCAACTGGACGCGCTGATTGTAACAGAGGCAGTTGATGCTTCTCTGCCATTCATTTAAAAAGGTCACCCAGGGCGACAGTAGCCTATCAATTTGCCAAACCAACCCATCTTAAAATAGAAGTGGGGATAGCCATGCAGGCAATATAATAGCCAAGCCTATTTATGCAGCTCTTTTAAGTCTGTTGTGTGCAGTGTATGACGGTAGCCTATAGGGTGCAGACACTTATGTTCAGCTTTCCACTGCAGTCCACTAGGCTTTATATTTCTAGAAATAGCTAATGGAAATGCTGATTATCTACCCAGCCTGAATAATCTTCTTTTTTCATTTTTCATATTTTTTTTTTTTAAAGCTAGAGGCACAAATGCGAAGTCGCGTGCGCCGTTTTGGTCTGGACTTTGGAGCTGGATGCTCTCGGTTTTTATACCCCGGTAGCCTACCGTGCCCGGTGCAAGCGGGCAGGCAATAAAACTCACAACTCCGCCCACTAGTCGCTCGATTGAATTACTCGCCCGGTGTCCACGGACAAGGCATGCTCCTCAGGCAGCGGAATGAAACGGTGCGGTGGAATACTTACTAAGAACAAGCGGTAGACCGATACCAGCCTCGATGTGGGATACGCCCTCATAGAAGGCTACAACTTAAAAGAATAACTTCGAGCTGATTTTTTTTTACTGCAACTTTGCAGGACATTTGTTTTCTTTTGTCCTCAGTGTTTGTCAACCTATGCCCACCCACCTACCTTTCCATACAACATACTGGCCTTAGCTTGACGGGCAATTGGTCGGACAGAACAACTCTGCTGGTCAACGAAAGACTGAAATATTTGGAGAAGGTAAGATTGTTAAAGAGGTCGTCTTGTTTTATGCAAATAGAGCTGTTTTTCTACCTGGCTGGGTTGTTTAGGCGTTGGAAGTGAGGAGTGCCTACTGTACCCTGTGTCATCTCACGTGCGTGCTTATTCATGAAATATTCATAAAGGGAACGCCTAGTGAAGGCATGTGTATGGAAAAACAATTACTGAGAAGTAACAAATTCCTGATTGCACTCCATAATATGATTTAGCCAGACAGCAGTCCAATGGGAATAGTAGTCTAGCCTCGTTAGTAGGGGCATAGATGAAAGGGAATGGATATCCTGGAACCAGGAGCTAAACGATTAAGTTACACATCAAACACTAGCCAACACAATTCAAGTTATCCCGCTGCATGAGCTGTTTTGTCATCTGAATTAATACGTTGGCGAATCTTCCACGCACTAGACGTTGAGATAGGCTATAGGCTATATGTGCTTCACCTACTACAACCAAAGTCCCCCAGCAGCTAACTGGAGTAGAACTGAGAGTTCAGTGGAATGCACCTGTGTCCACAACATTAATCCACTCATCTGTGTTCTGCTCTCCCACTCATTCACATTCCCACCCTCGTATCCATCGGTAGGGATACACACTCCTTGATACAAAATGCTTCATCATTTGTAATCACTGTGAGTAAAGACTCTGCTGTTGATACACTCAGGTGTGTACTTTTGGGTTTATTTTTTATGGAATTTGCTTAGTGAAACAATAGGATAATGTAAAAAAGCTTATCTATTTCATGGATTTGACACATGACTTATCTTTATTTTTTGTAAGTGCTTTTGTATTCTGGACATTGTGATTTTTACTGGCATGTTACAGTATGTTGCTTTATCTAAGAATACCCAGCCTATCCTGGCTTACATAATCACTCATTAGGCCTAAATGACCAGAGGAATGTTCATCCCATAGAAGGAGCCAGGTGCTTATAGCCAGTGTGTGTCTTTGCGAGACACAACAGCCAAGATCTCATCTCACATCTATAATAATAGCAGTTACTAAGGCAACCAAGTGTTTCCTTCAATTAACCAGAGAGATAGGTGAGGGTGGCATTATCATAATTAACACATGGGAGTTGAAGATGGTGAGAAACTCTATTATTATGGTCTGTCCTATAGGAGTGAAGTCACCCCCCCATCCATCCCCTGACCCACCGTCAGTAAGGACATTGGCTCCATGTGTCCTTGTGTGATGAGTAAAGTCAGAGTCAAGCCACACCCCTTGGTCTATCACTGGAGAACAAAGGATGCGATTGGGGACCACTGTTAGACGAGGGTTGAACACAATATTACGATTAAACACGACCATTAACATTTTAAATTACCAGTATGGTAAAAGGGATTAAATCATACGGGTGCATTATGTATTGAGTTATTAGACTTATGTTCCTATGAACTCTTATTATTAATTCCTGCTGGAGGGGAAGTCTCACCTTATTAGTAAGGATGTCCATCGCTAATTGCATGCAATTCAAACTCCTTTTGAACATCATTAGCATGTTTGCTTTCTCTCAGTAGTTGTAAGGGAACATTAGCTTTCTTCAAAGCCAAGCCCAAAGCAGCAGTCCCCCCCCCCCCCCATCTCACCGCCCAGCCCCCCTTGATAAAAGGTAATAATAGTTATCCAGAAAAAGGCTGTTTTGTTTCATTATCGATTGTAGAAGGGGGGGGGGGGGGGGTGGATATTCTAACATCATTCTGAGTCCCAGATCCAGCAATATAGCCTACCTTTTTGTCGAGGTAAAACGTTTGTTCTTTAAAATGAGGACACCATCAACGGTCTTTTTCATTTGTGAAGTCAGTGCTGCCTCAGCATTTTCTGCGTAGGGTTGGACTTCAGAGGTAGAAATGAAGAGGGATAGACTTGTATCTGTAGAGCCTAGGGGCGACCATCACCGCACCCGTCTGTCTGTGTTAAAGGACAGAACTCTGTGTGATGTCAACAAACACAGATGGCTGCCCTAACATCTACCATGCATAACTACAGCACCTGGATACCCTCCCCCCCCCACCACACACACCCAAAATCAAACTGAGGAGAGAGGAATGAGTTAAAGCACCAGTCTCTCTCATTCGTTCATTCGCAGCAGCAACAATAGCTACCCCTATGTCTGCATGCCACAGATGCCTTTGTCAGCTGTTTCCTTTCTAGGCCACAGTATCTGCACATATGATTAGGAGCCAACCCCAAAAGTACTTTCGCCCTCCACCTACCAAACAGACAGACAGGAAAGGAGAGAGACGATACATCCAGTCACTGTTGTTGATCCTCTTGGGCGGCAGGAGACAGTGGGAACATTGTGTGAGGTAGGGAGGGCGAGGGCAGAGGAGACACCCTAGGTGGGAAGGACAGAATAAAGGTGTGCAACCTGAGACTGCTGAAAGCACCGTTTGTTCAGAGGGCCTATATTGGTGAAAGGAAGAAGGGAAAATTGTTTTCTTTTCATCCAAGAAGCTGATTTAGCCAACCAAAGAGAGGGAGGCTGTCAAAGGTCCTGTTGGGTTTACAAATGAGGTGTGCGTCAGCAAAGCATTCTTTCTCAGATGTTACCTGCTGAGAGAAACACATTTTCTGGGGGAAGTGACGGTTATATATATATATATATATATATATATAACTGTGATGTGTTTAGCAGGACATTGCTGGCTCCTACTGTGCTGGAAAGGTCAAAAACATCCAGTTAAAGTGTTAATTCAGCATATATTAGACTTCTGACAACGTTCCCTATTCAGATATCAGTAGGAGATAGTCCTAGACCCTTTTAGCAAATTATCCACACTACGTCCATTGTAAATAATCCTTTTAATTTAAAGGCTTTATTAAATGCACCATAAATTCAACTGAGCACCACTTATCTGTCCAACAATAAGTCTTCCTCTGGTGTCAATTTCTTCACCAAACTTGAACAATGACATGGTTGAGTGGTGAGAGAAGCATATGAACATATGTCTGTGCTGTAATAGCCTGGTACGCTTCATTATCCCCCACCATCTGAGAGGTTAGAAAACCAACCACGGGGAACATCGTCTTCCCACACAAACTCCTACTGTAATGCTAACTGTAACAGTAGTCATTTTCTCAATATTTTCAGGGCTTCGTCAGACAGTAGAAAACAGGAGTCAAAGAAGAAGCTCATTTTCTACTAAGCTCAGGTGGAGAGTCCCTGATGACTTGCACCTGCCGAGCAGAGAGACCGGTGAGGGAGGCAGACGGCAGAGAGACCAGTGAGGGAGGCAGACGGCAGAGAGACCAGTGAGGGAGGCAGACGGCAGAGAGACCAGTGAGGGAGGCAGACGGCAGAGAGACCAGTGAGGGAGGCAGACGGCAGAGAGACCAGTAAGGGAGGCAGACGGCAGAGAGACCAGTGAGGTAGGCAGACGGCAGAGAGACCAGTGAGGGAGGCAGACGGCAGAGAGACCAGTGAGGGAGGCAGACAGACGGCAGACTGTGTTTGAACAGACCAGGCCTGCCTCCAGCTAGAGAATTCCAGCCAGCCAGGAGAGATTACACTACACCTGAATTGACTGCTGAGGCGCAGTGCTGTTTTCAGACAGGCTGGTAGGCATCCGCTTCAAAGCAGCCTCAGTATATAATCGGCCATCGCTCAAGTGTTCTCAGGAAGGAACATAACTCATCCCCGCAGTAAACATTACACTTTATTGGTTTGAGGAAAAGTCTTCACGGCACACATTAAAGGCTTACAGAAAATATTAATGTTTTTGGTGTCATGGTGTGAAGTGCTGGATGTGGTCAGTTTAAATTGTTGTGTGGGTGACTTAGTAACAGTAATCCAACTCTGGCCTACCCAGTTGCCACTTTAGGTAAATGACCACCCCTGTTGCCTTTTCATTATCACCCCACAGGAGCCAAACATTCCTCAGTGAACCCTAGCACCCATCCTGTTGGCTCCCCTTCACTATCTCTGGAATACTACATCACAGGCTGGCCACACCCCCGTGGTGTTGAGGCGTCTGCAAATATACATTTCACCCACATGATAACAGAAGGAGAGGCTGAGAGAGGCTGGGTGGGGGAGGCTGAGTGTCGCCCAGGAACTCTGACTCACTGGTGCGGGCCGTCCTCTGACGAGCTCTGACACTCCTGCCTTGTTGAGTCCAGCCTGCTTGTTTTGGACACAGTTCACAGAGAGCTAAACTGAATTCGAAACCCAAAACAATCTGAACTGTTGTGCATTTCCTATTGATATTCATTTTAAATACATAATGATGCAATATCCTGAATGCAAAGAAGAATGATACACATATAAATAAGGGTGTTCAAAATGGCTGGGTGCCATCACATGCTGTGCCTGCATTGTTCCCAAGGAAAGACTGTATTAGAGACTACATAAATCTGCAGTATTACCACCTGCGCCCCATCAGTCATTCCAAGGCCTCAGATTCACACAGATGCACAATCCAGTATTACCTTGATCCTGATGGCAATCCTCTGACTCAGATGTTCTCTCCCCCTGTTTGAATCATGACCGTTCCTTGGCCTTCAAGAGAAGGCAGAGATATTTCTTCTCCCTGGAGATTCATTCTGTGAAAAATAAAAGGACCATCACCTCCGGACACCTTACCCACTTCTAGATGGCCTAGTGTTGACAATTCCAGTGGGTGGGTGACATACTCCTCCTTTTATATCTTATATTATTGAATTACCCTTTCAGTAGAACGAAAACCATATTCGATTTTCTGATAACCGCTGATCCATTTTTGCTTGAAGTGGTTGAACTTCAACATTATTTAGTGATTTTAGTCAGGTCATTTAATCAAGCTATAGGCCTACTTGAAAATATAAAATACATTATATATAGCCTACAGTGCCTGTACAGTTAACAGTGGAACAGTAGACAGCATTTATCTGAAAGATACTGGCTGGTCAGTGGAAGCTTTTCCTAAAGTACCCTGGCTACTTTATGTACTCAATCTTAAAACTATCTCAAAACCTTTTGTGGTGAGAGCAATATTAGGCAATTGCCTGTACAAAACTACTCACAATCTGCTATTATCAACCCCCACTGCTCTGTGAACTTTGCTTTCACATGCTTGTATTGAGTGTGTGTGTGTGTGTGTGTGTGTGTGTGTGTGTGTGTGTGTGTGTGTGTGTGTGTGTGTGTGTGTGTGTGTGTGTGTGTGTGTGTGTGTGTGTGTGTGTGTGTGTGTGTGTGTGTGTGTGTGTGTGTTACCTTCTTCCTCCCCAGAAGGTAAACAGATCAACTTGTGTATAGTTTCATCATGGCACCCTTCCATATCCACATTCTCCAGATAAGATATTCTTTCCATCAGGTGAGTTCTTGTTTTTTGCCTTTGAGGGCCAAAGTCATGTATTCCTGGAGATGTTTCATAAGTCCATTCAAAATTCTTCACTTTTTTCTGTCCACAAAGGGGACCCATCCCTCTGCAGCTTGTGTGTTGTTTGTGTGGCTATGGACCATATCTGCCTGAGTGATGAGCTGCTCTGAGATCAACCCTGTGCTCTTGCATGGATCTCAGTGATGAGCTGCTCTGAGATCAACCCTGTGCTCTTGCATGGATCTCAGTGATGAGCTGCTCTGAGATCAGCCCTGTGCTCTTGCATGGATCTCAGTGATGAGCTGCTCTGAGATCAGCCCTGTGCTCTTGCATGGATCTTTGTCAAAGTCAACTCCGCATCTGAGAGATTATTTTATTGCCCCTAGAACTCAGTCTTCCTGTTACTGTCCGGTTGGACACATGGGATTTCACTGCTGTTACTGTCCGGTTGGACACATGGGGTTTCACTGCTGTTCCTGTCCGGTTGGACACATGGGATTTCACTGCTGTTACTGTCCGGTTGGACACATGGGATTTCACTGCTGTTACTGTCCGGTTGGACACATGGGGTTTCACTGCTGTTCCTGTCCGGTTGGACACATGGGATTTCACTGCTGTTACTGTCCGGTTGGACACATGGGGTTTAACTGCTGTCAAGCCTATTCCTTCCTACCAGTCTGTCAGCCACAAGGACACACTACTGTATAAGGCTGGTCAGTCATTCGTTAGTGTGCGTGCATTAACCTCTCGTTGTTGTGAAAGGGTTAGTAGTAGTAGATTATTTCAGACAGAATTGACTATCAGTAGATAATAGTCAAGATAATATCTGCAACCTAGTGCTACCTGTTAGCACACATATGATTATGAATCAATAAATGATTATGAATCAAAAAGGACTGATCGCCCTCATCCAACTCCACTGACTTCCGATCAAGTCCAGAAAATATTATTATTGTTATTAATTAATTAATAATATAATAATAATAATAATTTATTATCAGTAATACTAACAACAACAATAATAATAATAACAATAATAATAATAATTAATACTAACACTTAGTATTGTTGTTGTTGTTGTTGTTATTATTATTATTATTATTATTATTATTATTATTAATCAATCAAGGGCCAGATGAAATGAGTGGAATGCCCCTGTTGATACGCCCCCTTCCTCCCGGCACTTACATACACAGGTCAGAATGTTCTGGCAGCGGCACTTCTTAACAAGTAGGTGATGAATACTCCCGAGTTGTTATTTCATCTCAATGTTATAACCCATAGAAACTCGAGAGGCACGGTACCTTGAACCACAGGTCTCTCTTCATTCAATATGGCCTTGATGGTGCCTGTATTTCACAGACAGACTGTAGTCAGCGTTCTTGTTGTTGTCCTGTAGTCAGCGTTGTTCTTAAGTACCAGATCACTCTCGTGGATCTCTTTCTCATTATGCAGACTTATCCAAATAGGATTGGCTGTTTAAACTGTTTCACTTCTGAACGATTCACCTTTGAAACATAATAGGCTAGTCTTTAATTTGCTCTTCTAAACAAGAAAGATAGTGAGGTAACTGATCATTACTTTGGTCTTGGCTATACGGGTGATACATGCCTATGTTTTATGGCCGTAGGGAGCACCCCTGTACATACCCATGAACCACCACAGCTCGTTGAGATCCACAGAGCGTAACGGCGTTCCAGGTTGAGCTCTCTGGCCCAGTGCTCTGCACATCTCACACTGACGGGATGGCTTCTCATTCCTAGTGCACCCGGGAGGTTAGTGTAGAGAGATGATAGATATACACTTTAATGATCCTCATAAAAGGACATTTGGAATATAGAGATATATAGAGATATAGATACAGAATATAGAATATACATCGAAGCAA
Organism: Borostomias antarcticus; assembly: GCF_949987555.1. Taxonomy (NCBI): domain Eukaryota; kingdom Metazoa; phylum Chordata; class Actinopteri; order Stomiiformes; family Stomiidae; genus Borostomias; species Borostomias antarcticus. The sequence continues at coordinate 38,631,374 of NC_140234.1, read as the reverse complement.
TAAACATAGATAGAACAAGGAATAATATACATCCATCCATACAGTATGTGTTAAGTATAGAATATGTACATGCATACAACTAGACTGTATGGATATGTCTAGTAATACTCATATATTCATACATACGTGCACCTCCACAACAGTCAGTAACGCTCAGATACTGTTATAGAGTCTGATGGTCACTGGCATTAAGGAACACCTGAACTGTTCTGTTCTGCACCTGGGTGGGAGGAGCCTGTGGGTGGGAGGAGCCTGTGGCTGAACGTGCTCCCCATCTGCCACAGCTCACCATAGAGGGGATGAGAGGGCTGGTCTAGAGTACATTTCAATTTGACTGTACAGAGAGGAACTGGGAGCTGTCGCAAACACATGCCCTTTGGTCGGCAGAAAAGAAGCAAGTTTGCTAGAAGAGTTACCAAGAAAAGAAGAAGCGTTTAAGTAAGGGGTCATAAAGTGCTTCACAAATAATCAATACTTTAAAAAAGCACAATAACACAAAAAAACCAAGGACAAAGAAACACATAAAAGACGGGTTGTAAAGGGGTTGTAAATTTCTGGTAAATTTCCATAAACCTTCTAAAAATTTACCATAGGAAGTAAAGCTAGGCAATTTTGGAAATTTTACCTTTTTTCTAGCCTATAAAAACTTTTTTCAACAACTTAAAAAAAACAAAAAAACATTTATTTTAGATTTTATCCCATGCTCACCAATTTGGTAGCCAATTGACCATGACCTAGTGTTCAATTACCCCGTCACACAGCCCGGTCTGTCAGCAATACGAAGGGGAGAGACGGCTCCTTGACTATCTCAGCTCGCAACCATAATTCCAACATCAGACAGGGTTGCTGTTGTGTGACAAACCCTCAAGCCGAGATTAAACTAACCATGCCGCGTTCCAGATAGGATTTTGAGCTCGTAAGTTACGACTTCAAGTCACGACTCACGACTTCATAGCGTTCCAGGCAAACTGTCTGAATGCGTGGCATTCTGGATAAATGTAAACAAGCCGATATGGTAAAAGCTTGAGATTTGGCACATTGTCAGAGCTGGCAAGCTTAACATTGTATGCCTAATTTCGCTATGCTAAGAAATCGTACTTTACATTTTATTTATTGACATCATCGACTTTTCGCCGTTTGCATGGTCACGTTCAGGTTTACCTTAATGTTAGCTAGCTAGCACTATCTATCTCTTGTCAACATATTTGGGCATCATTACATACACATAGCAGGTTGTGGTGCATAATCGTTTGTATTATTTTGATTACAACGTACAAATTTACTTTACGTTGCCCTAAAGTTATCTTTGTCGCCATACCCATGGGGGCTGCCATCTTGCTTAGAGGGCTGTGTGACGTCAGAGAGCGCAACTGGGAGTACATTGATCTGTACGAGTTCACGGGTGGGAAGTTACGGGTTTGTCTGCCGTTCCAGAGCATTTTCACGTGTAGGAGGTCGGAAAAACACGAGTTACGGGTTGCCTGGAACGTGCCATAACCACCCTTGGAGAGTGACGGCCCAGTAGGCCACTCCCTCTGAGATCCAGCCATACTCAGATCTGGTGAGACTGCCAGTCCCCAGTGGGCAGCTGCATCAGAAAACGATGCATTAGACCACTAAAAGACCGCAGACCCCTATAATACGGAACTTAAAGCTACATGAGATATCTCGTCACTTTGGCGGCCTCTCTGGTCGTGATAAAATCGGCACTGCGTTTTAAGAACCACACTTCCCACAATTCCCCACTCACTCGCTGTATGATGAGGAAAAATTATGATAACAAACGTGCGTGGAGCAGACTGGATTGGAAGATTGTAGCTACTTCAATGGACTTTCTGGAAGGATGGCCTCAATGCAGGTAAATACCGGTCTTTTTTCTTTTATGTGCATGTAGATACATTTGCGGGGCGAAGGGTTTGTTGTCTTCCTGATATTGTGACACGCAGAACGCATCCCTTCCGCTTCCATCACAAGATTCCCCGCCAGTGTGCTAGCCCGTACATCAAAATTCTGAAATAATAAATTCACAGGGTCTCATGCAGTCTCATGTCATGAAAACGATTTTTGGAGTCTTGCTAAGGCCAATTCAATTAATAGCAAGTAAAGGTAAATAGCAAATAGTTAAAAAAATTATCTCATTGAGCTTTAAATGTAGCCTAGCTGGATAAAAAACTGAACTGAAATTCGAGATCTTGCAGCATGATCTTGGTTAAAACAACCCGATTTAACGCAAATTCATTTTAATTTCAACTCTGCACTGTGCATTCCTCCATCACGTGCAATGCATTCTTCCATCACATGCACAGCTGATTCCTGCACATTAAGAGGGCTGTAGAATCAATGAAGGTTCTACTCACAAATAGATAAGTAAAAAAATCATTTTAATTTTTTTTATTATAAATGTTTTCCTGCATGACAAAACAAAATGTTTATATTTATGTCTGTATATGATAAGGAAAATAATGTTGGTATATATAACTCAAATTCCCAGTTTATTCCCTTTAATTCCAGTTAATTCTCATTAATATCCATAAATTCCCATTTATTCCCATGGAAGGTTTCCAACTTTGAATATTCCCATACTTTTGCAACCCTCTAAAAGACACAGGAGGCTAGACAAAAACTAGTCTGAACAGATGAGTCTTTAACTGAGTTTTAAAAATCAACAAAGGCAACAGAACATAGTCCGCTTTAGCAGTGTTAATTTCATTGACAAAAACTATTCGTCAAGACTATAACTAAATAAAAGCTAATTTATGATGACAAAATTGATTGACATTTTCGTCAACAACAAAAAAGCTAGATGAAAATGTTAGGGAGGGACGATTTGGGAAGAGATCCAATCAGAATGCTGAGATTCTGTGAAGTTGTGGCTCACACTGAAAAAACTTGAACACAGGCAAGGAGAGCGCATAGAAATGTAATTCAGTAGCTTTGTTCATCAATCTAATAGATTTCCTCCAGGAGTGAAACTGAATGAGTTTGGAAATTCTAGAGAAATGGTTAAATAATGCATTATACTAACTAAACCCATTTGATTTTAGTCTACTACTGTAAATCTACTGTAGATTTAGTTGACTAAAATCTTAATGTTATTTAGTCAACTAAAACTAGACTGAAGCAAAAACAATTCATATGACTAAAACTAAATAGCATTTGTCAACAGACTGGCTAAAACTAAATCAAAATTTGCTGTCGAAATTAACACTGCGCTTAAGGCAGCATTGTGCTTTTTTATAAAATCGATCTCTTACTGTTCATGAAACCTGCAAGCCGATGAACCTTGTGTGTGTGTGTCTGTGTGTGTCTGTGCACGTGTGGTCGTGTGTTGGAGCTTTCCCAACCTGAACCCGCCATATAATGAATACACTGCTCATTTTCAGTACTGTACAGCACTTTTCGTTTTTTACCTAATTTGAAGACTACGTACATGTGGGCTGTGACCCTCATCAACATGTCGCGCCAGCGATATTCAGAGAGACCGGCTGGCTAATGAGCACATGAGAACGCCCCGTCACCCGGCTATGGCCCTAACGAGAGAATCAATGCCTCAAAAACTGATCATCCACAGGCAGACTTGTGGGTTTCCCAAGGCTAGCCTAATTAATGCTAGCTCCTGCAGGCATCTCTGTTTGTACTGACTAGTGTACAGTATCGCACGCTCACCAGCAGCTCCCCAGAGCACAGGCTGGGCTGCCTTTAGTGCACCACACACAGGCAGTAGACCACTAAGGTAAAGCCTAGACATGGTACGCTTTGGGGTGATGTCTCAGGCACATCATTATGGGGTAATAATAATTGTAAGAAAATATTCTTGAATCATCTCAGGTTGCTGTGGTGATCATGAATTTAAAAAAAAAACATTATTCTCTACTCTGACAATGGAATGTGCACAGCTGCATCTCTCATGTTTGCTTCCATGTTTAGCTGACTGGGTGACTTTTAGAGGGTGTTTTTTTGTGTTAGGGAGAGGACAATGGCGGGCTATGTTTAGCAGGGGTGGGCAGGGTGTGGAGCATGCTGGGATGGTCGTCTGCTTTCTGCGCAGTGGAATCGCACACCACACTGTTTGAGCCGTTTGACTGATTTATCGTGGGACACTTTTGGAAACAACTTTGGAGATGCATGCTATGCATTGATACATGTCTTGGTTTGGACATTGCCTTGCTCATTATATTTGAGTCAAAGGCCACATTATGTAGCTGTTGTAAAGATGCATCACATTTTCTGAATTAATGATTGATTGCCCTGGTTCTTTTTTAAATGGTAGAACTTGATTTGAAATAAGGTTGGATTGATGAGGATGTCTAATTTGCATGTGTACTGTATGTGTGTGTTTGTCCCCACAGCCTTCTCAATACACTCATGTCCATGGTTGAATAGATAGATATCCTTTATGGATCCTTTGGAAACCTATGGAACGACCCGTGATACCCTGCCCTCGACTGCCTGTTATTACAGCTCTTTACAACACACTGAACCATATTTATAAAGTTATGGACGGTGTATCTAGATACGAGCTAGTCTATTGTAGCATCTAACTGTGCGAGCTGATGATATCCACTTCGCTCATTGGAACGCAGGTTTGTTTACCTCGATACCTAGCTACTCACAATGTTTACTCGTTTGGAGTGATGCGTGTAATCCCTACGCCTGGTTAAAAAAAAATAGTTAGAGTATTTCTGCTTAGAAAACAAAAATGTTTAATTAAAAATTGTGGTCACTCAACGTGGTAAATACACACATTAAAAACTCTAAACAGAATAGTTTTGGAGTTGTATTGGGGGGTTATTTCGTGACATTTGGAAAGTAAGCTAATCGGCCTAACCTGGTACCAGTGAATGCCACTAAGCTAGGCTAATCGGTCCAGGTCTCGCCCCTCCATATTGTACGCACAGAATTGAAAATGCTTCATACTGCTTGCTAACCCCAGGGAAGATGGAAAACGAGCGTATTTCCCAAAATGTTGGCGATGTCCTTTAAGCCTCGTGTCAGTTTTTATTGGATGATGAACAAACTTTTTTCAATAGGACAAAGTAGAGAAATCATATGAAATGCCTTCAGGGATGAGTAATATCACTGTATGCACCAGTCACCTTGATGGCACAGCTGTGCTAGGTGCCTGTTATAAGTGAGGTGCTATTAAAAGAACAGAAACTCAGAAATAAATACCTCCCATATGTCTTCTCCCTCGCTAGTTTAATGCACTCCTGGGGATGCTTCCCTGGGCTCCAGGCTGTAGTTTGGTACGAAAGTGTGAAATACACTCTCAATATTCCACCCGCTGCATAGGAGCCCTGTCAAACTAGCAGTCTGGGCCTGACCATGTGGGAGTAGAGCAGCGGGTCTGGGCCTGGCCATGTGGGAGCAGAGCACCGGGTCTGGCTGTTGGAGGTGCGATTCATGAATATGCGGTCCCTGGCAACAGGAATGAAGCGAGGGGGATAAAGTGCTGCATCAGCATATTTCAATTGGCGTGGAGGAGTAGGGGCAGGTGTACACACACACACACAAACAGTTGACAGAAAAAAACACACCTGTTAATTAAAGCTGTTGATGAGTCACAGGAGAGTGTCAGGAAGATGGCACCGGCTGACATGACAAACGCGTCCCCAGCGCTCCAGTGACGCATCGTCAACACTGAGCCGTCTTTAATGACAAGTGATCTGATTACTATCTTCACGTTCATTCTAATGGAGTATTCACAGGCGTTTCATTAACCCAGATCCTGAACAGTCATCTGCGGGGGAAGCCAGGCCTCAGAGGAGCTAAATGGCTGTTTCTAAGACTTAGGATAAAAAAGTAGTACCTCAGATCTAGTCGTATTCAAGCCTATTAAGGTGGTTGCATCATGGTTTATTAAAAAAAGTGGAGAAGTCATGTTGTTACTGTCTAATTTGGCCATTTTTACAAAAGTTCGGTATTTTTTAACAAATTCAAGACATGCTCTAGGCTTGAAAGTCCGACTTGAGAATGTGCTAAGTCTGCCTCCTGTGTCTCTCAGTACATTAAGTTCATCTGATCTATACACCAACAGTGAATATTTTCTTAGCAAATAGCCTTGGAGAGATGTTTCTGACCCTGTGCTGCTACAAGGCCTGCGCTACTTAGCCTCTCCCTCCGTGAGCCGTTTCTGAGAAAGCATTCTCTGCCGGGAGAAACTGCTGAAGCGTTTCCTACCCCGCAGACTGTTTCCTCTGTCTCTGTGATTGGAGGAAATGAGGCAGCAGAACGGGAGACTGTAGCCATGTTGGGGCCGTCCTCCCTCAGTTTAACCCCCCTGATAGAAGGACATTCTGTATCAGGACTTCAGTGACTTGTTAAGGGCATTCTGTATCAGGAGTTCAGTGACTTGTTTTCTGCCCTGTGACAAATATTTTGACAAGCACTGGCTTTGTAGTGTAAGAACAAGGCTAGTGTGAGTGGCTCAAGTTGGTGCAGCCCAGTCCTTATGTCTACATCGTGCATGGTCATCATCAGGAAAACTGCAACTACAATATAAAGAATGTCCAGTGTCATATTTCTGAAAATGAAAATGTCCAGTGTCATATTTCTAGCTAATTGGCTCATTTCATCCTGCTGTATGTGGGTTAATTGGACCATTTAGACAGCATTGACACCATTGAAAAAGATTAGGCTTGCAACTCCAAGGTGTTAAGTGATCTGCTGTTTTAACATTCATGCCTCATTATGGTAATGTAGTCAATTAGACTTTGAAGTAGCTTTCTTAAATAATCATCATGTTATGTTTCAGATATATGCCATGTACAGGGTGTTTTAAGATATGATTAGGCCACGAGGTCAAGAATGCAGACAGTATAGTTCTAGCTGTCCTCCATATTGTTATTGTCCCTTAGAGGTTTTGGTCTGCATGCCCGGACATGAGCAACATGTCACATCAGCAGCCAGGTGTTAAGCACTCAAACTCTTAACAAACAAAACTCTTTGCAACTCAAAATCTTAACCTTTGCTCACAAAGTCCTATAAGTTGCAACATACAAACACAACAGAGAATCTGATAATAAGGAACAAAGCAGCTATTGCTATTGATTCTGGATTGTATAGTGTGCGGTACCAAAACTGTTGTCAACAAGTGGTGTTGATTTATGTACACAGCGTTTGCCTCACAACTCACTGAAGGTTTCACCTGTGGCTGTAAGACATTTGACCCCCAATTTTGCCTAATTGGTTGGAACACATCTTTGTTGTCTAAGGAATATTTTCTATCTTCAGTCTGTGCAGTTATACATTTGACATTCTCAATATGTAAGATCAGGCCTACATAGCCTTAGCTTCTGTTGTGAATCATTCTTAATGATTACAATGGCAACCCAAAACAAATGTATACTGTAAGTTTGTCTTTGATTTCCTATTAAACCCAAGTCATTGTATCATCCTATCTAGAGAGCAAAGATCATTCTTCTGATTATGCACAGGAGGATAGTACCCCAGAATAGATGCAGGAAGTCAGGATCTGTTTAATTATGCAGTAGATCTATTACTTTCCATGCGTCAAAGTATAAATCATTGGTTCCCTAGATACCACATGCTATATATCTTAGCTACAACACTGAACAGAAGCCAAAAGGCTGCTGACTGTTGCCACCTGGCACGGTCGTGACAAGTTCATGGGGAAGGATTTGGAAAGCAGTTTTCCCCGTCTCCTCTCCACTGATATTATTTATTTACACACAGAAACGATTAGGACAAATAACTGCGCATAGCGCAGTCTGGTCATGTTTTAAATCCCCCTGGCTGTCCAGTCAGGTCTGGTTCATTCTCTGCTGGACTACCAGATGGTTCGGGTGATAAGGTGATTATACTACCGCCTTATGTTGTATGATGAGCATGTGGCAAGCAGGGGATGTGAGACAGTTGCCTCTTTGCACAGGTTCAATGTGGTGTTTGTGATGGAGCCGCACCACAGGGCCCTCCCAGAGACATGGTGGTGGTCTCAAGCCTGCTGGGAACAGCCCCGCCCTCCTCACAACATGAAAGGAAGTGTGTCCTCTGCAGATCTAGTCTGATGCTGCGTTCCTTTTGTATCAGAAACATTGGGATTCCCAGGTTCAACATCAAAATTGTCATCAGATACGTCACCTGAACTTGGTTTTCCACCATTTTACTTACTTACTTACTTAATCCTCCTGGTTCCATCTGGTCCTGTCCTGGTCAGCATGTTGTCCCTCGCCCCAGGGCAGGGTAGCCGTCTTCAGTTCCCAGGTTACAGTTCTTTGCCAGGTTGATTTTGGCCTCCCTTGTTTCCTCTTTCCAGGTGGAGTCCATCTCCAGGGTATGGTGGGGTTACAGTCCTGGTCCATTCTGAGGACATGTCCTAGCCATTGAAGCCGGCACTGTTTAATTTCCAGCACAACATTGCGACAGTTTGTGTTGTTATACAGGTCCTCATTGGAAATCCTTTCCGGCCAGAAGATGTGACATATCCTCCGGAGACATCCATTGTGGAGTGCATTGATCTTCTTCATGTCACTCTCAACAACTTGCCAGCATTCAGAGCCGTACAGCAGAACTGACTTAACATTGCTGTTATACAGTCTGGGTTTTTAGGCTTTACTGCTTTGACTTCCAGATGGAATGAAGGATTGCAAATGCACTGAGCTTTCCCCAGCCTTAGGCTGATGTCTTTACTGCTTGCATTGTCCTTTTGCCATTTTACTGGGGGTAAAATATCTATCCCAACTTCATCAACGTCAGCTGCTGACGTCAATCAAGATGGCTACTCCGTGCATCAACAATAAGTGAAAGCTGTAATAAGACTGTTTATTAGCGGTTCTGTATTATTTGTGTTAAATCAGTCATACACACAGTATTGTCCAACGTCTATCAGTGGACAATGTTGCTACGAAGTTTGCATGTGCAAAATAGCATAGTTTGTTGTTAGCCATTGTTAGCAATACCAATTGATAACTTGGCTAGAACTACAGCGAAAGTGTTTTTTTGCGTGGCTGTAAGCCAGCGCAGCTAGAAGAGCCAATGTCCCATTGTCCGGTGTCCTGGCATTGTTGACCTGCAGTTCTATGTTGCTACCACAAGAGGCAGTGGTCCCAGAACATCAAAACAAAAGACTGACTACTGATTTTCAAGAGGTCTTGTGGCCTAGTGGTTAAGGAGCTCGTCTGCCATGCTGAACATGCGAGTTCAACACTCATAAAACTTGTGGGTTCAAAACTTGTGTTGTGGACAGTTTTTTGTCACTGGATGTTATCCAAGCTATGTAAAAATGCGGTTACCTGTTGGTTGTTCGATTATTGAATTTATGTGCAGTGATAAGCAGGCCCGCATTAAGGCACCCATGGGCCCCGGGGCTAGGCATTTTCCTAGCCCCCCCCCCCCCTCCTCCCAGTAACAGTACCCTCACCACCACCAGCAACACCACCCCCGCCACTGCTACCAACCCACACACACAATTTCACTATATTGTAACAATCTCTGCAACTCGGCATATTGTATTATTAATTTGCTTATTATTTGAGCCAAGTTTCATATTTATAAGTCAAAATTTACAATTCTACTCTTAAGCCAGGCGCACACACTCCGGTCCAGCAACTCAACATCCACACTCTAGCGCCAACATCACTCTGAACTAATGACGCAGGCACGCTCCCTTTAACCCCCCTCCCTCACCAACACAAGCCCTGAGCATCAATAACAAAAACGTATTCATCACATACAACCTGGCTGCACGCATCATTCTGTCCACTCACAAGTAGAGCAAGCATAAGATAGCCTACTGATCAATAGAAACGCGCAGGTAGGCTAATAATGCCTTAGGTTTAAATTTGATTTGCATTCAATGCATTCTTACCTTTAAAAAGGCTTCTTCCTGGCTTTACGCCTGGCAAAGTTCTTAATTAGAGCGGTAACGTGCTCTAAGAATGTCATTTTCCAAAGACATCAATGTCAAGTGGTTGAGTCTTTCTTGTCCCATTGTAGAGCGCAGTCTGTTTTTGAGGTCTGAGTTTTGAAAAGGAGCGCTCTCGAGAGGCATTGGATACAGGCAGAGTTAAGTAAATCCTTAAGGCTATATCCATGTTTGGAAATACTTCTTCTAATTCTTTCTTATTAATCTGAATGGTATTTCTTATGAAGCATTGCAGCAGCTGAATTTAGCTAAAGCTTTCGCTACATTTTCAAAAACGAGTAAAGCTATGCTAGCTATAGAGCATAGCCCTGTTGCACAGCCAGGCAGGTAGCTAGCTACTTTGACAGGGCATCCATCGTAGGCGTAGCCTACATCGGTGTAATTAATAGCTTTGATTATGGCCCTGTTACAATGGAGTAGAACGTTAATCAACCTTATTAATTAAACTTGTCATTCTCGTTTACAAGCTCAAAATATCTGGTGTGCTTGTGGCTGATGTTGCCCGTCTCCTCAGCTCTAACTGTCGGCGACTCATCGGCCAATGTTGACGCAGGGTCTTCGTCCTCAGGCCCAGCAATTGCAGCTACTTTGAAATACCCCGTTAACTTTGGGATTTTTGTCAGTAAATGTGTTTCCCTTTCTAATTTATCTCTTTGTTTTTTTACGTTTAGTCGACCCACTTTCACTTTTCTTTGAGTTTCCATTGACATCTTTGGCTATATTATGTCGAAGTCGCTCACAAAACTTCACTCAAGCAGCCAGTCAAATCACCAGCTAATCAAATCACGGTATGTAAATACTCCAGTCACAGAGCCAATCAAATCGGCAATCGAATCGCACTTATATTAGCGGAGCTTTGAACTTGAGCCACTTCGAGTCCGCTCCAAGGAACGCAGGACGCCCGTAGCGGGCTGTGCAGCGGAAAGGGCCCACAGCGGGCTGTGGGCCCTTTACGCCGTTAGGCCCCGGGGCTGAAGCCACGGTAAGCCCGTGCATTAAATCGGGCTTGGTGATAAGTAAACAGTTAAGTGTGCGCATTTTGGCAACAAAAGTACTACTAATAACTTATTTAGACGCGTTCTGTCCGAGTGAAATTATTTTTCCGAGGTAGTCTTCTTCTGTGGTGGTGGCAGTGCTTTGAAGCTTCAAAGAGACCGCCACCACCACAGAAGAAGACTACCTCGGAAAAATAATTTCACTCAGACAGAACGTGTCTAAATAAGTTATTTAATGGTAGCGCCGAGGCTTCAAAACCCAGCATTTGTTTAAATAGACCCTTTTGCTTAGGTAAGTGAAGTTTCATGTTTATCTGACACTTGTAAATATGAGCGCCTCTCCTAAATAGGCCGACACCGATTTATTTTGACGGCGAAGTGAATGGAGCGGGAAAGGACTGTTGTCTGGCATGAGCGAGCGTAATGCGACAACAGGACTGAGGAGGGCTAACAGTAGCCCAGAGATGGTTAGCACTGGCAGGGCTTATAGTTGTTTACGTTTTGATAGGAACAAATAAATTGTCCCAAGTGTTGCAAATTATTGGTACCCCTACCAGTGGCGATTGCTCCTATAAGCCAGGGTAAGCCTGGCTTACCTATACAAATCCAAATAAAACTTGGCACAAAAATAGACTTTCAGACTGTTTTTGACTTAAATGCACCTTGTATTCTGTCATATCGCTTCATTTTCATCTGTGTTTAGCATTTTGGTAGTGCTCCGTCGCCCCCTACAGTCCTCATGAAAATACAGTCCACGTTACGGTCAGTTGACACCGGTCTTACTAGTTCGTTATTCACTTAGCATTGTAGGCCAGATAAAATGATTCTAGCTTACGGAAGTCAAGATCAAATCAAGACCAAATCAAGACCTGGAGCGGTGGGCTAATACGCCTAGTAGGCTAGTAGGCTAGTAGCCTAAACACTGATTAGTGAAGTAGGGGAGTAGGCTATTGAGTGCTGTGCTCTAAGGGGGTGTATTTTATCATCCTGTCATTCTCTTTATGGTGCTTGGCCATTGTTGTCATAATGGCTCTGTACTTTATTTAGTGTGTCCCTAAAAGCTTGGTTGTTTCGGCCTAAATATTGCCCTCTTATTCGCTCGCTCTCAAATTATTGGCCTTTGTTGATGTGTTTTCCTGTATGTTTTTACATATAAATGCCAATGCTCAGCGCCCTTCTGGTGCTGTGAAATCCATCAGGGCATGCTTTGAAAGCGCACCCCCCAAAAAATTGTGCGTGCTTCATTGGTCCTGGCTTACCCGGTTCTAGGACCCACCAGACGCCACTGACCCCTACGTGCGTAGTTTCTCTCCCTATCTGCATGTGTGTGTACGGGGTGTGCGGGGGGTGGGGGGGCGGGGGTTGGGGGGCATTGGGAGTAATAACAATGTCGGAGAAGACCCTGTGCAAGACCCCAAGGTATGCTACTGCATTATAGACGGACAGTCCTCATTACAATAGGAGTAGGGCACTTCAAATCCTATAGTAATTCATTTTTGTATAGGATGTGATGCACCAGTCGCTCTACGCCTACATGTGGTTTATTTTCAGTGATTAGACTGACTGTTGACTGGCACAGCTTTAGGTGGTGATGGAGGAATGAGCTTAATCTTAAGATTATGTTTTGATGCTTTTTTGTGCGTGGCTGTAAGATAGCGCACCTAGTATAGCGTTCGTCACTCCCTCCCTCCCTCCCTCCGTTACTGCGGACAATGTTGGCCTGCATTTCTCTGTTGGCACCACAAGAGGCAGTATTCCCAGCACACCAAAATCAAGAAGGACACCAAAATCAACCCGCAGATCTCCACTGCACAAGTAGAGTAGTGGTGAGAGCATTGGACGCCCACCCTGGAGACTGGGGTTGAAGACCCGGTGGGGATGACTTTATGGGACTATACCCCAAACCTCCACATGTTCATCCTTTCACTCCAACCTTTACCCCTTGCCTTATAGATCAGATCCCAACCACAACTCATATTCTAACCCCAACCCACACTAGGGACTGGAAGAAGGACACCAAAACCCACCCGCCGATCTCCACTGCACAAGTAGAGTAGTGGTGAGAGCATTGGACTCCCACCCAGGAGACCGGGTTCCTGGTGGGGATGACTTTGTTATCATCAGTGTAACTGCTTTAGTCACTGACCGCTACCATTAATGTTATGGAAGATGATGCTAGTTGTTGTGAGCTCATGAACTAACTGGCTATCCCGCTCTCATTGTGCTGGATTAGCATTGGAAGCATTGGAACTGATGTGTCCAGGTGACAAGACCCATCTTAATTTCAGACATTATTTCATGTCATTTCAATTCACAGCTATTTCAGTGGCATTACTAGCTTCAATCCTACCAGTCCTGCACAGAAACATGCCAGCCATGCACATAAGCCAGGCTTGACCTTGCCTGTTTTTTTGTGTGTTTCTGGAACACATTCAACTGGGATATGACATTGTCCCAGGCACCAAATCAGAAGCTCCGATACAAAATGAATGCAGAATGACTCACCGGATGTTGGTTTTGGAGATGAGCCTTGTCATTGTGTTTATTACTGCTGAATCAGTGGTGACAGGTAATTCTCCTGGCCAATCAGATGTAATCAGATTTAATCCAGACTCCTCCCCTTCTATCCCCTTCACTACATGAAACAACAACCTAGCAACCTAAACACTTGATTGTTTTCATTTTCAGGTTGTTATCAACATGCATTCTCCAGCTGGAGCACAGCTAACATATATTCCTGAAGAGATGTGATGGACTTCGGTTAAGAGCTGGCAGGGTTTAATGTGATCACTATACTGCATTATCTGATGAGAGAGGTGAAGGCTTACTGCCTGGAGTCCCTGAGGAAGTGAGCTGTGATTAAGCCCACCCACACGCCTAATCTGGCCTCTGCCCGCTGGGCACCATATGGGCATCATGGTACTATCTCTCTGGCAATAAAGGGGAAGACAGAGTTTTGCTTTTTGCTTTTTTTCTCATTTAATTTTTTTTTTTTTTTGACGGCATATACAATATACAAAAACTCTAAGGAACAACAAAAGAAAGAATAAAGAACAAAAACAAAACAAATTGAATAAAGAAAAAGGGAAAGTAGGAATTTTGCAAACAAAGTCCAATATGACTGTCCATAATGGTTGTTCCTCCCTGTATAGTTCAGAAAGGGTAGAAGCAGCTCCCTCCATTGAAATCATCTCTAAGAAAGATCAAAGCCAATAGTCCTCCTTCAGCTGATCTGTGTCTTTCCAGTTCGTAGCTATGAGTCTTTTGTCTGTCATATATCCAGTTGTTAACATTTGTTTGCTGTGTTTGGAACAGGTTCCTTCAACAGGGTAATTCAGTAAGCACCAATGCTAGGTCACAATGAACAGTACAGACGATAATCTTTCCTACTGTTAGTGTACACTGTGACACTCCTTGTCCTAACTGCTTGCGACGCGAGCAACAGAACGCAACAACGCATGCTTGCTGTCCTAACTGAAACCGTTACATTTCCTGTTCTGTTACGTCATTTGTCTATTTTTGTCTTTTGTTTTTATACATCCATGATATAAGGGTTGTTGGTAAGACCACAGCGTGCATCCTATGTAATTATTATTATTTTTTATTTATTTTTCGTATTCTTCGTTGTTGACCGGCAGGGGTGGGGGCGTGGCCCCTCTGACTCCGAGGCCCCCCCGCACCGCGGGGGCTGCGGTGGTATACTTTACGGGCCTGGGGTTGTTCAGCAATTTGTAAACCTCTGATGCAATTTTATCTTTCTGACCACTAAATCTAGTTTGGATTCAATATTTGTCAATCTGGGTATTTTTACAGCGTATCTGGTTAATTATGATCTAATTTACACATATTTCAAGAAATCTTTGTCTGCAATACCATAAGCAACTTTAAGCTGAGCAAATGATCTGTTATATGTTCTATCCTGGTTCTTCATATCCTGTAACGTTCTAATACCTTTGGATTCCCAGTCATGGTTTACCAGAGGCCTACTGTACCATTCAACATAAACCTGGAGTTATTCCATAATGGAATACGGGGGGAGTTAGTAACCTTACAATTGATCTGATTCTGATTTTAACTATGGAGCAAGAAAACCGAATCAAAGGGTTATCAATGTTTTTGAATAAGGGAGCATACCATAACCCCTACAGAGAAACCCTATCTTTAAATTAATCTAAGATTTCCTCTTCTATACCTTCCCACCTTGTGTCTCTCGCGTTAGAGCCATAACCCAATTCCAAGGGGTATCTGGAATTAAATGCAATACTGTATAATAATTATACACATTGGGCATGCCCAGGCCACCCTTATCCCTATATATACAGTATATACCTTATTTTGGCTGAGCCTATCACCTGGCCCTTTCAATTATTATTTAAGTGCTCCCTTCAATCAGACCTTGGGAGACATTGACGAAAGCTATCAGCAGCTATTTTTGATTGTAAACAGGACGTGGGTGCAGATGTGTAGCTTGGCTTGGGATCCAAGTGAAGGTTCTCAGTCCACTGTGTCTTCTGTTACAATGCTACAAAGATCAGTCTGTCACCGTCTCACACACTATGCTTTGATTATTGACTTATTTCCAATATTTTGTAACATTATGCAAGAGGGTTTTCAGATAGCTCTTGAAATCTGTATGCATGTGTCAAACAAAAGAAATGCCCCATTTACTACTCAATAGGATTTCCCTTAAGGGGGCAATAATATATGCTAATTTATGAATGTGATATTATTATTAGATATACTGTTGGTACAGTAGGCAACCTTGAGTGAAAGGCAGCAAACAATATACGTAGTAGTAGTAGTAGTAGTAGTATATGCTACTAATAGAGGAATCTAACTATTCTGTTTCCTTCTTTGTCCATCTCCCAGGATCCCTTGCAGTCAATGGGATGTTAGTGGTGTGGAGACTGGGCCAGGACTGACGGAGCATGGTGAAGCACCAACCCCTACAGGTGTATGAGCGGCAGCTGTGTTTGTCATGTCTCACTGGGATCTACGGATGCCGTTGGAAACGCTACCAGCGGTCACATGACAACACCACGAAGGTGAGAGTAGTGAGCAGCCGGAGACGGTGTGAGGAGGCGAGCCAAGGCTTTTGAGATTCAACCCCGTCAAACCATGACTATAATCGAAAGGGTGTGATTTGACATGTCGACTCAGCTGTTTGGTGGTGTTATTTGTGGAGTATAATTTTGACCCAGATGTCTGGGAAGTATTGATTGGAGAGGGAACATGATCTCAGACACACAGATTTTTCCACATGGCTGCACCATCGCTATAGCAGAGCATTCACCCAATCTATCATTGGAGTAGGAGAAATGGACCCTGTTTTCCCTATAGTACAGTTTGATTATGGATTTGTCTATGAATATATTCAACTGTGGATGCCGAGCACACCAGTTACTAGTCTGCTGAATAATCTTTCATTACCTAATGTATCATAAGAGCCAAGCCTCAACGAGGGGATATCCTGCTTTTGATGATAACCCCTCTCTTGCGGAAATGATATTAAAACATGTCCGAATGACATGGTCAACATCCGGATGTCAGGTCAACATCATTTAAAATATTACCTCTAGCCAATAGGAGCTAAGTGTGAGGAAACAGCATGCTCCCATTGGTCTGTGCCAGGTTGTTAAGGATTATAGCAGCTTATATCACACAATTAATTTAAAACATCCTGTTTTGGTTTGTGTGTGTGTGTGTGTGTGTGTGTGTGTGTGTGTGTGTGTGTGTGTGTGTGTGTGTTTATGAAGAGTAATTCCTCCCTCAACAAATAACCCTGCAGACTGTCCTTTACCTGATAACCCTCGTTGAGGCTTGGCTCTTATGATACATTAGGTAATGAAAGATTATTCAGCAGACTAGTAACTGGTGTGCTCGGCATCCACAGTTGAATATATTCATAGACAAATCCATAATCAAACTGTACTATAGGGAAAACAGGGTTTACTCCTTCAGCCAGCAAAACATTTGCCAAATCAAGTTAGAAGAATGGCGAAAATGTCTTCTCCTGCAAGAGTCTATTTCTGCAATAACTCGCTGTATTTATTCAGCTAACGTTAAAGGGGTAGTGTGCTATTTTGGACATTTATCCCTATTTGTGGTCCATCTACCATGAACCTGAAACATAGAGACCATTTCACTGATCTTTCCAGCGTTGAGCTAGCTGCAGTATTTCTGCAGGCTCTTACTGGGCTACAATGGATGTCAAAGGGGCACCCGTAAATGTGTCAGAAACACATAAATGTGCTTTTCTGAGCTGGGAAGCACAGGGTGTAATCTTACCAATCTCGGTATGCTCTCTTGTGAGATGTATCGCAATCCGAATATTTTTAGGTGTTTGGAATTACTTGCATAGTCCTCCATGGAAGCAGTGTGAAAACAAGCACCAGGGGAATGCTTATGTCCAAGCCATGCCAAACATGTAAAAAATATTCGGATTGCGAGACTGGTAAGGACATTCATCATAGTTTTCCCAATGCATTTACAGGTGCCCCATTGACTTCCATTATAGCCCAGTGAGAGCCTGCAAAAAACTACCTGGGGGCAGAACAGCAGTTAAAACAGTCCCTGATTCCCTCATTTTGTAATTTCTTGAAATCGACTGATCCACGGAGAGCAGAATGTGAGCTCACGTGATCAGGATGGCAATGCTAGGCTAACATGATCCAGCTGAACACAAATATGTCAAAGTGGCCATATTCTGTAGAAATTAGCAGGCGTGTTGAACATTCAGCGCATGCTCTAGTCTACAGGAGGAGCTCCTCCTGACCTCTGCTAACCTTTCGCTTCATCGTCCCTTATTCACCCTCAGGAAAGGAATGGAGGAGTTCTTGGGGTGGAAAAAACACAGGAGAGTCATTTTAGTCTGGACCAAGTCCAGATGAAAATCAGAGCAGAAAGAACAAGATGTAGTAATATAATAATAATAATAATAATAATAATAATAATAAATAATAATAAAACCAAAAATAATTAAAGCTGCTACGCAGCGATGAGGCGGGGCCAGGCAATTTCAGGCAAGTTTAGGAGCAATAAGGGAGAGAATAGGAAGACAACAAGAAAGTTGACATTCCAATGTTCATTTTGCATCAGTTGAGGATTGAACTTGTAACCTCTGACACCAAGCAACATCCTCTATCTCACTGAGCTAATTAGCAACAACTCACGTTTGGCTTCACAAATTGACTAAGCCAGTCACCAGGGTGCATGATAAGAGGTTATAATCTGTTTCATCATAAAACACTGAACGTGTGGTATATGTAAAAGCCCATGAAAATATGTTTGTTGATTAAAGTATACACACTGAAACAAAGGATATAACAATAGAAGTTGCATCATATAATGATGGTATGCCCTTCAAAATGTGGATGGGTGGCTGAAGTGATCAGAGTCTCATAATATACAACAAAGGAAAGAGAAAGCTGTTGACAGTACTGTGTATTGTAAAACATTTTGATGCATTGTAAGCTCAATTTTGATGACAATCTGGTCAATGAGTTTGTGAATGACAGTCTGAAGATCCAGTGTAGCAAGTTTGGTGTTAATTGATTGAAAAATGTGAGATGAGATATGTTTATTCATTTTTACAGGTTTTGTTAGCTTTTCTTCATAATTGAACATTAACTTCAGCAGCTGTGTGCTCAGTCAGTGGCCAATCCATAAATTTAGTTATTGTAATCCTCGGCGGGGGCTGGGTAGGGTTGCCAACAGCGTTGTCTCCGATTGGTGGAGCTTGCATTGGATTGTGGGTAGTGTAGTTTGAAGTATGAAGTGTTGGTTTCAGAGGACAGAATTAAACATATTTTTTAAAATTCTATTTTTGAGATAAAATTCTGAAAAAATCACACTACATCTACCCTTTCATGACAATTTTGCCCTGATTTTTCATGAACATTGGACATTTATTGAGCGAGAATTTGTAGTAAATGTACAGTATTGCTAATAGTAAAACATTTTGATGCATCATGCACTCAGTTTTTGATATTTCAAAAATCTGTCAGGATAGTTTGGTGTGGGCTGTCTGATGATGCAGTGTGTGCATTTTGGTTGCAATTGAAAAAAAAATGTGGGAGGAGTTAGGTTTAGATATGTTCTTTTCCATTGACCGTTTGAGGGTATAGTTCAGAATACTGTAAAAAAATATTTTTTTGACAGAATTCTGAAAAAAATCACTACATCTTGGATATGTTGCCGATATTGTCACTTTTTATGAGGATGATCAGACATTGATTTGGCAAGAATTCGTAGGAACTGTATACAGAACTGTTAACAGTAAAACGTTTTGAAGCGCTGTGGGCTCAATTTTTCATATTTCAAAAATCTGTGAGGATCCTTTTGTAAGGACAGTCTGAAGATACAGTATATCAATTTTGGTGTCAATTGAACAAAAAATGTGGGAGGAGATAGGTTTGATAGGTTTTACAGTTTATGAAAAAATCAGAGCGATGGACTTCAAAATTTCTGCAAGGTCGGAGCTGTCTCACTTGGGACTACATTCACGTGGTGGTTTTACAGTGATGGCACCTATGGCTGATTTGTTATGATTTTTTAAAGTTTTAAACTTTAGATTGTTGCTGTAGCGCCACCTTCAGGTTTATTGACATACAATGCAGGTTGAGGACTTTGGGTATAGTACTGGAGCTATGTGCAATTTCTTTTGATTTTTTGTCCACGGGAAGTTAGACTTCAGTGGAAGATGGAGAATAATAATAATAATAATATAGGCAAATACAATAGGGTTCCGGCAGCTACGCTGCCTGGCCCCTAATAACTAGGGCTGCTAGCAGAAGTGAGCGGGCCCTCGCACCCCACGCGTGTCGGGGTGCGGTGCCGTTAAAGGGTGTGCTATTTCGGTGTCCAGTACTGAGAGAAACTTCCTGTCACCAGTAGGTGGCGCTCTAAGCGTGACTCAATACCGATGTATAGATGTGTTCAGGACGGTACCTTAATGAAGCATGAGAAATGTTGTGTAAATCGGACAATGTAGGAGTTATGACTTCCTGCTTGACCTGTAGGTGGTGCTATAAGTATGACTCAATACTGACCTACAGATGTGTTCAGGACGCAACCTTCATGAAGCGTGAGCAATTTGGTCTAAATCGGATAACGTATGTAGAAGTTATAAGAACTTCCTGTTTTATGGCGAAAAGTCAAAATTCGCCGCGGCGCCACAGCAAGTAAACATAATTTTTTTTAATAACTTTTAATCAGAAATGTCTTCAGATGAAGCAGACCGAGTGTGAAGTCGATCAGATGAAATCTGTAGGAGGAGTTCGTTAAAGTACAAGGGATGGAAATGTCAAAAACAAGCAAAATTGCGGACTTCCTGTTGGACTTAGGATATGGCTCCAAGATACTTTTTTGTGTGTGTGGATAAATTAGCTATGTCTATCAACTTTCGTTTGCCTACAAAAAACTGGAAGGTGGGGCTCACCATTTTAAACTTTCCAGGGGGCGCTCTGGAGCCATTTTGCACGCCCATTTCCAGCACCCATGAAATATCAAATTTTTCACCGGGACTGACGTATCTGAAAGGTTTCATGCGTTTTCATCGATGTTTAGGCCGCCTTTGTTTGGGGAGAAGAAGGTAGGAGAATAATAATCCTTATAATTTCATTTCAATAGGGCCTCGCACCGCCAGTGCTCGGGCCCTAATAATCATGTATTTATTTCTCATCCTCGAGAGAATCGGATCCTTTGGCTCGATTTCCTGTTGTGCTGTTATGTTAGAGGCTCATAGATAGGGCACTGCTTTGTCAGCGTTTCTGGGCCGCTAGCCTTGGCCGTGGCAATGTGTGGCTCTTGACCCGCTGGGAGAAACTGCCAGTCAGCTGTCTGAGCGCACGGTGATGTCGGATGTACTCAACCTCCCATGGTGCATTTCTGTGGCTCTGCCAATCACCTCTGCCAAAATCTGCATATCAATGTCCAATCTCCAATGTTTCTGGCAACCACAGAATATTATGTTCTTACATTTGAATACTGCAGTAATGGCATGAATGTCAAGGAGGGATTGGAACATGACATTCATTTGGTTTCTCATCTGGGTGCCAGCTCATGCCACCTTAGCAGACTTGGTTTAGCCTGGCTGACAGGCAGACGATGTGGTACTGCTGTGCACCCGGAGATATGTAAACCCTACTCTCCTCATTCTCATTCACTCCCATGTTAAACTAGACTAGAGCTACTGTGAAAACTAGGACTGCTGTGAAGGATTGGCATGCAGGCCAATATGTTATGCCTACATTTCCCAGAAGGCATTTCAGAAACACATTGCATCAATTGGTATGGTCACAGCTGCTATGTGTCACTAAAGTCACATGGACAGACTTCTTTGCATGTCAGATCATGTCATACATCTGCATCTCTAATGATCCAAGTGCACAATCTGTGTCAATCTGTACTAATCCAGGATGGGTATGGACATATGATAATGGAATCAACCTGCTGTAGCCAGTGAGCCATGAGAAACCTAAAGTCTCACACTGGAAGGGAACTCTCGTCATCCACAGAATGGATAGACCTGTTCTCTTCTCCTATATGAGTGCTTTAATGAACAGCACAGCTCAACTCCTTTTGTGAGCCCTCACTCGATGTGCTGTATGAGGGAATGAGTCAGGGTTTGTAAAAAGACAGCCCGTGTCATTCACTGCAAGACGATCCGGCCTCAGTAATAATTGAAAGTGTTTCCTTTTAGCCAGTCTTTACCTGACAGTTACACAAAGGCTCCAAATATAGGACCCTGTATGGCCTTGGTCTGTAGAAATGACAGCACCAACACATACGATGCAGAACGTCTGTTCACAGCCCACCGGCTTCTACTATGACTAAGTAAGCAGGATGTGAATTGTAAAGATCCCTCTTCAGCTTTCTGTCTCCCGTTTTCCTTCTCTGTTTCCCTTTTCTGTTTTCCCAACTGACTAAAAGGTCATTGGCGTCAAAACTTGCACAAAAAACATTCAGACAGCTGTCAGCCCAGCAAAAGTTAACCAGACAGAAATTGACCAGCATCTATTTCTCTTCCCAGGAGATAATGAGCTAGGAGGGCCTCTGCTATCATAATGATCGCTGACAAAGTATTTAGTGGAGACAGGCATAGGTGATCCAGCACATCTTCACATCCTGACAGTCATACCGAAGTGTGTGTGTGTGTGTGTGTGTGTGTGTGTGTGTGTGTGTGTGTGTGTGTGTGTGTGTGTGTGTGTGTGTGTGTGTGTGTGTGTGTGTGAGAGAGTGTGAGAGTGTGTGCGCGTGCATACGCGTGTGTTTGTGTGTGTGAGCATGACCATGCATGCGTTCTCTTCCTGTCTGTGTGAATTAATCCAGTCTGACGTGAGATGAATCTGAAGCTGCCAGCTAGAATGATGATGGTTACTGTGAATAATGCTCAACTGGGTTGTAGAAATCATTGAAATCATTTAATTTTTCAAGATCTTTTAAATTAGGTTTTCACATTATTTTTGGGAATGGAGATTAATTTGCATTCACTTCATTCATTAAAGAAAGATGTGATGGCTATTTGAAGTTTCTTTGATCAATTGAAGACTCATCAGATAATTGATATATATATATATATATATATATTTGAACAATCTTTGAAAAGCTCTTTCTTTTGCCCACTGCCTAAAAATGAGTCATTCAAACGAGTCTTCCAGATTTGGCATAGATGGTAATTTTCTCCCTCTCTCCCTCCCTCCCTCCCTCCCTCCCTCCCTCCCTCCCTCCCTCCCTCCAAGGTGAAGGAAAATAGCTCTTAGGTCTGTCAATTTTAATCCCTCTCCGTCTGTTGGCACGCTGAGCTTCTTGGTATACTGTAGGAGGGACTTGTCTACATACAATAATTGCCCACCATTTTGAAGGAGAATTATTCCATATAGACCTGTTATTAAAGTCTGCGGCTCTCGCCAACAACACAAACAACAGAAGGGTGAAGCCAAACTGAGCTGCTTGTTTTTATTTGATGGACTTCTTTGCAATCTGTTCATGGTGGAGCGTATGGCTAATGACTTGTTAGCTCATTACCGTGTTTTTGTGTAGTCCTCAGATTGATGTGGCACTGATGATAGACGAGGGATCCTTTTGGAAGTGCTTCCTCTTACAATTGACTTTATTTCTTCAACTGCTTATTCTTAAGTATGAAGGTGACATGACTGTGGGTTTATTCTAGTAGGGTTAGGGTTTATTATTGTAAGGTTAGGGTTAACTATGCAGCATGCATTGTAGTTTAGCAGACTTTGATTGGGCAGTGACATTTTATAGACATCAACTGTAAGAACCCTTATAATCAAGTCAAGCAGCCATGTCATCACTGTTTGAAAGGTTACAGTAGCCTTACGTCACAGTTTTTAAGTGGTATGCTTTGGCAGAAGGGCACTGAGTTCTCAGGCACTGACACTGAACACCAAATGTCAAGTCAGAAACCTAGGTGTCATGTTCGATTCGGATCTTAATTTTGAGGCCCATATTAAAAATGTCACAAGGACATCTTGTTATCACCTGAGAAACATTGCTGAGGTGAAACCTTTTCTCTCCCAGGCTGACACTGAAAGAATAATGCATGCTTTTAGTAGCATGTTGGATTACTGTAACACTCTCCTATCTGGTCTACCAAAGAAAGCTATTAGCCAACTTCAAATAATACAAAATGCTGCAGCACGTGTTCTCACTAAGACCAGAAGGACGTCACGCCAGTTTTACAATCGCTATACTGGTTACCGTTCAGTTTTAGAATAGATTTGAAGATACTTTTATTAGTTTATAAAGCACTCCATGACATGCACCTGAATAAACATCAGGCATGCTTTTACGTTATACACCAAGTAGGTCCCTGAGATCCTCTGGCACTGAACTTTTAACGGTTCCTGGAGCCAGGACCAAGAGACATGAGGAGGCAGCCTTCAGCTTTTACGCTCCCAGCCTCTGGAATACCCTGCCAAAATACCTAAGGATGGTCGAAACTGAGAACTTTTAAGCAATATCTTAAGACATACCTTTTAAATCTCGCTTTCATCATGTAGTTTTACCGATATATATATATATCTTTTTTTTTTTTTTTTTTTTACACTCACTTTAAAATTTCTACTTGCTTTCTATTCTCGTATTTTCTATTCTCTTTTACCATATGATTTGTTGTATTTTATTCTCTTATTTTTATCTACAATTTTAGCTGTTTTAAATTTTTCTGTAAAGCACTGTCTACATTTGTTTGTATGAACAGTGCTGTATAAATAAAGTTGACTTTGACTCAGAGGGCACGTTCTCTATGACGTTCTCTCATGTTCTCTCTGATGTTCTCGCTGAGGTTCTCTCACGTTCTCTCTCCTGTCCCTCAGTCCGTTCACTCAGCAGGGCTTCCAAGGTCTTCCATGTTTTGCTGAATTCTCAAATTCTCCAGATATGGTTGCGTGTCCGAGGACTGCCTGCTCACAATGTTTCAGAGAGAAAAACCTTCTGTAGCATGCATAGTTTCAAACTACAGTAAATAAAACGTTCCAAGAAGGAGATTTACCTATTGGATAAGGCACAAAGAAATGTGTATCATTTTGGTTGAAAATGCATGCACATGACTTTCACACTTATGTACTTATGTGCAGAAGCACAAATTACCATGTCAGCTATTTTTTACATAGAATAGAGAATAGTAATTCCAACTGGAAAAACTGATTTTCAGCAAACTCCAAAGTCCTCTTATAATAGTAGGGAACTGCAGCCTGATTTGGCTATTGGGGGAAATTAAATTCCAGACCTTTGCATTCACATCCGGGACATGGTCAGTCACATCCGGGACATGGTCAGTCACTTCCGGGACATGGTCAGTCACATCCGGGACATGGTCAGTCACATCCGGGACATGGTCAGTCACATCCGGGACATGGTCAGTCACTTCCGGGACATGGTCGACCATTTTGGTTGAAAACAATGGGGATTCATATCCCATTCAAACACTAAGCTGGAATTACCTTTAACATTACAGGACCTCACCAGGTAAAACGAGAATTGGACTTAAAGGTGCACTGTATACTACCCCCCCCCCCCCTCCCCACGTACACACACTTCCCCTCCCCCCTCCCTTCCCAACGACGTAGAAGCTACGGTGGCCTGTACTTGGATTATACACCAATGAAAACATAGTTATGAATACTGTATTCCATTTCTGCCAAATCTGTTCCACTCAATACCACTACCTTCTACACAGCGCACCTTTAAGACAGCACGGTGTAGCAGCTTAGTGTTGTTCTTCTTTTCGTTTCTTCAAAGCGATGTTATACGACAGTCTCCCATTTCTGGACACAGGTCTTTGCATGCGTGTTGAACTCTGCAAGGTCTTTGTGGCTACAGGGGTTGGGTAGTAGAGGGCAGATGAGGCAGTGCTCCATGGTGTGGTCTGCTTCTCCACATTCACAGGTGGTTGGTCCAGTCTTGTAGCCCCATTAGTGTTGTTGACCTGGACAGTTGGTGCTACTTATGATGGGGTCACCCACAGGAGAGAGTGGCCTTGCAGCCTTCTAACCCTGGTCCTCTATGGGGGATACTGTTTGTCTGTCTGCTGGGTAAACAAACAAACAGAAGATTTGCTTTCCCCTCCTCAGAGCAGAGGTGGGCTGGGAGGGGCTGGGATCCAGGGGCTCCTCCAACAGCTGCTGTGTCTGCCTGACCCTGGACAGACTGGGATCAGGACAGACTGGGACCAGGACAGACTGGGAGACAGACTGGGATCAGGACAGACTGGGATCAGGGCAGACTGGGAGACAGACTGGGATCAGGACAGACTTGGATCAGGATAGACTCCGAGACAGACTGGGACCAGGACAGACTGGGAGACAGACTGGGATCAGGACAGACTGGGATCAGGACAGACTGGGATCAGGGCAGACTGGGATCAGGGAAGACTGGGAGACAGACTGGGATCAGGACAGACTGGGAGACAGACTGGGACCAGGACAGACTGGGAGACAGATTAGGATCAGGACAGACTGGGATCTGGACAGACTGGGGCAGGGTGGTGCAGGTGTGTGGATGAGGGTGTTTATTAGTTTATTAGTCTTTTCTGTATTACTCGCTCTCTCTCCCTCTCTCTCTCTCCCTCTCTCTCTCTCTCTCATGCTCTTATTCTCTTGTGTCCATCTCTCTCATGCCCCTGGCCCTGCATTTCTGCTTCTCTCTCTCTCTCTCTCACTTTCTCTCTCACACACACACACACTCTCTCTCTCTCTCTCTCTCTCTCTCTCACGCTGCATCTCTCTCTCCCTCCTTGATGGCCTTTGCTCCTCAGTCACTGTACCACTGCCTTTCAAGACATATTCTACATCCCAGAAGGAGCACTGGCTCCCATCACTATTAAAACAGTATTGTTGGATAATACAAACACGCTTGCATGCATGTATCTACACAGGTTTCCCAGCAGCCCTGGCGTGACTCGCATGTAGACCACGCACTGTGCCTGGAGGCCCTCGCCTTCAATGTAATGTTGTTAGTTACCATTAAATATATTCAATTCAGTACATACAGTATGGCCATCACCCCCCCCCCCCCCCCCCCCCCCACACACACACACAGACCCCTCCAGCCTTGTTTACAAGCGGGCTCTCAGGCACGTGTTTGCATGGCAACATTGCAACATTTGCTTGTGTATATTTCTGAAACAGTCACTCCCGCCCCTTATCTTGGATGTGCAGCTTTGCCATTCAAAATGGAAGCAATTCACTCATGCAATCTGGCTGCAACAGATTGAATTTGGGGATTTAGGAAAGTCGTTTGGAACGCACGTGTGTGTGTCTGTCTGTGTGTGTGTGTGTGTGTGCGTGTGTGCGTGCGTGCGTGCGCGCAGAATTTTGAATGTGTCTGTCTGTTCTGGTTTGCGGGGCACTACACTGGGAGGTTGGAATGCTCTCCCAGATAGCAAGCGGATGTGTAATGATTCTGGGCCATATATGGGCCGGAACTAAGCCACAAGGGCCAGATCTGACCTGTATATGGCCCAGATCCGCTTGCTATCTGGGCTGGATTTACTGTAATTTGATATAACTGAAACTTACTGTCTAATTACTGTAGAACAAGCCAACAAACTAAATCCAACTATAGCTTCACCCAATGTCAGCAGTTCTATTCCTATACAACATGATTCTTGATCCCTTGTAAGACTCTGGGGCCGTATTACAGAAGAGCGTCCTATCTTAAGATTTGAGATAGGATAGGACAGTTCAGATAAGATTTTACGCGCTTTGGTATTACAGAAGCAAATCCTAAATAACTTAAAGGACTATGCTCGTTTTTGACAACCTGGACCTTATTTACGACATATTATAAGAAGTTTGACTCACCCAGATCACTTTTGTGTTGTTCGGAGGCAGGTAGAAGAAATTTAAAATCCAGCGCGAGCCAGTATATCCATGTAATGGCGGCGCACGGGGCAAAGGGAATGCAGCTTCTAAAAATCCATTTTCGGCCGCTAAACGGTTGTTTTCATCAATCACATTGCATGAATCGACAGTTGATATTCCTCTACGCGAGCCATTCTTTCGGTTTTCAAATACGTGATCTGTAGCCACTGTAATATGATCTTTACACTGGCTATGCTCCCTCACATTCTCTGCGCTACGATCGGATTGTTGCTGACGAATGACGACGACAATATTCTCGGCACCAACTACGATCGTAGCGCAGAGAACGTGAGCCGGAGAATAGCAGGCTGCGCGCTGGCCTGTGCGCATGCGTGCTGGAGCAAGTGGGGGAGAGGCTTCTAAAGATCATATTACAGTGGCTACAGACCATTTGAACCGAAAGAATGGCTCGCGTAGAGGAATATCAACTGTCGATTCATGCAATGTGATTGATGAAAACAACCGTTTAGCGGCCGAAAATGGATTTTGAGAAACTGCATTCCCTATGCCCCGTGCGCCGCCATTACATGGATATACTGGCTCGCGCTGGATTTTAAATTTCTTCTACCTGCCTCCGAACAACACAAAAGTGATCTGGGTGAGTCAAACTTCTTATAATATGTCGTAAATAAGGTCCAGGTTGTCAAAAACGAGCATAGTCCTTTAAGGCATCCTATCTTATATTCGCCTTATTCACCTCAGCTGCCACATTGGTCAGTCTGACGTAATGAGGGGTGCGGATGCGGAAGTGCCTGTTGACTTCAATGTTAAAGGTTCCCTGTAAAAACACCACTTCAAGAACCAAAATAGTCAAAATAACAGGCTGAATACACTATCGGGGTTACAAACTCATCATTACCAGACTCCGATTGTTTTTCACTGCCGTTGTTTTCGCGTTTGGAAATACATCGGAGTGAATGCAGCTGACGGCTAACTATGGCTCATTCACCTCCATGTATTTCCAAACGCGAAAACAACGGCAGTGAAAAAAAATCGGAGTCTGGTAATGATGAGTTTGTAACCCCGATAGTGTATTCAGCCTGTTATTTTGACTATTTCGGTTCTTGAAGTGATGTTTTTACAGCGAACTTTAAACATTGAAGTCAACGGGCACTTCCGCATCCGCACCCCAGACTGACCAATATGGCTGCCAGGTGAATAAGGCGAATTGCTTCGTCCTATCCTGAAGTTGGGAAATCCTAACTACTCAAGCCAACATCGGTTATGAATGTTTATGACTGTTACCAAGCAACCAATGCTTCTTTTCTGCCCTTCTCTGTTCGTGCGCTTGTCGCGTGGCGTATATATACTTTGTAATACTTTGTAACGGTTATCTAGCACTTTGTACATAGCATAATTTGTAACTTGGGAGATAGCGGGCTGAGATACCTTGGCTAAATCAGCCACTTCACTCTGAAAGTCCACTTTCGCAAAAACACGGAGCGCGTTTGTCAGTTGCACCACAAGGAGAGCCCAATGACGACAGGTCGGCCTCTCCAAAGCTGGGCGCAGTTCCTCGGCTAGCTGCAGGATCATCGCCCGGGGTAGTCTGTATCTATAGATGCGTGTTTTGTCATCAAACCGCAACACATCTTTGTGGTCTGCCATCCGCCTCTCAATAAATAAATTTCTCCTATTGACATTTTGGTTGACAATTAAAATAGCGGCCATATCGCTTCGCTATGTTACCTTAGCTGTGTAACATTAGGCTACCTAGCTAGTTAGGACTGGGTTAGGACGGTTTATTTAAGATTTTGTGAAGTTAGGCTGCTTCTGTAATACACTTTTCCTATCTGGAGATAGGATAGGATTTTTGACTTAAGAACAGTTGTTCTGTAATGGCTTTTCCGTCCTAATGCAAACTACCATGGTAACCAGCCAGTTAGGATAGGATCTTCGAGTTACATGTTGGATGTAGGATGTTTCTGTAATACGGCCTCTGCTCCCTACAGACACACACACACAGACAGACACACACACACACACACACACACACACGCTTGATGTGCTCATTCATTACCAAAGCTAGCTGTACCAAAGGCATGCCCGGTATGCGTGTCCACTTGCATTTCTTCAAGTGGAATTCACACACAACATTGCATGCTTGATTTGAAAGAGCCAACCCTGCGGGGCACAGGATGACGCTCAGTCCTCTGCTCCTCCTCCGCAGGGCTGGACAGAAGTAGGCCAGGGACGCAGGGTGTGGGAGGGCTCCTGTCAGTCCTCTGCTCCTCCTCCACAGGGCTGGACAGAAGTAGGCCAGGGACGCAGGGCGTGGGAGGGCTCCTGTAGCGTTGTAGCACCCCCTCACAGCACAGCCATGGGTTTTTAATGAGCTTTCTGTAGGAGGCCGCTCGAGGTCACTTGGTGCGCGTGTGCAAGGCTACACGTGTGAGCTGTGAGCAAGACATCTGTGCTATAGACCAGGCGTGCACCAGGCTAGGAGTGTGTGCTAAGCTAGGCGTGCGCCAGGCTAGGAGTGTGTGCTAAGCTAGGCGTGCGCCAGGCTAGGAATGTGTGCACTGGGCGTCTCTGCTAGGCGTAGCATGTGCGCTAGCCCATTTTGTGCAAGGCTAATGGTGTGTGTTGGGATTCTGTCAATGTCTCCCATATGCAGGGGCTTTATATCAGCCCTAATGACTCTCCAGTAGCCTGGGTTCATAACACACAGAGGGAAAGGCTGCTGGAATCATGGCACTGCTATGATACTGGAGAGAATAGGACCCCTCACGTGACAAAAGCCAATACAGTCATAACACAGCTTTGACGCCTGGCTGGCCAGCAGATGGAGACTACTGGAGAATGCTATGGAAGCCTTTTGACACAGTAAAGACCCTTCGTATTGTGTATGTAGGTTTTGCAATAAATATGAAGCTGTTGTTCAATCCTTTGAGCTGTTCATGTCTAATTCATTTAAAAAATGCACACTTATCTCTTTTGAATTAAAAAATAATTTGACTGGTAAGTGTGCAGAATAAGAATAGAATAGAAAGCCATGCCATGTGTAAGTACAGGTACGTTGGTATTCTTGTCTTCGCTTGTTCTTACACTATCTCATCAGTACTATTCAGTTCCTCATTCCAGTCCTGGGTACACAGCTAGACATTAAATGGACCCCCCTTATCCTTTCTATCCTTGTGTTTTAAAGGACAATGCTCGTTTTTGACAACCTGGACCTTATTTACGACATATTATAAGACGTTTGACTCACCGAGATCACTTTGGTGTAGTTCGGAGGCATGTAGAAGGCACTTAGAATGCAGTTTCTAAAAATCTATTTTCTGCCGCGAAACGGTTGTTTTCATCAATCTGTCTTGATGAATCGCTAGTTGTGCTTACATAGAGCATAGCCTGTTGTGGTTTTCACATGCCATGATCTTTAAATAGCTTCCTCACTTGCTCCAGCACGCATGCGCACAGCGTGCTGGAGCAACGATTGCGCGCTGTGCGCATTAGTGCTGGAGCAAGTGAGGAAGCTATTTCGTTTCGAAAGACGTTTCTAAAGATCATGGCATGTGAAAACCACAACAGGCTATGCTCTATGTAAGCACAACTAGCGATTCATCAAGACAGATTGATGAAAACAACTGTTTCGCGGCAGAAAATAGATTTTTAGAAACTGCATTCTAAGTGCCCCGACCACCGCCATTACATGGATATACTGGCTCGCGCTGGATTTTAAATTTCTTCTACATGCCTCCGAACTACACCAAAGTGATCTCGGTGAGTCAAACGTCTTATAATATGTCGTAAATAAGGTCCAGGTTGTCAAAAACGAGCATTGTCCTTTAAGACTGTGCTGTTTGTCAACAAGGCTCAGGCTACGACGTCGTCCTCAGCGTCCACCCCCCGGCCTACAGCAACAGACGCAATTTCCATTTCAAATAATTATTTTTCTCCCTGGTAGAGGGGAAGTAATTTCCCCCCTCCCACTTCCGCTTGGAGAGCCCAAGGACAGACGAGAGAGCCTTATCAGACCCCCCGCCCCAACCCTAACCCTCCCCCCAGAGGGAAATTAACACTCCAATGTGGAGTCAGACTGTATAGACCTCGGGGCTCTCCACCCCCACGACCGCATACCATGTGAAATGCAAATATGATGTCATGCTTATCAAACGGGTGGGTTCTTGCCAGGCTCCCTGGATGGATGAAGTACAGGGACAGCAGAGGGAAATGAGAAGCTCCTTCTCAGCACTGATCTCATTGCTTCTACATGATTCTGCAGGGAACAGAAGGACTTTGACTGATAAGTGGCGGCTGGAGGCAGGAGCTGCCTCCTCACTTTGACTTCAGCTAAACTGAAAGGTTCGCTTAAGATTTAAAATAGTAATTTACATACATCTTTCCCCTCATCGTTCTCAAGCAGAAACCGAGACCAGGCTTAAGATCCAAAACATGTTTTTGTCTAAGCGCCCAAACGTATATTAAACACTATTAAATCGACCATCCAGCCTCCTCCTCCCAGGGGCGTCTCCGTTGCAATTCATCTCTGTCGTCCAGCCAGGTGGACATGCTCAACGTCCTCCACACGGCTCCCAAGGTTGTGTCTCTCCCTGGGGTTTGTGGGTAATCATTAAGGACCGTGGGAGCCGGGGTCAGAGCAGCCTGATCAATCAGCAGAGCTGTTACCAACCCTCACCCAGCCGCCAGTCCGGAGAGGCTGTGCCGAGGGGTTTGAACTGAAGAGCCCGCCGATGACTACCACCGGTCGAAGAACCAGGCGTCCCCCCCTGGCATAAGCTCCGAGCCCAACCCGTGAACGCCAAAGCCAGTGAATCCCTTCACGTAATCCACGTACCCAAACATACACACGAGTGGATTTTGGCTTGTCCACATAAGCACATTAGATCCTCTCTACCCAGAGCTCAGTGTGAGTGGAGGTTACGGCACTCAGGCTGGCATCCCTCTCAACATGCCGCCCAAGGCTGACCCAGTCTGGATCCTCCACCGCTATAGAGCGCCTAAGCGGAAGCAGGAAGAGCCGCCCCATGCGACCTTAATTCTGGAAAAATATCTACGTTAAGCCCCCCGCAGACCGCTTCCACCACGATGTCGTACGACGGCGCACGGCGCTATGTCCGGCTACCCCCGCACACAGGCTGTGACATGCGCCGCATTCTAGTGCACTTCTATGTTTTGTCGGGGCTGAACGCAGACCTGGTGACTGGTGCTACTAGCACTACCTACATACGATTAATGTAGGCGAAGATGATTGTGTCTAAAGATACTTTTCAAACTTGTCACCAGTTATCACCAGTTTAACTAGCTAACACTAGCTAATTTTACTCTATCAAGTTAGCATAAAG
The DNA here is from genome assembly GCF_949987555.1 of Borostomias antarcticus. Lineage (NCBI taxonomy): Eukaryota > Metazoa > Chordata > Actinopteri > Stomiiformes > Stomiidae > Borostomias > Borostomias antarcticus. The sequence continues at coordinate 38,598,805 of NC_140234.1, read as the reverse complement.
TTCATGGTCAAGACTCAAGACTGCCCAGCATAGTGAGTACTTTACCTGATAATCCCACGATTTCACCAATCTCTCGCCAGCACCGGTCTCTTATGTTGTCTTTGTAATGTTTGGACATGGGGTCATATAGCAATGGATATTTCTGCACCTCGCCAATTATTTTCTCCTCTATTGTAATACAGCTGGGTAGACTAAAATAACCATTAATAAAATAGCTAAAATGGCTAGCCTACATTTTAGCAAAACAATAGGCCTAAACGACACATGGAACAAGGACATGGAAGAGATGGGAATAAAACTAAAATGTTTAACTTTTAGTTATTAGCTTACTTTTACATATATTAAATAAGACAGGCATTGCAGGAAATCACATGCATTAATCCAAGTTGGATTGCCACATGTGTCGGCAGCCGCATTCCAAAAAATAGAGCCGAGTCGAAATCAATCCGGGGCGACATTGTCGGCAGCTGTCACCAGCTGTCGGCACGCCGCCAGTGTGCGGGCTTCCATAGGAAACAATGGGAGCTATTTATTTGGAACGTCGTTTCGTGCCGGTGGCGGAGGCGGTCTGCGGGGGGCTTTAGCCGATGGCGATAAACAAATAATTTATTGATCCCGTTTGAAACGTGCCATGACCATACACATATGATGTTTGTCTATTTAAAGTCAAGAAAGTCGCAGTTTGTCATAATACTGTAAAGCAGCTATTCCAGAACGAGTTTTAAATTATTAAGAGGTGAAAATCACTATTAGTCTGACCATGTTGAGAGCTGCAGGAATGTGAAAGGAGAGTTAGTCAGTTCTGTAAGAGCTGGCATGTGAGATCGGCTACAAGGTTTTGGTGAGTGTTAAATGGTTACGAGTGTGATGTCGGCTAGTTAATGTTAGCTAACTTGCGAGTTAACCGATATTAGTAAAATATGTTTTAAATTGACAAACATCATATGTGATGGTCATGGCACAATTCAATCGGGATCAATAAAAAAAATTCTCACTTTGTTCACTACCATTCATATTTTTTCTGATTTAAGGTCCCATGGCGGTTTTCTCTTCCTGTTTCCACTTAGGCACTCTAAGCCAGTCACTTCCACATAATGCTGTGTACTGACTGCATAAAAAGGCTCACAGCACTTGCAGCCTTTGCTAATATCTGTCAACCGGTCAGAGGAAGGATTTGGCTACGGCACACAGAACGCATTACATACACAGTTTAGGCCTTAATGTTATGCATTCTGTGAGCCAAAGCCAAAGTTATGTCTCTCCCTGGGGAGAGACACTTTGGGGACCATTGGACCAACAAGGATGCATACTGCAGGTGTGTTGGGTCAGGACACTTGGGTCCATGTGTAGCCTCTATCAAGCACAGTCACAGGCGTTGGCTGAAGTACATACAGACTAGGAACTAGACACTACAGGACCAGGCCACTCGCTGCATTAGAGGACCTGTATTTAAGATAATTACGAGGTTTGAAAGCAAATTATTTATAGGAGCAGCTTTTCTAGTCTTGCCTCTGTGTATACATAGACTCTCGAGGCTGAGGGTTATCTTGACAAAATTCCCATTTTGTTCCTCTCTGTTTTGTACTTAAACTTAAATTGAATAATTAATTCATAATGAGGACAGCTGTACTGTATATGGAATAGACAAGTGTCATCAACTTATTAGGTGGGCTAGCTTGCAGAAGCTAGCCCAACTTGTGATATTCCCTCTATTTCTTTCTTTATTATTATTCTCCCCATTTTTTGTCTCCTTTCTAACTTCTTCATACTTTGTGCTAGAAACTTATTTCAAACTTTAAAATGTTCATGATGTTTAGCTCTTTAAAGGATGTATTCAGATTTTTTATAGTTTTTATAGTTTTTTAGAAATTTAACTTTTAAAACTATTTTTTGTCCCATTGAAACTGCTCGAAACTGCTTTTGGAATGTTCAGAAACTTTGTTTTTAGAGTGGTGGCAGCAGTTGCTTTGAAAATATTCACATATTTTGTAAACTGCTGGCACTCCTACAGTTTTGAACGCTCACACATATTATATCAAAATGTTCACACAACTGTGCTGATTCGTACAATGTAAGTATCTAAGCTGTGTGACTCAGTTTTCACTGTGTGACGATTTGTTCGGCAACTGCGCTCCCCATTGAAACGTATGGCGCTGCACTCTAGCTTTTGAGCTGCTAATTTAGCATTTTTACTCTTTTTCTAATTTGTCGCTATGGCTACAGTTTTAACAGCTCATACACATATTATATATCGAAACGTTCACACAACTGTGGTGATTCGTACAATGTAAGTATCTAAGCTGTGTGACTTATAGTTTTCGCTGTATGGCGATTTGTTCGGCAACTGCACTCCCCATTGAAACGTATTGCAACGCACTCTAACTTTTGAGCTGCTAATTTTGCATTTTTACCTTTTTTCTAACTTGTCGCCATGCCTACAGTGTTTAAGCTATACAGACATATTCATAGAAATGTTCTGCAAGTTCTCCCGATTCCTATGGTGTCAATATATAAGCTGTAACATTTATAGTTTTCGCGATAGAGCTGTCTGAAGCGGACCATGTCTAGGATCAGAGTGTCAGTTGGGATTAGACTGGTGGCAGCTGTTGCTTTTTTTGAATTTGTGTGCATGTGCAGCCTCTCTTAAAGGTACAGGCACCCTTTTATAACTAATGTGGTAGCACAGAACTCAGCCAAAGTGGAATAGAGACACATGGGCTGTGTCCGAAATGCCTGCTACCTGCTATATAGCAAGCGAGAAGTAGCATGCTATATAGTACCTACTACTCCAAGAAAACCATATAGCAGGCGAGAAAAATGTAGCATGCTACTCGAGTCAGATGACGGGAATGCATGGGTTACGTCGTTACACTGAGGCGAAAAGGCGTTCAGTTACTCAGACCTCGAACCTGTGGTTAGTTTATATTCTGGTTATATTCTGTGAAATATATCGTTTCGAAAAATTATTTCTTTATCCAGGCATCTTAGTTTTAACAGTTTCATTATAGCGGAGCAGGTCATATTTGCTCGTATGTGGTATTTATTTAGTTCACAAGTTCACAATCGTACAGCCAGGCTACAGAGCTCCAGAAACCGTAGCCGTAGCAGAGGACTCTGGGCCGGCCACAATGTGATGCAGCTCGGCTTGGCATAGGGGTTCCTGGAGCTCAGTAGCCTGGCTGATCGCGAAGTTGTGAACAGAATAAATACAACATATGAGCAAATATAACCTGCTCCGCTATAATGAAACTGTTAAAACTAAGATGCCTGGATAAAGAAATAATTTTTCGAAACAATATATTTCACAGAATCGTAATTTGATGGCAGGTACTTAACAATGCTAATGCACTGCTTACTGACGTCGGCCATGAGAGCTGTCCTGAAAATTTCGCTGAACAGTGATGTAACATCCGGAATGGCATGCTCTGGACTTTGCTATGTTTTTCGCCGTTTTTTTCGACAATATAGCAGGCGAGGTAGCAGGCGAGAATAGCAGGCGAGAGGTAGCAGGCACATTTTTGAAGTAGCATGCTACTTCTCGCCTGCTATATAGCAAGTAGCAGGCATTTTGGACACGGCCATGATCTTCACTGGTGGGCCGGTGGGTAGCCCGGAGAGGAGTACACCGTCCCTGACTGGCTATGACCAAAAGGGGCGGAGCCTCGCCACCACGCCACTATTCACGCCACAGAACCCACTTTTCAGCCCCTGAGTGGGCTAGAGACACACAGTCTTCAATGGTGGATGCATGGAAATTGCCCGGAGGTCAGTGTACTGTCCCCGACTAGCTGTGACCCAAGGGGGCGGAGCCTAACCAGCAAGCCACTATCCACGCCACGGGCCCCACAACTCAGACCATGAGTGGGCTAGAGACACACGGTCTTCACCAGTGGAGTCAGGTAGGTGGCCCGGAGAGGGGTACACTGTCCCCAACTGGCTCTGACCTGAGGGGGCGGAGTTTCACCACCACGCCACGGGCCCCACAACTCAGCCCCTGAGTGGGCTAGAGACACATGGTCTTCATCGGTGCGGGCGGGTAGGTGGCCCGGAGAGGGGTACACTGTCCCTGACCAGCTCTTACCTGAGGGGGCGGAGTCTCGTCACCATGCCACTGTCCACGCCACGGACCCCACAATTCAGCTCCTGAGTGGGCTAGAGACGCACAGTCTTCGCCGGTGGGTGCATGGAGATTGCCTGGTCCGTAGTAGTTCTAGCAGTAGCTGTTACATACAGCTGCAGCAGCTAGCCCACCTCACATTTTCTCCAGGAAATGTACTTTCTAGTTGGAGACTTGTTTTTTGCTTTGGAAATATGACGTCTTGCATGAAGACTGTACACCTATGGTGTACTGTAAATGCTGGCTTTGCCTCTAGTGTGTGTGTGTGTGTGTGTGTGTGTGTGAAATGTCTTGAGATGTATACATATTTTTCTCTGTTTTTTGTACAGTGCCAGTTGTTCTGGCAGATTGACCGATGGATTGATTGATTGCTTTTATTTGAGTTTTTTTTTTTTTTTAAAGCAAGTCTACCTTATCTGAAACAAATTCATACGCACATTATTGCTTAAAAGAAAACTGCCAATGATAACACAAAAAAGCTGACATCTTATTTCCATTGTGGTCCTTGCTGGAAAAAGGGGGAGGGGTGTAAAGCAGAAGGCGACACATCACATTCAACACATCTAATTAGCATTCAACTAATACAACAGCATTAGATCAAATACAATAAAATAAAAATCTCTGCCAGATGTTCCTGGTGGGAATTTGAGCCGTGTTTGTGCCTGGGCTGCGCTGGCTCCATCCAGATTATAGATTCTATCTATTGGGCTGGATTAAAACAGATTTCCATGCATTGAGCAAGCCAGACTTCTAGGAGCCAGACACTTTTAACATTACTTGTTTACATGACTTGCTGTCTAGGTCGGCTGCTGACTCAACAGTGATGCAAAGTGCTGTATCAGTCTGGTCTGGTGAAACACTCTCATTAGCTTACTGGGGAGAGGACAAATAACAACTAACCCAAACAACCAAGAAGAAGAAGCTTACTGTAATTGTTAACTTGTATCTTAGTGTGGTGAAGATATGACTTGTTTGCACCTTTACTTGTTTGGAACCACTGAATGTAGTAGTAATAATAATAACAATAATAATAATAATAGATGATGATGATGATGATAATAATAATAAATGATGATGATGATGATAATAATAATAGTGTGTTTGTGTAATTCCTTTCTCAGTGGGAGCTCCTGTGGTCCCTCATCCTCCTCCTGACCTTCTGTCTGCTCCTGGTGTGGTTTTACTTCTGGTGGGAGGCTCACAATGACTACAATGAGTTCAACTGGTGAGTAGCCTACACGCCACATGGATGTTTCACAACGGCTCAGTACATTTCCTACATTATTCTAGGGGTATAACTCATGATTGTGTTCTTTTCTCAAATGTTCTTCTGCCCTTCACTGTGATCGGTTATTTGACTGACAATGACTGATCAATTTCAATACAGTCATCATGTATCCACATACAGTGTGTTATCACCATTTACCAGTGTTGAAAATGCATTTTAAACATAATTTTTGGCCAAATCAGTTTAGGATAATCCCCCTACTGTATATCCCTTCATCTGGGCAGGATGATTTAGTGATGGATGCAGTGGATAGTATTATACTGTTTTGGTGCCAGATTACTGTCAACCACGATCTACCATTCATTCACCTCCCCTCAGACGTACTATAGGATAGAAACCCACCTGGTCACTGCAGATATTGGCTTTGTCATAAATCATGACACATTGCACTTCTAATTCCAGCGTAATGATGTAATATTTTATACAATGCCATGCTAATAATAGTCGGACTAGATTCATGTAGTAGTTCATCACTGTGCTTGAAGAGCTTTAAATAACTGTGCACTTGGAGCAGATGTGCATGGCTTCTTACACTAGGCTTTACACTACTGCAACATATCATACGTTATGCTTGTGTTGTGTACAGTATGTCCATAGTTCATGGTGGTTTGAGCATAACATGTGTGAATGAAGGCTTCCTTTGTCCTTGTTAGTGTGATGTGTTGGTGTTGCAGCCACCAGTGAGACCAGTGTTGCATGTGCAGCAATCACAGCTACTGTATTAGATCCCTCAGACACATTTTGGGGTCAGCTTGTGTCAGACACACATTCTGGCAGCTAGGGAACAGACAAAGACTTGTGTTTCTTGTAAGGTACAATTTGCTCTCTCAGTCTCCAAGGTCGTTCGCCCTCGCTCCCTCTCGCCACCTCCCTCCTCCACCTCCTCCTGACTCTATCTCATGTGGCCCCATCTTCTCATCCTTTTTATTCTCTCTCTCTCTCTCTCTCTCTCTCTCTCTCTCTCTCTCTCTCTCTATCCTCCCCAAAAAACCCTCTCTTTGCCTCTCTATCTCACCTGGCGATTGGCAGCGTTTAGCGGGGCCCTGTCTTCTTCACTGTGATTAATTCAGAAGGGAGCTCAGTGGTGACCTTGCTGTGTCGTGTTGCCAGTGGAATCACTGATAAGGCTGTGAATGTAATAAGCAGCCTGGTCCTGGATCTCCCCCCTGCTGTCTCCAGCTGGGGCAGCTCGGCCCTCAGAGGGCCCGTCACACTCTCCAGCCTGACGGCCCTCAGAGGGCCCCTGTCACACTCTCCAGCCTAACAGCCTCCTGCGTGTGCGTGTGTGCGTGTTAGTGTGTGTCAAGTGTGGATGTGTGTTTGCTCCTGTATGACGATATTTATGCTAGAGAGGTGTGTGTGTACACGTGCAAGAGATGGCATGATGACTGTGTGACATCTCTGTCCCCCCCCTCCCTGCCCCTCCCCCTCTGTGAGAGACAACCATAAGAGCAGGCAGTCCTTTCAGAGCAAGCCATCAATAATTTGCCACCCGTTAATATAATGATTAGATGATCTCTGTGGCCGTTTCTCACGGTGGCTCAGTGACCGCCTCTGTAGCTCTGAAGCAGCCTCCATTGTTGTCTTCATGTGGGCGCCGGACAGGTGTGTTGAACAATAAGGACATGGGATCCTGCGCCAGGCCTCTGCCTGCCAGGGAGAGGAGGGTGCCAGCGTAGAGTCGGATATTCCAGCCCAGCCACTGGAACACAAACGCTTTCAACTGCTTTTTAACACCCATTCATTTCCCTTGATGTCACAGTAACACCCTTGGGCTGATGCTACAGTACAGTCACACTATGGGTAAAATACTAAAGTAACCCTAACCAGAATGGGTCAAATACTAAAGTAACCCTAACCAGAATTGGTCAAATACTAAAGTAACCCTAACCACAGTGGGTCAAATACTAAAGTAACCCTAACCAGAATGGGTCAAATACTAAAGTAACCCTAACCACAATGGGTCAAATGCCACGAGGTAAAAAAATGAAGAAAAGAATAAATGCTGACACAGCAAAAATGCAAAGCTTTCAAGAGACAAGTTCTGCCTACTCTTCTAAACTCTGCAACTTTCTCCCCTCTCATCTACTCTCCCATACCGATAAGACAAGTGCCACACCGCTCCGCTGCTGTTGGTCATGACATGATACGGCGGCGCCGTTCGGCTACTGAAGAGACGATGATGGACTGTGTTGTTGTGGAACTCTCTCCCCCTCCCAGGTTCTTGTATAACCGCTCTGGGGAGTGGAGTGATGGGACTGTGCCCATACTTGCCACCACCGCAGCAGGCTTCACCTACATTTCATTCTTAACGGTGAGTGGTGTCGACTCATCAAATATTCGCTGCTGGGCGGCGCCGGGCCCGTGTGGTGGGACCCGGGTCAGTGTGGTGGGACCCGGGTCAGTGCCCAAGTATGAGGAGAGGGAACCGGACGGTGTGAAAACACGTGGGCGTACTGTAACTGCCAGGGGGACACGAGAATGTTGGGATTGTTTTGACAGTTAGTTTGATAGCTGTGGCAGATTACCTGTTTTGGAAAGACTCTTTCTTTGTATGTATAGTAATGGAATTTGTGTGTGCGTGTGTGTGTGCATGTGGGTGTGTGTGCACATGCACGTGTGTGTGTGCGTGTGTGTGCGTGTGTGTATCTTTCAGATTTTAGCACTTTGCCACATAGCAGTGGGTCAACAGCTGAACTTGCACTGGCTCCACAAGGTAGGCTAACATCTGTGTGGATCTTTGTCAGTCGCTAACTGAACTAACTGAAAGACCAACACAAATGGTGTGTTTGTGCGTGTGTGCGTGCGCGTGTGTGTGCGTGTGTGTGTGTGTGTGTGAGAGAGAGAGAGGGAGAAAGTGAGTCATGGCCCACATCACTTTGTCTGTTTGCCCCCAACAGATAGGAGTGGCGGCTGCTCTTCTCACAACCGTCATTGGGGTGATATCTGTCAATCAAACCTGGGAGGAGGAATGGGACGTCATCCCCATATCACTCCAGGTTAGTGATACAAACATCACACACACCTAGCACACACACACCTAGCATTCACACTGAAGCTCATACCATGGCAAAAACGCTATTGAAAAGTTAATGAGAAACCCAAATGATCTATTAGCTCTGTAAAATCATTAGCTCTGAATACCAGTGGTGCCATAACATTAGAACTGAACACTTTCCTAATTTTGTGGAACAATGGAACAATCCATTATTGTGGGGATGGTTTTAACATCAACACTCATGCCTATTATGCTAAAACAACTATTATCCCTATAAATGGTTTATTTGGTAATGGGATGACATTAAGACTGAATGGTGTCGCTAACGCCACACCTCTGCTGCGCTCTGTGTTCAGGCCACCGGTCCTTTCCTGCACATCGGGGCTCTAGCTGCCATCACCGCTCTGGCCTGGCTGGTGGGCGGCCAGGTCACCCGCACTGACAAGAAAAGTAAGCCAGAGACATCACCACGGTCACAGGCAGAGCGTGAGAAAACGAGGTGACCCTGTGTAACCGTCCACCTCACCGACCGAAGTGTTAGCGTAGCCAAAATGGCGTCACAGTTGCAGTCGGGTAATGATTAACAATGCGAGGACAAGACCCCCACCCAGGGTGGCCA